>NC_042968.1:18183752-18493752 GCF_901001165.1 Salmo trutta
CCAACATCCTCGTCTGGTCAAATCTGTCTCCCCTGGTTCTCCAGTCTCTTAGCTCTCCCTATGGACTACCTCCCTGGCCCATTCAGTACTCTCTCTGAGTAGGCCTATGTGGTCTAAAAAAACAAATGCTCATGCAGGGCTGATTTTCAGCTCAGACAATGTATGTGTGTGAGTGCGCGTTTGTGTTTGTGCGTGTGTGTGTGTGTGTGTGTGTTTGTGCATGTGTGTGTTCCCTCCTAACCAGACTATCTGACACACCCCTTGTGGCTACAGGACAACGATAATAATTATACATCAAGATTCATGGTACACTCCACCACAGAGAGGTAATGAGAAAAGTAGTGTGTTATCCAGCGCACAGCACATTCTGTTCTCCCACCAGCAGTGAGGTTAAAACTGTCATTAAAATTACATTTTCCTCATAAAATCAAGGGCATTATTTCCTATTTGTAAAACAAGCATAAGTTGAAAATGTTAGAAAAGCAATCAAGTGGCCAGGAGGACTTAGCGTTGAGCGGTGTAGACAGACAGATGCGTGGATGACAGGGTTATTGAATCACAGTCTCAGCAGGCTCAAGTGAAACGGAGACAAACAGTAAAGTAAACAACACAGTGTGCCCAGGGCTGATGGGGAGATTGGGAATTACAGGCCTGTTAACAGACCAAATCTATTCCACTGCACACAGAACTCAGCAGGGACACCAGTGCTTAATTTGAGCCGGATCCTGCGGGAACATGATCTAGCTCCTCTCAGTTTTGGACTGTTTCATTCTGGAACCTATTTTCCCAGATCTGGTAACTCTCCTGGCATGAAGAATAATATTCACTGTTTGTAATGTAAAAATGCCAATAAAAGCAATCAGTGTTAATTTGAGTTGCCTCCTCTGTAATTCTCCTGCCCCCTAAAGAACATAATGTGAAAATGTGCCTGATATTCTAAGAATTGATTTGTGTTGGGCCAGCCCGGGTTTATGGTTTGCGCAACATTGTAGCCTAGAGACCATCTCATGGCCATTGCGGTGGTGAGAGCGAGAAGCCACCTGAATCTCTCAGGTAACTAGAGTGAGATTCACTGAAATTACAGTATTTAATTCAGAATGCTACACTAGGTGTAGGCCTATAATTTAGCCCTAGTGGATCAATAGCTTATATAAAAAAAATATACAGCATAGTTGTGGATTGTGTGGAGCCCAATCACAAGGTACAGCCTACAGTTGGGAACGCGTGGCAAATGTCAGTGAACAGCATGCAGCCAAAACAGGCCTTTCGTAATATTTCTAATCGTGGGAAAACACAGGCTGGAAAGCAAACGGCTCCTGATGAAAAGAGAATCTGTCTCTAGGCTACCAAAAGATTTGATCAACTTCCAAATAGGCCTATTGTTGAGCAAACAGCATTGTTTTACAAAGTAAAACAACAGAGACTAGGCTTTTGGCATGAGCGCATCGGCTTTTTTAGGAAGATAATTTCCTCCTCACATTGTACAATATGGCCTAGGCTATTGGTGGATTCAATAGAAGGTCGTTTTTCTTGATCTCAGATTCCCTGTTTGTCAGTGTCAAAGTATCCTGTCATTTCAATTATTTGTTGGGCATTAAAAAAGATTCAGTCATAAAAAATCCTAGGGTCCTCTTTCCACTGCAACTCTCAGAGCCCCACCTGTTTTGAGACCCACATTTTTTTCCCAGGCTTGACTGTTTTGCATGTTATTTTGGCATTAATACTAGTCATATCTCAGTTTGCAAATCATTTCAAAAAAATATATATATATATATATATATATATATATATATCATTGAGTTAATTATGTCGCATACAAACATGGTCTCTTTTTGTTTTCTTGAGTAAAGCAGCTCCAAAATGCAGGTGTTTCAGCCTGGCTCAATGCTTGGTGGTGGTGGGGCAAGCCAGCAGAAAATAGGAGCGTTGTGCCTTGATTGGCTCAGTGTTCTGTCACTTATGGGGAAACTACGTCACCAGTCCTTAGTCAGGGGAGACATCAAAAATTCTAGCCCTCTGCGTCCTGCCATATAGTTACATTAGTAGTGCCCTTCCAAGAATGCCCAAGGTCATTGGCCACAGATAAAATGACGTCAAATCACGTTATATGTACAGTAGCTTTGATTGGACTGATCATGTCAACATCTTACTTTCAAAATCTTAGCTAGCAGTCATCATCATGAATCAAGTTGACAATCTACTGGCAAATCCTTTTTAATCCTTGTCATATGAAGAGAAATAATGAAGATATATTATAGATAAAACGTATCGGGGATCATCGGGCATTGGACATAAACGTTACACAACAAGTTTGGCAATCGCAAATTCAATAATGAGTGGTTTGGAAGGAATTGGTGACAGTGGCTAACCGCAAGCATTGCAACTGGGAAGTCAGGAATAAACAAGCTCAGACTGGGATAATACATTTTGAACGGTCATCCAACTCGGAATTGTAAATCTTTCTCTTTCTATTTCTTTGACGACAAAATTTGCCAACGGAGGACCGCCGCGACACCTTCCTGTTCAAGTGAGCACAGCACAACAAGATCAGTCCAAAAATGTCTTATATGTTGCTGAATAAATGATGTAATATGCCAGGGAGATATGTATACTGTAGCTAAGAAAATAATACTAAGTGTATGTTGTGTAGTAAGCTGTTAGTAGCCCATGTGCTTCACCGTAATAATTTGGTCTATTTTCACCTCTTAATTTTGCCTAATGTTACTTTTCTGACTTGGTGGTGCACAAGTAGTCTATAAACTGTTTTTGAGAAATGTCATCATCTAATATTGTAAGAGCTTTCATTGTCTGTTTATATGCCCCCTTTAGTTATCATACAGTCACATCTGACTTGGTGTACAGGGAAAATACTGGAAGAGTGGCCCATGTTCTGCATTCTGTAGCTGTACATTTCAAAAGTGCTGAACACATGGTTATATTGACTATGTTCGTCTTAGCTTGCTCATTAATGTCTTAATGAAAATTACAGAATGCCTCTTATCCGCTCATCATTCGCTTATGCCATAGTTTATACATCTCAATTGTCAGTAGAAACCACATTTGTTTAAGCAAATCAGCCATATAAGCTATGTTAAAAAGGAAGTAGACGAGGCTGAATAAATTGTTTCGCTGCCAGACAAGGCTCCGCTGATAGGTGTAGCGTGGTACGGATTCACTCCACTGTACTGGAAAGAAAGCTTTGCTGTTGGTACAACTTCATATAGGCCCTTACAGTTATAGTGCAATTCATGTATTGTTTAGTGTTGTGTTGTATAGTGGCTTTGCTGGCATATATCTAAAAACATTTTTGGGAGTTTGCCCAACCAAGATTTATTTACATGCTAAAATCGCCACTGGTCACAATAGAAACTCATTAATACCTCACTGAAAAAGGGGAGAATCTATTTAGTTGCTAAGAATCTACACTGAACAAAAATATAAGCGCAACATGCAACAATTTCTAAGATTTTACTGAGATACAGTTCAGATAAGGAAATCAGTCAATTAAATAAATTAATTAGGCCCTAATCTATGGATTTCACATGACTGGGAATAAAGATATGCATCTGTTGGTCACAGATACCTTAAAACAAATAGCTAGGGGCGTGGATCAGATAACCAGTCAGTGTCTGGTGTGACCTCCATTTGACTCATGCAGTGCAAAACATCAGTTGATGAGGCTGTTGATTGTGGCCTTTGGAATGTTGTCCCACTCCTCTTAATTGGCTGATCGAAGTTGCTGGATATTGGCGGGAACTGGAGCACGCTGTCGATCCAGAGCATCCCAAACATTCTCAAAGGGTGACATGCCTGGTGAGTATGCAGGCCATGGAACTTGGACAATTTCAGCTTCCAGGAATTGTGCCCAGATCCTGGCGACATGGGGCCGTGCATTGTCATGCTGAAACATGAGGTGATGGCGGCAGATGAATGGCACAACAATGGGCTCAGGATCTCATCATGGGTTCTCTGTGCATTCAAATTGCCATCAATAAAATGCAATTGTTTTCACTTTCCATAGCTTACGCCTGTCCATACCACAACCCCACCGCCACCATGGGGCACTCTGTTCACAATGTTGACAACAGCAAACTGCTCGCCCACACGACTCCATACATGTTGTCTGCCATCCGTGAAGAGCACACTTCTCCAGCGTGCAAGTGTCCATGGAAGGTGAACATTTGCCCACTGATGTCGGTTACAAGGCTGAACTGCTGTCATGTCAAGACCCTGGTGAGGATGATGAGCACGCAGATGAGCTTCCCTGAGATGGTTTCTTCGGTTGTGCATATCCACAGTTTCATCAGCTGTCCGGGTGGCTGGTCTCAGACGATCCTACAGGTAAAAAAGCCAGATGTGGTCTTGGGCTGGTGTGGTAACTTGAGACATCTGTGACATTGTGTTGTGTGACGAAAGCGCACATTTTAGAATGGACTTTCATTGTCCCCAGCACAAGGTGCACCTGTGTAATGATCATGTTGTTTAATCAGCTACTTGATATGCCAAAACAAATTTTAGAGAAATAAGGTTTTTGTGCGTATGGAAAATTTCTGGGATCTTTTATATCAGCTCATGAAACGTGGGACCAACAATTTACATGTTGCGGTAATTTTTTTCAATATATAATTTTTTTAATATCAATTTTGTTGACTACGCTTTTTCTGTTGTCTTGTTTGGAGTTTAGATAACACATTTAATCTCATGTTCAAACCTTCTCTTTTGTGAAATATTTGATGGCCACAATAGCTTTATGTGAAATGTGGACGTGAAATCCGTAAGCAGGAAATTGTATTTTTCAGAGGCAATCACTCTGCCAGAGACTGACGTTATGATGTAGTTTAAATGTCATGGAACCCCGGCTTGTGACAGACACCAAATGAGCAGCCATTATCCCAAAATGTATTTTGTTGCAAACTGCCATCAAGCATTGCAGGAAGAAGCAGTGATGAATATGTTTGGTATACAAAATCCCATCTATAGTGAAGGAGCTAGGCAATGACAGTGCTTCCTGTCTTGCTGAGCAAGAGCTGAGTAATTACCCTCACAGTTCTAGTAGGGACATTTTGTCTGCTGAACATTACAACAGCTTCCATTAGACACGTCGTTCAGAGCAGTTTGTAAGGCAGAGCGAGAGTGTTCACAGGGCCAAATGTCGTTCCGAGATTCATCAATGGTCCTTGTTTCCTCTCTCTCTGTCTCTCTCGTTCTCTCTCAGATTCAAATTCAAATAAGCTTTATAAGCATGAATGACAAGGCCACTGTTGCTATAGCAAAGTGAGATAATGACAACAATAACAGTAAAAAAAATAGTAATGTTGATTAGAGAAAGGGGAATATATATTTTTTATTACAAGAGATTTTTTAAAATCTCTCTCTCCTCTCACTCTCTTTCTCTCTTTCTCTCTCCCCTCTCTCTCTCTGGGTGTCTGAGTAATATGGAGACCCTAAAGCACTTACGGTACCCCTCCCTCCCTCCCTCCTAGGTACCAACGTTCTCTCTCCTCCTACCTCCTCCACCTCCCACTGGACAAACATTGGTTGAGTCATAGTTTCCTCATTATTACAACTTACTTTATCAATGTAATAATGTTGCTTTAATGGCACCGGAAATAGTTAGTCCAAGGTTTGGTTTATTTTAAGCTGAACTGTTTGTTGTCTGTTGACAACTCAATAAAATATCACATAAAATGGGATGTTGATCTGACATTTTTGCCCAGTGGGGTCCTGTTATTGAGCCCCATGATCTCTGCTTCAGACAATAGATTGGATGAACAAACAAATAAAACCTTCATGGAAAACAGTTTACTGTGTGGAATGGACGGAATACCTATAATTCACCTGAGAGCAGGTCTGTCTCTGTCCCTTCATATGGCACTAATTGAAAGGCAGAGCCTATGGAGAGGCATAATGGACAGAAGAGGGTTATCCAAGGACGTCTTGACAGAGGGAGAGCAAAGCATTGAACGTTTTCCTTAAATACAGCGGCCATGCCCCAGACTGATTGCTTTATCTCTTACTGATGGCCAGAAGTGCTCTATGGTCTAGTTTGATTTTGTGATGTTCTTTCACATTTAAAGATAAAAGAAGAGCACCAATCAAAGTGACAGGTGATTTTCAGAGTCTTGGTTGTATTTTGGGGTAACACTTTATTTGGATAGTTCACATGTGTCAAAGTCATTCCACAGAGGGTCAAATGTCTGCAGGTTCTTGCTCCTCCCTTGTACTTGATTGATGAATTAAGGTCACTAATTAGTAAAGAACTCCCCTTAACTGGTCGTCTAAGTCTTAATTGAAAGGAAAAAACAAAGACCTGCAGACACGAGGCCCTCCATGGAATGAGTTTTGACACCCCTGGGATAATTTATCTGTAGATGTTCTACAGCAGGCCTCCCCAACCCTGTTCCTGGAGAGCTACCCTCCTGAAGCTTTTCGCTCCAACCCCAGTTGTAACTAACCTGACTCAGCCCATCAACCAGCTAATTATTGGAACCAGGTGCGCTATATTAGGGTTGGAGTAAAAACCTACAGGATTGTAGCTCTCCAGGAACAGGGTTGGAGAGCCTTGCTCTACGGACGATCTACAGACTATCAGTAAAATTTCAACTAACCCTGACCCAAGCCTTAACCCTTAGCCTAATTCTAAACCTAATTCTTATTCTAAACCTAACTGCAACCTTAGCAAGCAGTTGCTTATCAACAAATAGTTTGTTGATAGTATGATGGAATAACCAGACTATCCAAATAAAGTTTGACCTATTTTTGATAGTCCTGATGGTCAATGGCAGTATGGTATTATACTAGGTATTCTATTACAAACTGTTCATGATTTCATATAACTCAGGTGCAATTTGAGCCCCAGAAGCACACATACAGTGGATTCGGAAAATATCTACTCCGATTTCAGAGCACTCTCGTCTGAGTGTACCAGAGCGCAGGATAACGGATGGGTTTACGAACACTCAACACCCGTTGAATACGGCCGGTGTCAGTAAAAATCTGCAAAAAAGCTTAGTTAAATTGTTGCCAGCAGCACAGTTACAGTCACAAATGCTCTGGATAACATGAAAACAGCCTAACCAGCTCTGCTAGGGCGAGTAAAATGGTCAGAGTGAGGTGTTCTCTCATTTATGTCTGGAAGTAGCAAGCAAGCTAGCCAACTTTAGCCAGTTAGCTTGGATGCTTGACTGCCATTGTGAGGTCAGATCAACCCTACTCTTCGGCCAGCACATCCAGTGTGCTCTCTAATCGTTCCGAGAGCAAAATGCTCTGAATTTTACGAACGGACAATCTGACAACGCTCTGAATTTATGAACGCCCAGAGTGCACTCTGACAGCTCTCTGGCACTCCAGAGTGAATTTACGAACGCACCACAACGCCCTTCTCCCTCGATTGGTCAGTTTGGCCGGACGAGTCTTGATGGTTCCAAACTTCGTCCATTGAAGAATAATGGAGGCCACTGTGTTGTTGGGGACCTTCAATGCTGCAGAAATTGTTTGGTTCCCTTCCTAAAGCTGTCTGTGCTATACAACCGTCTCAGAACCAGCCTGTTGTGCCCATTAAATATACCATTTTCCAACAGTACAGACAAACTGACTACAACACAAAGGTTAATGATTTGCGAGTAAAAGCTGCCAATGGAAGCCTATTGAACTGCACTTTTCACTGCACAGGTCAGCAGTATAATGAAGTTCCCCAACCTGAGCTCATAATAGAAATGTTCAATTATGACCGTGAACACCCTGATTCAACCACCACCATCTCTACAGGAACTTCTGCCTGGCATGGTGGGATGGAGATTGGCCTCAGACATAGAGATATACTGCTGAATCCACGACTACCGTACCCCCTCAGCTCAATTTCACATTCCCTGGTTAAAGATACTGTCGACACCTTTCTGTAAATATGCCCAGATGTAGCCAGCATACGTTTACCTATAGAGAGAGAAAACATTTATTTGTCATCATATTTTCAATTAATTTCTCTGGAGTGTGATGTGATGTGGCATTTCAGATGATTGACAATGTGCACTGGAGTTTGAAGGTGAGTGGAGGGAGTTTAAAAATATTGCAGCAAGAACACATTCAGATGGGCGTGAAAATGAAATCCCACACACCGATTTGCATAAGAGGTGCAGAAAAAATTCACATGCATCCACATGCACGAATGCACACTCAAAACTATTATTTTAACCAAACTGAAAATATTAGAGTAGAAAAAATGCCAGGCTTGCAGCATGGATGCACCCAACCTAACATGTTTGTTTCTACATTTGAAAATAGTTGAGTGCCTCTATGTAATAATTTGGAGTATCATCATATTACATGGACTAAAACATCTACATCAAATTACCAAAATATATTCCCAGTAATCCATGATACAGAAATGACCAAATATTCTCCAGTCCAGACGGGCATGGGTAAATAAAGCACTTTGTGGAATTGCACAAAACAGAAGCCCTGCGTGGCAGGAAATGGGCTCTGGCAAGGTGACGGAAGGCTGCTCTCTGATGAGTAATACGCTCTGGTTTGGTGATTTAACAGACTGAAGAGAGAGGATTGGCTCTGGGACTGACGATACTGTGCTTGATTAACCATTACTGAATAGCTGAATGTGAGTGTTTCTCTGCTGCTGAAAGGAAATTAGCTAAACCCACTGAGCCCCACCTCTTGGCATGGGCAGCCAAGCCAGAACTGATGGTGTTGACTGTCACAGTGCTGATAGGCTGGACACCTCAGCTTTATTGCAATCCAACATAGTAAAAGACTGTGTGTTCTCTTAGCCTAATGAGGGGGTAAATTCATCATCCTTCCCATCAGTCCTTGCTCAGCGCCCGCCAGACAAATCTATTTCTCCCATCCATTCATTATGTACCCTAGTTTCTGCCAGCTCTTCCCCAGCTTACACTCCCAGCTGATCACTATCAGGAAACAAATGAGAGAGAAATTAAAGTGAAGCAGATCATCAAAGGTCTGTGTGTGTAATGTCTACTTTCTTCTGGCGAGCGAAAGCTCTATAAAACAAATCAATTTAGGTCCAATCTGGGATCGTTTACCTGGGAGGCAAGACAAGAATAACTTTAATTTCTGTGTTGAGGTGTTTGGATTTGAAACTGGCACACTCCAATCTAATGAAAGGGAAGTAACTAAATCCCATTACATTAAATGGATCCTTCATTTCTAACTGCCTGTTTAAGACATTGGAATTACTTCAGAGGAACTTGTGTATGGCGGCATTGGATAACGTCCTACACTGGAGCAAAGGCCAGCTCAAAGTTCAGACTTCTAGAAGTGGTGTTAGGGTTTGACCTGTTAGGTTGTTATTAGTTTTTACTCTGTCATGCTCCCATTATGCTCCCATGATGCTCCCTATCAATCATCCCACCTTTGAGCTTTTGTGCTCCAGACTGGACCTGAAGTCTCCCCTGAAGTCTCCCCTTGCTCTCTGAGCCCTAACATCACTACCCAAGGTGAGGGAGGGAGTTAGGGGTAACGTTAGCCAGTAGAGGTCCATAGAGGGCTTCCCCTCTCTCAACCTTCAGATAACAGCCTCTTGGACTAATTATGTTCTCTTTTAGATCAGTAGCCAGTCATGTGTCTCTGCTGCTCTTTGTGGACCTCATCTCTCCAGATGGCCCTGACTCATAATTGTGTCTGAGAGGAAGGATACAAAGCAGATGGAAATCTCTAGTGGGGGGAAATGGATCAATCTTTACATTGATATAAGGCACAAGCACTTATTTATATTTCCTTATAGGAACTATTTTAACACGGAAAGTTATCAGGTGCATTGTTACGAAACCAATAATTAGCCTGCTAATATTGATATGCTCGCGAAGTCTAGGGGTCCTAGGCCTAGTTAACTGGTCTGAAACCTGATTTAAGGTGTGTGTCTATGTGAGAAATCAGTGGATGAGGACCGTGTTGTATGTTTATGTGCCCAGGAGACAGCAACCTTACCTTAGGTCTAGGGCCAGCTTAGTCTTGAGTTGACTCCTCCTGGGTCGGCTAGCCCAAGTGGATTATTGTTTGTTCAAAATGATGACCAAAATATATATACACAACAATTAACTTAAAAGGACATTTACAAAACTAAGGATTTCAACCCACATGGCCACATGGCCTCTAGTCTAGAACACCCGACCCCAGAAAACAGTGACTAGGGTCTGGTTTCAATGACTGATGGACTCTTTTGGCAACTTCGATAAGTTGCCAAACATTTCCGGGTGGGTCCTCTTCAGACAGACAACTCTCCTAACAAATCATTCAGCACAGATGCCAGAACGTTTATTTCTAGTACAGGGGCAGGCAAACAACAGGACGAAGGCAGGCAGAGGTCAATAATCCAGAGAGGGTGCAAAAGGTCCAGAATGGCAGGCAGTCTCAGGGTCAGGGCAGGCAGAACGGTTAAAACCGGAAAGGACTAGAAAACAGGAGCAAGAACAGAGCAGGGGAACAAACGCTGGGGAACAAACAAACTCCTGGAAACAGGAGACAAAAGGCTGTGAGACATGGGTTTAACTCTGGACACATGGAAGGTGGGATGTATACGGTGGGAACTGGGCAACAGAAGACGAACAGCAGAGGGACCTTGGAGATGGGAAAAGGGCCGATAAACTTGGGGGAGAGTTTGCGGGATTCCACCCGGAGGGGCAGTTCCCGGGTGGACAACCAAAACTTCTGCCCTAGACGATACCGGGGAGCTGGGGTCCGGTGGCGATCCGCTTGTCGTCGATACCTAGAGGTGGTCTTGCGGAGGGCCTACCGGGCTCTTCCAGACCCGATGACAGCGGCGGACAAACATCTGTGCCGAAGGTGTACCGATCTCTTCTTCTTGCTCAGGGAAGAGCGGAGGCTGATACCCCAGGGAACACACAAACTGTTGGTTCCAGGTGGTGGGGTTGGCGGAGACCAGGCAGCGCAGAGTACTTTCTAGGACCTGGTTTACTCACTCCAACTGGCCTTTGGACTGGGGGTGGAACCCGGACGACAGGCTGGCCAATGACCCAATGAGAGTGCAGAACGCCTTCCAGAACCAGGATGAGAACTGAGAACTCCGAAAGATGTGCTGCACCATGAGCTAGGCCATCTCTCTGGCAGAGGGTAGCTTGGGGAGAGGAATGAAGTGGGTGGCTTTGGAAAACCGATCAACTATGGTCAGGATAGCGGTGTTGCCATCAGATGGGAGAGACCTGTGACCAAGTCCAGGGAGATGTGAGACCAGGGACAGTGAGGGACAGGCAGAGGTTGGAGGAGACCAGCCGGAGCTTGCAGAGGAGTGTTGTTCTGTGCACAACCGTGCAAGCGGCAACGAATGCAGAGACGTCAGGAAACATGGTAGGCCACCAAAAGCGTTGTCGCACAAAAGCCAGGGTCCGATGGGAGCCCAGGTGGCAGGCAAGCCTGGAGGAGTGGGCCCACTCCAGGACCGAGGAACGGGCCGCGTCAGGAACGAACATCCGGTTATCCACCCCCCCACGGGGATTGGCTAGAAACACTGTGCCTCATAAACTGCTGACCTATTCCCCAGCTGAGTGCCGTCGGCAGGCACGAGGTGGGAAGGATGGACTCAGGTTCCGGGGTAGTAGCTGTGGGGCTATAGCAGTGCGACTGCACATCCGGCTTGAAATCCTTGGATCCCGGCCGGTGTGAGAGGGAGTAGTTGAACCGGGTGAACAGTAGGGTCCACCTAGCTTGCCAGGAATTGAGGCACTTGGCGGTACGGAGATATTCCAGGTTCTTGTGGTCGGTCCACACAATGAAAGGATGTTCCGCCCTCTCCAGCCAGTGCCTCAATTCCTCCAATGCCATCTTCACCGCGAGAAGCTCACGATTCCCCACGTCGTAGTTCCTCTCCGTGGCGTTGAGGCGGTGGAAGAAGAAGGTGCAGGGATGTAGGTCCAGAGCAGACAGGACAGCCCCCACGCTGGGACAGGACAGCCCCCACTCTGACATCCGAAGCATTGGCCTCCACCACAAACTGGTGGGCCGGGTCAGGATGAACCAAGATGGGAGCTGTGGTGAAGCGGTGTTTGATATCCCGGAATGCCCGGTCAGCAGCTGGGGACCACGTGAACGGAACCTTGGGAGAGGTGAGTGCAGACGGGGGGAAGCCAGTGTGCTGTAGCCCGGGATAAAGCGGCGATTTTGTATTTTACTCAAGCGGATAAGGTGGTGATTTAGTTAATCTAAATCAAATAAAATCTGCTTTATTTATACAGCACATTTCAGACATGGAATGCAATGTGCTTTACAGGAAAAAACAAATAAACAATGAATATAAAAGCTGAAATATTTACTACACAACAAACATAAGATAAAAAAATGAAGAATGACACAAACTGAACAACTAAAAAGTACACTAAGGGAAAGCAAAGCTAAAAATATGTGTTTTAAGATCTCTTATAAAGATGTCCACGGTTTCAGCCCGTCTCAGGTTCTCTGACAGGCTATTCCAGAGGCTGGGAGCATAATAACTGAAGGCTGCCTCTCCATGCCTCTTGGTCCTCGGCTTTGGGATAGTTATATGGTCAGTGCCAGAGGACCTGAGGGATCTACTGGGTGCATACAATAAAAGCATTTCTGACATATATTGGGGTGCACAATCGTGTATTGGTTTAAAAACCAATAGAATAATCTTAAAATGTATTCTATAACTCACAGGTAGCCAGGGCAGAGACCTTAAAACCGATGTAATGTGTGCTCTCCATCTGGTCTTGGTCAGTACCTGTGGTGCAGCATTCTGTATGTTTTACAGTTGACCAATGGCTTTCTTGGGCCAGACAGGAG
Source organism: Salmo trutta (assembly GCF_901001165.1). Taxonomy (NCBI): domain Eukaryota; kingdom Metazoa; phylum Chordata; class Actinopteri; order Salmoniformes; family Salmonidae; genus Salmo; species Salmo trutta. Next base: position 18,196,539 of record NC_042968.1, read on the forward strand.
AGCAATACAGTAGTCAAGCCTGCTTGTAATAAAATCATGGATGAATCCGTATCAGCCTGAGAGAGAAACGGCTGCACCTTGGCAATATCCCTCAGGTGGTAAAAAGCTATTTTGGTCACATTCCTAATGTGTGATTCAATTATTTTTCAGAATCTAAAGTAACACCATGGTTTTTTTGCCTGATGTTTTATATTTATTGCCGGTGAATTAAAATGTGCAGTCTTGCCTTGATTTAGCTGGAGGAAGTTGTGAGCCATTCAAGTATTTAAATCACTAATCCAGTCTAATAATCTATCCATGGGGCAAAAATCCTCTGGTGACACAGAAATGTAAAGTTGTGTATTATCTGCGTAGCAGTGAAAATCAATGCTGTGCTTTCTGATAACGCTGCCAAGGAGTAACATATATAAAGTGAACAGTACGGGACCCAAAATGGAACCTTGTGGAACGCCACATGTGATATGTATTTTCTCTGAGTTATGTTCACCAAGGGTGACAAACTCTCGACCGGTTAAATAGGTCCTAAACCAATTAAAAACTGGACCAGAGAGGCCAACCCACCTCTCCAATCTGTCCAGAAGGACATCATGGTCAAGTGTCGAATGCAGCACTTAAATCTAAGAATACAAGGACAGAGCTGTTTGGCATCTGTGTTGGCTCTAAGATCATTTACCTCTAAGGCTGTTTTGTGCTGTGGTGGGCATGAAAACCATATTGGATTAAAAAGAAAATACAGTTAGCACTTGGAAAATCATTTAGCTGTTTGAATGGAGATTGGCCGAAAATTACTAAGAGCTGAAGAATCTACATAACTTTTCTTCAGAAGGGATTTCACCATAGCAGTTTTTAGTGCAGTGGGGAAAGTGCCTGTGAACAGGGAATGATTAACAATATCTTGCACTTCTTCAGATATGCTATTAAAAACTGTTTTGAAGAAGGTGGTGGGGATAGGATCTAGAAGGCAGGTAGAAAGCATAAGTTGTGATACCACTTTCCTGAGCATGTCTGTGTCAACCAGGGAACATAAATCCATAGTGCCTTTGTGTGGTGGGCTAGGGCACATAATCATCAAACTTCTCATCAGGACTTGCTTTACTGATCCCCAGTCTAATGTTGGTTATCTTATGTCTGAAATATGCCGCAAACTCAAAAGTTCACATAGGTTTGTGGGGGTATGATTAATCAGGCCATCAAGGGTCGAGAAGAGCACACTCAAATTATTCTGATTAATTGTGATCAAGTTAGAAAAATGAGCCTGTCTGGTATTTCTAATTGCCTTGTTATATATGCCAAGTTGCTCTCTCAGAATATCATAATGGACATGTAACTTTGACTTTCTCCACTTCCGCTCTGCCTTTCTGCAATTTCTCTTTAATTGATAAGTTTCCTCACTCATCCAAAGTGCTCTCCGTTTTGATGTGGCCTTTTTCAACTTTACTGGAACTATGTCATCAATGGTTGCCCTTCATTTGCTATTAAACGTTATAAACTAAATCATCACAAGAAGAAGGCAGAATAGGTGGTGGTGTATTGTTCATACACTCAAAATCTGTAGCAACTTCAGAGGTAAGATAGTTTATTAATAATGCGTTCAGTATTACCCAAGAAAGGTTTTACTTGTGATTGCTCTAACATTTAAAAGCGCCATATTCAATGAGTGTGGGCCACTCTGCCTCGAGGTAAGTAATGGAATAAAAAAACAAATTATTAACGTTACAACCAAGTTTTCTGACAGTCTCCAATCTATCAGAATGGTAGGAGATAACAGTTTGTATAAACTAAGTAGAAGGCGGAGTTAAAATAACATAAATGTAATTATGTTCCTTTAACGATTGAATTAAAACTATTTCATAAAAACCGAGTGTAGACAGTACACTGTTCTGTTGCACGCTTTGAAGATGTCTGTTGCGTGATGACGTCTGTTGGCTGTCTTGCCCCCTGCAGTGTGAGAGCATGCATCCAAAAGTAACCAGCCCAAGTCACTGTGGCCTAGTGTCGGCTTTTTAGATTTTTTGTACTTTTACCCCTATTTCGTGAAATCCAATTGGAAGTTACAGTCTTGTCCCATCGCTGCAACTCCCCTACGGACTCGGGAGAGGCGAAGGTCAAGAGCCATGCATCCTCCGAAACACGAACCTGCCAAGCCGCACTGCTTCTTGACACACCGCTCGATTAACCCGGAAGCCAGCCGCACCAATGTGTCAGAGGAAACAATGCTGGGCCAATTGTGTGCCCCCTCATGGGTCTCCCGCTCACGGCCGGCTGTAACACAGCTTGGGATCAAACCCTGGGCTGTAATGACGCCTCAAGCACTGCAATGCAGTGCCTTAGGCCGCTGCACCACTCTGTGCCCTAGGGTCAGCTTTTGAAGACCACATGACCACCAAGAAAATAACCTGCAGCCGTCCGGCTCTGCAAGCTTGCGCACTAATCATTACTTGATTGCCTCCACCTGTGGGCTTAATAAGACTTGGCATAGCACCTGCCCCTGACTCGGTTGGTGCTGCCACCTAGGGATAGAGTGTGGAAGTGTATCCTGGTAGTGTGGTGCCTATGTGCCAACACTAAACTATCCCCATATCATAACACAAGTTCAGTAAATATTGGGTTGCTGTCGTAATATTACAGTTGTTATAACATTCAGTAATTTAACAATTTGAGGGTTCCCCTGATAAGGACAGCATACTGTATTTGACTGTCACATTCTTGTTCATTTGAAAAATCATAGCCTTTCCATCGCTTCACACTGACTGTGAAAGTATCATGCAGTATGTATTTTAGTAAATTATGTACCAGTTCTTTTTTATTTTAGTCTGATATTCTCTTTGGCTGCGACAGTTTTGATGTACAAACCACCTGGCCAGTGAAAATGGAAATGAAAATAACCTATAGGAGATGAAAGAGAGCTGTCAAGGCACTGACAAATATATATCTAGAGCCAGGGACTCACCTTTTGCTTACTGCCAGAGCCAAAATGCCCACATGCTGCAGCTTCTGTGGACATGTAGTGGTAACCCATCACACATCGTTGAGGCCATCAGTGTTTAGGACCTATGATTACATGCATCTAAACCTAAGCCGACGAGGTGGAGTTTGTGGACATGTATTTCTCACCCATTACTAACTCATGGGAAAATGTGTCAGTCCTGATGGGAGTGTGATGAGACTATTATCCATTATATTGACCAGATACTCTAGTGGCCAGACTAACAATGAAAACAAATGTATTGAAAAATGGAAGGCAGTCGGGGGGGGGGGGGGGGGGGCAAGATCAGTTGGGACCATTCTAGCCAATGAGAGGGCAGATATGCGTGTGAACAATAGGTTTGAACAACGTTTTCCACTAGTTACCACAGCCACAAAGTCAAAATTGGTGAGATCCCAAAAATTCATGAAAACCAAAAATTTTTGGTCTAAAATTAAGGTTAGGGTTAGGCATAACGTTAGCAGTGTGGTTAGGTTTAGGTCTAAAAGCACATTTTAAGAAGAGAAATTGTAGAAATAGGCAGGGTTTATGACTTTGTGGTAACTAGTGTTGACCAGGCACAATGCTGATATAGTGTTTTTTTGTCACCTGTCTTACTTATATCAGTACACTTGTAAAAGCCTAATCATTATGAAACTTCTATCCGATCAAATAAGCCATAAGTAGCAAATAACCAAATTTGAAATAACCAAATTTAACTGGGCCCAATTATACCTGTCACTTCACCTCTTCCTCTCTGGATGACAGCAGGCTTGGCAGGGTGAGAGGAACAGCAGGAGAGGGGGGTGGGGTCAGAGACAGGCCAGGAAGGCGAGGGGATGGGGTGGTGGTGGAGGTCTCTGGTCCTCTGTGGGCCCGTCCAGCCATCATAGGAAGTCACCACATGGAGCAACAGCTTGGATTTCACACCTCACGGTCCCTGGAGGGTCTCCTCACTGATGGGAGAGGAGAGCAAAGGAGGCTCTTATCTAGATAGTGTGCCATTTAGACTGCTGAACAGGTCAGAGCATAGACAAGGGTAGAGAATCTATTTCCACTTGACTGGGTACAGTAATTTCTCTCTCTCTCTCTCTCTCCTTATATATGCCTCAGAGTGAGGGTCATGTTTTATCTGCTGTGATTGGAACTTAATTATTGTGTCATTGCATGTGCTGGCTCATTAGTGATTACTGGAATTACTTTTACTGTGCTTCCTTAGTACTCCTTGCATTGCTCTTAGCAAAGAAGGTAATGACAATGATTTACAGTACCTTCTGTTCAAGGATGGCTGAAGACCTTACTGTACTTGCAGGGTTAGCTCACCAATGGTGTGTATGCACCTTGAGGTAGCTAGTGGGATGGAGAGAAATCATCCCCACATGTCTCATGCCGACCACCATCATTAGTGTTCCCAATAATTCTAAGGCTACCTGCCACAATGACTACTGCCCTGTAGCACTCACATCTGTGATCATAAAGATCATAAACTTTATCATTCCAGACACCCTAGACCCACTCCAATTTGCATACTGCCCCAACAGATCTACAGATGATGCCAACTCAATTAACACTCCACACTGCACTCTCCCACCTGGACAAGAGGAATGCCTATGAGAGAATGCTGTTCATTGACTACAGTTCAGAGTTCAACACCATAGTACCCTCCAAGTTTGTCACCAAGCTCAGGACCCTGGGACTGAACACCTCCCTCTGCAACTGGATCATGGGCTTCCTGACAGGCCGAACCCAGGTGGTGAGGATAGGCAACAACACCTCCGCCACGCTGACACTCAACACGGGGGCCTCCCAGGGGTGTGTGCTTAGCCCCTTCTTGTACTCCCTGTTTACCCACGACTGTGTGGCTATGCATGACTCCAGCTCCATTATCAAGTTTGCTGACGACACAACGGTGGTAGTCATGATCACCTACAGTGCCTAGCAAAGTATTCATCCCCCTTGGAGTTTTTCCTATTTTGCTGCATTACAACATGTAATTTAAATGGATTTTTATTTGGATTTCATGTAATGGACATACACAAAATAGTCCAAATTGGTGAAGTGAAATGAAAAAAATAACTTGTTAAATAAATTCAAATAAATACAAACTGAAAAGTGGTGCTGTGATGAACGTCGTAGAGAGGAGACCAAGGTGCAGCGTGGTAAGTGCTCATGATTAATATTTATTATAACTCAGAACACTAAATCAAAAGAACAAACAGAGGAAAACGAACGTCACGTTCTGCAGGCTTTACTGAGCTGTACAAAAACAAGATCCCACACTGAAGGAGGGAAAAAGGGCTGCCTAAGTATGATTCCCAATCAGAGACAACGATAGACAGCTGCCTCTGATTAGAAACCATACTCAGCCAAAACAAAGAAATAGAATGCCCACCCCATATCACACCCCGACCTAACCAAACAGAGAAAAACGGCTCTCTCAGGTCAGGGCGTGACAGGTGCGTGCATATGAATTCACCCCCTTTGCTATGAAGCCCCTAAATAAGATCTGTTGAAACCAAGTACCTTCAGAAGTCACATAATTAGTTAAATAAAGTCCAATTGTGTGCAATCTTAAGTGTCACATGATCTCAGTATATATACACCTGTTCCAAAAGACCCCAGAGTCCTTGAGTCCTTGAAGACCAAGGAGCTCTCCAAACAGGTCAGGGACAAAGTTGTGGAGAAGTACAGATCAGGGTTGGGTTATAAAAAAAATATCAGAAACTTTGAACATCCCACGGACCAACATCAAATCCATTATTAAATAATGGAAAGAACATGGCACCATAACAAACCTCCCAAGAGAGGGCCACCCACCAAAACTCATGGACCAGGCAAGGTGGGCATTAATCAGAGAGGCAACAAAGTGACTAAAGATAACCCTGAAGGAGCTGCAAAGCTCCACAACGAAGATTGGAGTATCTGTCCATAGGACCACTTTAAGTCGCACACTCCACAGAGCTGGGCTTTATGGAAGAGTGGCCAGAAAAAGCCATTGCTTAAAGAAAAAAATTAGCAAACACATTTGGTGTTCGCCAAAAGGCCTGTTGGGAAACTCCCCAAACATATGGAAGAAGGTACTCTGGTCAGATTAGACTAAAATGTTGCTTTTTGGCCATCAAGGAAAACGCTATGTCTGTCGCAAACCCAACACCTCTCATCACCCCAAGGACACCATCCCCACAGTAAAGCATGGTGGTGACAGCATCATGCTGTGGGGATATTTTTCATCGGCAGGGACTGGGAAACTGGTCAGAATTGAAGGAATGATGGATGGTGCTAAATACAGAGAAATTCTTGAGCTAAACCTGTTTCAGTCTTCCAGAGATTTGAGACTGGGACGGAGATTCACCTTCCAGCAGGAAAATGACCCTAATTATACTGCTAAAGCAACACTTGAGTGGTTTAAGGGGAAACATTTAAATGTCTTGGAATTGTCACGACTTCCGCCGAAGTCGGCTCCTCTCCTTGTTCGGGCGGCATTCGGCGGTCGACGTCACCGGCTTTCTAGCCATCGCCGCTCCCTTTTTCATTTATCCATTTGTTTTGTCTTGTTCTCTGCACACCTGGTTTTCATTCCCCAATCACACTACATGTATTTATTCCTCTGTTACCCCTCATGTCTTTGTGTGAAATTGTTTTGTGTTACGTGTCAATTTTGACACACTAGACTGGTGTGCGTTTATTCCGTGTTTTGTTCACGAGGTATGTTTATTTGTTTGTAGATAATTATTGTGACTGTGCGCGTTTTGCGCGTTTTGCACTTTTTGCACTTTTGCCAATTGGCTGGAGGTTTCGACGCAGTGGCGTCCGTCTGTTGGTTTCTCCTGCCTAAATAAAGTGTGCGCCTGTTCACAACTCTCTGCTCTCCTGCACCTGACTCCGCTCCCAGTACGCACACCATTGACAGGAATGGCCTAGTCAAAGCCCAGACCTCAATCCAATTGAGAATCTGTGGTATGACTTAAAGATTGCTGCACACCAGCGGAACCCATCCAACTTGAAGGAGCTGGAGCAATTTTGCCTTGAAGAATGGGCAAAAATCCCATTGGCTAGATGTGCCAAGCTTATCGAGATGTACCCCAAGAGACTTGCAACTGCAATTGCTGCAAAAGGTGGCTCTACAAAGTATTGACTTTGGGGGGGTGATTTGTTATGCATGCTCAAGTTCTGTTTTGGGGGGTTATTTCTTGTTTGTTTCACAATAAAAAATATTTTGCATCTTCAAAGTGGTAGGCATGTTGTGTAAATCAAATGATACAAACCCCCCAAAAAATCTATTTTAATTCCAGGTTGTAAGGCAACAAAATAGGAAAAATGCCGAGGGGGGTGAATACTTTCGCAAGCCACTGTATGGTGCTGAGACAACCTACAGGGAGGAGGTCAGAGACCTGGCAACAACTTCTCCCTTAACGTCAGCAAGACCAAGGAGCTGATCTTAGACTATAGGAAACAGGGGGCCGCAGCGGAGAGGGTCAAGAGCTTCAAGTTCCTCGTGTCAACATCAGTGATGTCTTAACATGGTCCCCTCACAAGAAGAAGGCACGGAAGCGCCTCTTCTCCTCAGGAGGCTGAAACAGTATATGGCATGGCCCCTTAGATCCTCAGGAGCTTTTATAGCTACACCATCGAGAGCACCCTGACTTGTTGTATCACTGTCTGGTATGGCAACTGCAGTGACCTATGACAGGAGGGCCCTACAGAGAGTGGTGCAGACAGACCAGCACATCACTGGGGGTGAGCTCCCAGCCATCAAGGATGTACATGCCAGGCTGTGTCTGAGAAAGGCCCCAAAAATTGTAATGTACTGTTCTCTATGCTCACGTTCGGCAGGCGATACCGGTGCATCAAGGCTCAGACCAAATTACCTCATAAACAGCTTCTATCCCCTGGCCATAAGACTGTTAAATGGCTAACAACTACTGCTTTCCCTCTCCCACAGACTATCAACACTGACTCTATGCCCATTCACAGGTCTCTCGGACACACTTTCACTGTCACTCTTACTCACACACACATACACTCACAACTGACACCATACACTTACACCCACACGCACACACCCTCTCACACCTACGCTGCTGCTAAAATGATTCTTGATTAGATGTATTACTACTATGCTACCTGCTGCTAAAACGATAACTGACTTGATGTATTACTATCATTACGATGTTGTTTACATGTACATTTTGCTATTAGTATATTACCACAAGTATTTATACATTCCTGCTACCAGTCACTTTCAGCCCTGTTTACATGTATATCCACCTATTACGCCTACACTGACACTCTTGCACACATACACACATAAACTCACTTACACACACACCACCACGCACCCACCACCACTTATGCTGCTGCCATACTATTTACTATTATTATTATTATTATTATTAATCCTGCTACCAGTCACTTTCTCCTAATCCCTGCCTTTATGTACATATCTACCTCAACTACTCCAGTATCCCTGCATTGTCTGGTACTGGCGGAAGAGGCGATTCCGGGATGCTGGCCTTCTAGGTAGAGTTCCTTTGTCCAGCGTCTGTGTTTTTTTGCCCATCTTAATATTTTATTTTTATTGGCCAGTCTGAGATATGGCTTTTTCTTTGCAACTCTACCTAGAAGGCCAGCATCCCGGAGTCGCCTCTTCACTGTTGACGTTGACACTGGTGTTTTGAGGGTACAATTTAATGAAGCTGCCAGTTGAGGACTTGTGAGGCATCTGTTTCTCAAACTAGACACTCTAATGTACACTCTAATGTCCTCTTGCTCAGTTGTGCACCGGGGCCTCCTACTCCTTTGAGCAGTGTATATACTGCTACATGCAATGATTAACAAGAGCCTCTTGGTTGATGGCTGTTGGCTCGTGAATAAAATTCTAACCACACAGACAATTAATGGTAATCCAAGATGGCGTAGCAGTCGGATGTGTGTTTTGTCTTGTCTCGTCCTGTCCCATGTATATATAATTTTCTTCGTATATATTTAGTATATATTTTAATCTCACATTCCATCTACGGACTGCAACCCGCCTCACCCAATGTGGTACGGATCTGCTATTTTTATACTTTAGAACCGGAACCCCCATGTGTGTGTGTTTTGTTCCTCATGTTTTTTAGTTATACTATTTTGGTATTGAATAATAAACTGCTGGAAAGGGCTTGCAAGTTAAGCATTTCACTGTACTTGAGCATGTGAGAAATACAACTTGAATCCTGAAACTTGGAACTCATACAAGGCATGGGGGTAATTAGCTAGTTTTGGCACAGAGGTGTGTATTGATTCAAAGAGAAAATACCTCCGTGGAACCTCTGGGACAAGCTAGAATTTATTGAAGTTTTGCTGTGCTTCACCGTACACAGAATAAGAGAGATTTTTCAAGTGTTCTCCTTTCATTTAGAACAAACAGACTCGGCTCTCTCATGTGCTCTCATCCACCAGCTGATCAGACGCGGATGGAAGGAGCGAGGTAGATCTGCACACAGGTGCTCATGCCTACAGCAGTGGGATAGAGGGATGGAGGATAAAAGACACCGATACTGACAGCCAGATGTGTATTAGACACACCGGCAAGACACACTCCAGGTCTCCACACTGAACTCCACCACCATCTCAGTCTTCCGCTGTGCTAGTCTTGTCAGCTTCATTGTTACCCAGGATCCCCTTAGTGTTGTCAGTCTAACAGGATAACAACTTGGTCTCTACTCTCTATAATTCTGCTCAGTCTTCTATCACCTCTCCTCCTATCACACTGACAGGCAGGGAGTTCCTCTTCAAATCTAAGAGATCCACTTTAAAGTTACAACCATTCTGATAGGGTCACAAGAGAGCAAGGTCAGATGCTAAAGTAAACAAAGAAGCTAACAGCAATTATTCAGCACCACTGATACAGACAGCGACGGAATCAGAATGTCAGAGTTTCAGCGCCACTGAACAGTGGACAGCTCCCGGCTCATGCGCCCCAACTTCAGCATCACAGGAAAGTAGACAGCAATCGTATCCGGCGTCTGAAGTTCAGCGTCGCAGGAAAGTGGACAGCGATCGCCTCCAGGAAATAAGTGGAGCTGGGAAGTAGACCTAAACAGAAAGAAGCCTAGAAACCTGGGAGGGGAAGGGCAGGGAGTAAAATAAACCCCTCCATTGTTTCTGTACCATACCATATGATTATTCTTGCACAGATGGACAACTAACAGGTTTCAATAGAAGTCAAGAAAATCATGAAAAACAATTACAAGGAATTTGCGAATCATTTATATTACTATATTAAGTTATATTACTACACAGTATCATGTTTCAGGAGATGTTCACAGATAGCTATTCCCACTGTCTTTTAGAGAGATATGAGACAGATTCATTCATGTCAGCCGGCAATAGGAGCTGGTCCACTGGATCTATTTTGAGTCTCAGTAATTCTACATGCTGCATTATGTCATTTTGGACAATGAGACTCCACCTCTCAGTCAACAGTTCTCTCTCACTGGTGTAAAACTAAATGTGAGTACAGCACTGGAACCGGCAGAGGTGTTACAAGCTCAATAGAAAAACAAAATCCTGGTGTATTATTCTGCAAGCACTGGCTCCCACTTAGATCAACAGCAGCAAAGCCAGAACAAGAGGAGATGGACACCCAGCGCCGGCTTCAGGCAAGGACTGGAGGTGTGAGTGAGAGAGTGAGAGAGTGAGAGAGTGAGAGAGTGAGAGAGAGTGAGAGAGAGATGGGGGGGCTATGGAGGTTTGGATGGCAGCAGATATTTGGAATTCTGAATGGTCTCCAGAATAACAATGTGCTCTCACTCAGTCATTAAAGATATCTCACAAGGATAAAACAAAAGATGAAATGATTATCATGCTTTGATTATGTCCTGATTGGCTGCACTTTGTACTACTGCTACATGCAATGATTAACAGGAGCCTCTTGGTTGATGGCTGTTGGCTCGTGAATAAAATTCTAACCACACAGACAATTAATGGTAATCCAAGATGGCGTAGCAGTCGGACGTGTGTTTTGTCTTGTCTCGTCCTGTCCCATGTATATATCATTTTCTTTGTATATATTTAGTATATATTTTAATCTCACATTCCATCTACGGACTGCAACCCGCCTCACCCAATGTGGTACGGATCTGCTATTTTTATACTTTAGAACCGGAACCCCCATCAGAAGCTAGCCAGCTAACTCGCTACTAGCTAGTAGTCTGTTAGCCTCTGCTAGCGGTCCATTCCGTTAACTCGGACATCAGCCAGCCTCAGCCCGATCAATTCCTGCCAGTCTGCACAGCACGATATTAACCCAGAGCATATCGGACTGCTTTTTCTCTTTTTCTTCGGATTCCTATCACAAGCTCTGTAACTTTACACCGGATCATTGCAGCTAGCTAGCTGCTATCCGAGTGTCTACTCCTGGCTAACGTCTCTGTCCCGAAGCCAGCACCAGTTAGCCTGGAGCTAGCCTTGAGCTAGGCCCATCTCCCGGCTAGCCAAAGAGGTTCACCAGCCAATCCTTGGGCTACAATACCTCTTTTGCCAATTGGCCTGGACCCTTTACTGCCGACACGGAGCCCCACCGATCCGTCATGACTGGTCTGCCGATGTAACCGTCCGAGGTGGTTTCAACAGGCTCTTCCGTTTCGACATCGCCGAAGGCCCATCTGCTATCCCCGGCCCGCTAGCTGTCTGAATCGCCGTGTCTCCAGCTCGCCTAGCGTAGTAGCGACTACTGAATTGGCTCCCTGACTCATCTATTGCTACTCTTTGGACCCTATGATCACTCGGCTACACATGCCTCTCCCTAATGTCAATATGCCTTGTCTATTGCTGTTTTGGTTAGTGATTATTGTCTTATTTGACTGTAGAGCCCCCAGTCCTGCCCAATACTCCTTAGATAGCCCTTTTGTTCCACCCCCCACACATGCAGTGACCTCACCTGCCTTAACTGGTGCCTCTAGAGACAAAACCTCTCTCAGCGTCACTCAATGCCTAGGTTTACCCCCACTGTACTCACATCCTACCATACCCTTGTCTGTACATTATGCCTTGAATCCATTCTTCCGCGCCCAGATATCTGCTCCTTTTACTCTCTCTTCCGAACGCACCAGACGACCATTTCTTATAGCCTTTAGCCGTACCCTTATCCTACTCCTCCTCTGTTTCTCTGGTGATGTAGAGGTTAACCCAGGGTCTGCAGCCCCCAGCACCACTCCCATTCCCCAGGAGCTCTCATTTATTGACTTCTGTAACCGTAAAAGCTTTGGCTTCATGCACGTTAACATTAGAAGCCTCCTCCCCAAGTTTATTTTATTCACTGCTTTAGAGCATTCCGCCAACACTGATGTCCTAGCCGTGTCTGAATCCTGGCTTTAGGAAGGCTACCAAAAATCCTGAAATTTCCATCCCTATCTATAACATCATCCGACAAGATAGAACTGCCAAAGGGGGCAGAGTTGCAATCTACTGCAGAGATAGCCTGCAGAGTTATTTACTATCCAGGTCTGTGCCCAAACAATTCGAGCTTCTACTTTTAAAAATCCACCTTTCCAGAAACAAGTCTCTCACTGTTGCCGCTTGTTATAGGCCCCCTTCAGCCCCCAGCTCTGCCATGGACACCATATGTGAATTGATTGCCCCCTATCTATCTTCAGAGTTCGTAATGTTAGGTGACCTAAACTGGGATATGCTTAACACCCCGGCCATCCTACAATCTAAGCTAGATGCCCTCAATCTCACACAAATTATCAAGGAACCTACCAGGTACAACCCTAAATCCGTAACCATTGGCCTCTAAATACACCTCTGCTGTCTTCAACCAGGATCTCAGCGATCACTGCCTCATTGCCTGCGTGGGTAATGGGTCCGTGGTCAAACGACCACCTTTCATCACTGTCAAACGCTCCCTAAAACATTCAGCGAGCAGAACTTTCTAATCGACCTGGCCCGGGATTCCTTGAAGGATACTGACCTCATCCCGTCAATAGAGGATGCCTAGTTGCTCTTTAAAAGTGCTTTCCTCGCCATCTTAAATAAGTATGCCCCATTCAAAAAATGTAGAACTAAGAACAGATATTGCCCTTGGTTCACCCAGACTTGAATGCCCATGACCAGCACACAAACATCCTGTGGAATTCTGCATTAGCATCGAATAGCCCCCGCGATATGCAACTTTTCAGGGAAGTCAGGAACCAATATACTCAGTCAGTTAGGAAAGCTAAGACTAGGTTTTTCAAACAGAAATATGCATCCTGTAGTACCAATTCCAAAATGTTTTGGGACACTGTAAAGTCCATGGAGAATAAGAGCCCCTCCTCCCAGCTGCCCACTGCACTGAGGCTAGGGAACACTGTCACCACCGATAAATCTACGATAATCGATCATTTCAATAAGCATTTTTCTACGGCTGGCCATGATTTCCACCTGGCTACTCCTACCCCGGCCAATAGCTCAGCACCCCCTGCAGCAGCAACTTGCCCAAGTCCCCCCGCATCTCCTTCACCCAAATCCAGACAGCTAATGTTCTGAAAGAGCTGCAAAATCTGGATCCCTAAAAATTAGCTGGGCTAGACAATCTGGACCCTCTCTTTCTAAAATTATCCGCCGAAATTGTTGCAAGCCCTATTACTCGCCTGTTCAACCTCTCTTTCGTATCGTCTGAGATCCTCAAAGATTGGAAAGCTGCCACGGTCATCCCACTTTTCAAAGGCCCAAACTGTTATAGACCTACAGTTGAAGTCGGAAGTTTACATGCACTTAAATTGGAGTCATGGAAACTCGCTTTTCAACTACTCCACAAATTTCTTGTTAACAAACTACAGTTTTGGCATGTCGGTTAGGACATCTACTTTGTGCATGACACAAGTAATTTTTCCAACAATTGTTTACCGACAGATTATTTCACTTATAATTGTCACGCCCTGACCTCAGAGAGCCTTTTAATTTCTCTATTAGTTTTGTTGGTGTTCATTTTAAATAAAAGTAAAATGTTCGCCTACCACGCTGCACCTTGGTCCAATCTTCACGACGAGCGTAACAGAAGATCCCACCACCAAAGGACCAAGCAGCGTGGCCAGGAGGAGCAGGGATCCTGGGCCCGGGAGAAAAGGGAGTGGAGGACATCATGGACATGGGAGGAGGTTATGGCAGGGGACAAGACCCTGCCATGGAAGCAGGCGGAGGCAGCGAAGGAGGATCAACGATGACTCCAGGGTTCGCAACCACGACGCAAGCACGAGAGGCAGCCACAAAACATTTTTTGGGGGGGCACACGGGGTGGTTGGCGGAGCCAGGTTTCAGACCAGAGCCAACTGCCCGCACTCGCTTTAAGGAGCGTGCGACCGTTCAGGTCCAGAGCCTCCAGCGACAGTCTGCGGTCCGGAGCCTCCAGCGACGGTCTGCGGTTCGGAGCCTCCAGCGATGGTCGGCGGTCCGGAGCCATCAGCGACGGTCTGCGGTCCGGAGCCTCCAGCGACGGTCGGCGGTCCGGAGCCTCCAGCGACGGTCGGCGGTCCGGAGCCTCCAGCGAGGATCTACGGTCCGGAGTCTCTGGCGACGATCTACGGTCCGGAGTTTCCGGCGACGATCTACCGTCCGGAGCTTCCGGCGACGATTCCCGCACCAGAGTCGCCACCAAAGATGGTGGATCCGCGAGCGGAGCGGGGTCTATGTCCCGCACCGGAGCCGCCACCGAGGCTAGATGCCCACCCGGACACTCCCCTTAGAGTCAGGTTTTGCGGCCGGAGTCTGCACCTTTGGGGGGGGGGGGGTACTGTCACGCCCTGACCTTAGAGCCTTTTTATTTCTCTATTTGGTTAGGTCAGGGTGTGATTTGGGTGGGCATTCTAGTTTTTCTATTTCTTTGTTTGCCGGGTATGGTTCCCAATCAGAGGCAGCTGTCTATCGTTGTCTCTGATTGGGGGTCATACTTAGGCAGCCTTTTTCCCACCTTAGTTTGTGGGATCTTGTTTTTGTATAGTTGCTGTGTAGCCTGCAGAACTTTACGTTCGTTTTGTTGTTTTGTCGTTGTTCATTTTAAAAAAAAGTAAAATGTTTGCCTACCATGCTGCACCTTGGTCCAATCTTTACGACGAGCGTAACAATAATTCACTGTATCACAATTCCAGTGGGTCAGAAGTTTACATGCACTAAGTTGACTGTGCCAAGAAACAGCTCGAAAAATTCCAGAAAATTATGTCATGGCTTTAGAAGCTTCTGATAGGCTAATTCACATCATTTGAGTCAATTAGAGGTGTACCTGTGGATGTATTTCAAGGCCAACCTTCAAACTCAGTGCCTCTTTGCTTGACATCATGGGAAAAATCAAAAGAAATCAGCCAAGACATCAGAAACAAAATTGCAGACCTCCACAAGGCTGGTTCATCCTTGGGAGAAATTTTAAAACGCCTGAAGGTACCGTGTTCATCTGTACAAACAATAGTACGCAAGTATAAACACCATGGGACCATGCAGCGGTCATACCACTCAGGAAGGAGACACGTTCTGTCTCCTAGAGATGAACGTACTTTGGTGCGAAAAGTGCAAATCAATCCCAGAACAGCAAAGGCCCTTGTGAAGATGCTGGAGGAAACAGGTACAAAAGTATCTATATCCACAGTAAAACGAGTCCTAGATGACATAACCTGAAAGGCCGCTCATCAAGGAAGAAGCTACTGCTCCAAAACCGCCATAAAAAAGCCAGACTACAGTTTTCAACTGCACATGGGGACAAAGATCGTACTTTTTGGAGAAATGTCCTGTGGTCTGATGAAACAAAAATAGAACTGTTTGGCCATAATGACCATCGTTATGTTTGGAGGAAAAAGGGGGAGGCTTGCAAGCCGAAGAGCACCATCCCAACCGTGAAGCACGGGGGTGGCAGCATCATGTTGTGGGGGTGCTTTGCTGCAGGAGGGACTGGTGCACTTCACAAAATAGATGGTATCATGAGGGAGGAAAATGATGTGGATATATTGAAGCAACATCTGAAGACATCAGTCAGGAAGTGAAAGATTGTCCATTTGGAAGACCATTTGCGACCAATGACCCCAAGCATACTTCCAAAGTTGTGGCAAAATGGCTTAAGGGCGACAAAGTCAAGGTATTGGAGTGGCCATCACAAAGCCCTGACCTCAATTCTATAGAAAATGTGTGGGCAGAACTGAAAAAGTGTGTGAAAGCAAGGAGGCCTACAAACCTGACTCAGTTACACCAGCTCTGTCAGGAGGAATGGGCCAAAATTCACCAACCTATTGTGGGAAGCTTGTGGAAGGCTACCCGAAACGTTTGACCCAAGTTAAACAATTTAAAGGCAATGCAACCAAATACTAATTGAGCGTATGTACACTTCTTACCCACTGGGAATGTGATGAAAGAAATAAAAGTTTAAATAAATCATTCTCTCTACTATTATTCTGATGTTTCACATTCTTAAAATAAAGTGGTGATCCTAACTGACCTGAGACGGGGAATTTTTACTAGGATTAAATGTCATAAATTGTGAAAAACTGAGTTTAAATGTATTTGGCTAAGGTGTATGTAAACTTCTGACTTCAACTGTAAAGGTCCTAAACCATCCTGCCCTACCTTTCTAAAATCTTCGAAAGCCAAGTTAACAAACAGATCACCAACCATTTCGCATCCCCCTATACCTTCTCCACTATGCAATCTGGTTTCTGAGCTTGTCATGAGCGCACCTCAGCCACGCTCAAGGTCCTAAACCATATCATAACCGGCATCGATAAAAGACAATACTGTGCAGCCGTCTTCATCGACCTGGCCAAGGCTTTCGACTCTGTCAATCACCGCATTCTTATCGGCAGCCTTGGTTTCTCAAATGACTGCCTCGCCTGGTTCACCAACTACTTCTCAGATAGAGTTCAGTGTGTCAAATTAGAGGGCCTGTTGTCTGGACCTCCGGTAGTCTCTATGGGGGTGCCACAGGGTTCAATTCTCGGGCCGACTCTTTTCTCTGTATATAGCAATGATGTCGCTCTTGCCGCTGGTGATTTTCTGATCCACCTCTACGCAGATGACAACATTCTGTCTACATCTGGCCCTTCTTTGGACACTGTGTTAACAAACCTCCAAACAAGCTTCAATGCCATACAACACTCCGTCCGTGGCTTCCAACTGCTCTTAAATACTAGTTCAACTAAATGCATGCTCTTCAACCGATTGCTGCCCGCACCCGCCCGCCTGACTAGCATCACTACTCTGGACGGTTCTGAATATGTGGACAACTAAAAATACCTAGGTGTCTGGTTAGATTGTAAACTCTCCTTCCAGACTCACATTTAGCATCTCCAATCCAAAATTAAATTCAGAATCGGCTTCCTACTTCGCAACAAAGCCTGCTTCACTCATGCTGCCAAACATACCCTCGTAAAACTGACTATCCTACCTATCCTTGACTTTGGCGATGTCATTTACAAAATTGCCTCCAACACTCTACTCAGCAAACTGGATGTAGTTTATCACAGTCCCATCCATTTTGTCACAATAGCCCCATATACTACCCACCACTGCGACCTGTATGCTCTCGTTGGTTAGCCCTCACTACATATTCGTCACCAAACCCACTGGCTCCAGGTCATCTATAAGTCTTCGCTAGGTAAAGCCCCGCCTTATCTCAGCTCACTGGTCACCATAGCAGCACCCACCCGTAGCACGCGCTCTAGCAGGTATATTTCACTATGCCAACACTTACTTTGGCCGCCTTTCCTTCCAGTTCTCTGCTGCCAATGACTGGAACGAATTGCAAAAATCACTGAAGCTGGAGTCTTATATCTCCCTCTCTAACTTTAAGCATTAGCTGTCAGAGCAGCTTACCGATCACTGTACCTGTACACAGCCAACCTGTAAATAGCACACCCAACTACCTCATCCCCATATTGTTATTTATCCTCTTGCTCTTTTACACCCCAGTATCTCTACTTGCACATCATCATATGCACATCTATCACTCCAGTGTTAATGCTAAATTGTAATTATTTCTCCTCTATGGCCTATTTATTGCCTTACCTCCCTACTCTTCTACATTTGCACACACTGTACATAGATTTTTCTATTGTGTTATTGACTGTACATTTGTTTATGTGTAACTCTGTGTTGTTGTTTTTGTTGCACTGCTTTGCTTTATCTTGGCCAGGTCACAGTTGTAAATGAGAACTTGTTCTCAACTGGCCTACCTGGTTAAATAAAGGTGAAATAAAAAACAAAAAAAATAACATATACAACATTTCTGCAATCTGATACAAAAGTGACATTGTACGGTTGATTCCAATTAAGACACCATGACAGTGAATAAATTATATTTAGTCAAGTATCACACTTAAGAGCAGGGTTAGGTAGGTTCCTAAGTTACTAGGGTTGAGCAGGTTTTTGGGCGGCAGGTAGCCTAGCCTAGCGGTTAGAGTGTTGGGCCTGTAACCGAAAGATCGCTGGTTTGAATACCCGAGCCGACAAAGTGAAAGATATGTCAATGTGCCCTTGAGCAAGGCACTTAACCCTAATTTGCTCCTGGGGCACTGCACTACTATGGGTGACCCTGTAAAACAACACATTTCACTGCACCTAACCTGTATTTGACAATACCATTTTTGGGGGGTTTATAAATGTAATCTGTTACAGTTACTAGTTACCTATCCAAAATTGTAATCAGTAAGGTAACTTTTGGATTACCTCAACTCAGTAAAGTAATTGGATTACTTTCCGTTACTTTTGGATTACTTTCCATTTAAAAGGCATTAGAAGAAGAAAAAAAGGACAACCCTATCACACACACTCACACACGTAGGCACACACACACACGCATTAACACAACTTCTGTTTGTCAGCTCCATCCAAAATGGGACCAGTGATTTCATTACTGAGGGCAGCCTGCCATTACCCAAAAACCTGCCTGCTGATGGAAAAAAACATTTGATGGCACTGCCCGGCTACTGAAAAACACCATGATGAACAGAAATGGCCATGTATTACAGTGGTCATATAAGCATAGCCCATCTGTTTGATGGCATGAATAACATGTGGAGCAGGACACAGTGACAGATGAAGGTCAAATATGAGTACAGCGGAGGACAGCTCTGTTTCTCTGTCCTCCAGCATCATATTCTCAGAATGAAACTCTGGAGACAGGTGACACTAATCTCTTCTCCTAGCAACTGCGCTACAGTTAAACCTTGGTGAGCCTGGCATATATATATTTTTTAAACATTTAACCTTTATTTAACTAGGCAAGTCAGTTACAAAGAAATTCTATATGTACAATGACGGCCTACCGGGGAACAGTGGGTTACCTGCCTTGTTCAGTGGCAGAACAAAATATTTTTACCTTGTCAGCTCAGGGATTTGATCCAGCAACCTTTCAGTTACTGGCCCAACGCTCTAACCACTGCTCCAAAACCACCATAAAAAAGCCAGACTACAGTTTTCAACTGCACATGGGGACAAAGATCGTACTTTTGGAAAAATGTCCTCTGGTCAGATGAAACAAAAATAGAACTGTTTGGCTATAATGACCATCGTTATGTTTGGAGGAAAAAGGGGGAGGCTTGCAAGCCGAAGAACACCATCCCAACCGGGAAGCACGGGAGTGGCAGCATCATGTTGTGGGGGTGCTTTGATGCAGGAGGGACTGGTGCACTTCACAAAATAGATGGCAGCATGAGGGAGGAAAATTATGTGGATATATTGAAGCAAAATCTCAAGACATCAGTCAGGAATTTAAAGCTTGGTCGTAAATGGGTCTTCCAAATGGACAATGACCCCAAGCATACTTCCAAAGTTGCGGCAAAATGGCTTAAGGACGACAAAGTCAAGGTATTGGAGTGGCAATCACAAAGCCCTGACCTCAATCCTATAGAAAATTTGGGGGCAGAACTGAAAAAGCATGTGCGAGCAAGGAGACCTACAAACCTGACTCGGTTACACCAGCTCTGTCAGGAGGAATGGGCCAAAATTCACCCAACTTGTGGGAAGCTTGTGTACCTGAAAGGTTTGACCCTAGTTAAACAATTGAAAGTCAATGCTACCAAATACTAATTGAGTGTATGTAAACATCTGACCCACTGGGCATGTGATGAAAGAAATAAAAGCTGAGATAAATCATTCTATCAACTATTATTCTGACTTTTCACATTCTTAAAATAAAGTGGTGATCCTAACTGACCTAAGACAGGGAATTTTTACTTGGATTAAATGTCAGGAATTGTGAAAACTGAGTTTAAATGTATTTGGCTTAGATGTATGTAAACTTCCGACTTCAAATGTAGTTAGTGATTTTGTCAGCCTGAGAAGATGATTCCACTGCATGACACACACTGAGGGAGAGAGAGAGGAGGGGAGAAAAACTCTCTTAGTGTAAATTATAACTTTTACGTTATCACAAATTGCATTCTGAATGAGTGTTCTAATGTTAAGAGCCAACTAGGCCAAGGCTGGTTGCTCATGATATTTTCTGTTACTTTTAACAGACCCATATGTCTCTTATATTGAATATTGATGATGTTGCCTGTTTTTTCACCTAATGTAGCTGTATGTCTTGTGTGTTATGTATCATTAACTCAGTATCTGTTTTTCGCCATACTGTCTGGAAATACAAATGACAAATTCAACAATGTATGCAGTTGCAAGCACCTCTCCCTGAATGGATGTCCTCTTTGGAATACAGCAGTCCCATTTGAGAGGACAAGACAAATACCACAGAGAAGGAAACAAGAAAGAGCCCAGTGGCCCTTAAATTCAATTTTCCAGCTCTCAGTTTTGATCATCCATTAGCGTCCTTTCAAAGGAGAAATACAACTTTTTGAGAGATTACTAGCTATGCTTTAAAAAGGAACATGACGTTTTTATCATTTCATTTTCTGCATGATGTGATAATTGTGTGGAGTCATAACTATGACAGTGTTTAAATTGCATTACACTGTAAAACATTCAAGGTTTGAACACCCTTTTGGAATTGTTTTGCATGTATTTGAGTCCAATCGAAACTATAGCATAAACTATTAAGCTTGGGGTTGTATCACGCTAATGGTATATATTATATCCCCAGCTATAGTTCTCTTTGATCCTAAAGTTTACAGCAGTGTTTCACTAAGGAGAGGCTTTTTTTTGCCTAGGGTTGAAACAACTTAAAGTTATTATACTGTCTGTGTGGTGTGCTGGATGTCTTTATGGCTCCTGTCTCCAGTGGAAAACAGGTTTAAGTTGACTCTGTAATGCACCTCCATGCTTCGTCAGTCATGCAGACTGCTAATGAATTAGTAGCCCTCGGGGAGAAAACATGCATTGCAAATTACACAGGAAAAAAAGTTACAGTATGAAGTCTCAAGTTGGATTACCTACCCTTGAAAACTCTCCATGATAGATTTCCTCCACACCATATGAAAGGGGATACGGCAGAGCAGGCACCTCCATCTGTTAAAGAAAAACAAGAGGCTCTGTCCCTGTCGCTCTGTCATCACCGCTGATGGACAGGTCTGCTCTCTGATAGAAATAATAGGTGTCTGAAAGGCCAATCAACAAACAGGTTTTGAGAGCTGCTCAGTAAGGCCACCAGAGGGATGTGCTGTTTTGATTACTAAGTAAATACCTTGTCCATGAAGTAAGATGACTCAAAGACCAGGACTGGCCCTACAGTACAGTAAGTTAGAGGTGAAGTTAATTTAGCAGTTCCAACAGCCAAACGTTTCCAAGCCACATCATCTTCACATTTTATGGTGAATGTATACATTTATACAAAACTTTGTTCCCTCGTGAAAAGGGGGTTGATCTGGTAAAGGTGTGGGCTGGTTCTCTTCCTCCTTGCCTGCATTTTAATGATTGGTTATGAAACTTTAATGAAGGGAACCTGCAGGCTCTCCAAGATGCTGATTACCATTGCCACTCTTTCATTTATTTATTAATTCATTCTTTATGCTTTATTTATTTATTCATAGCAAAGAGAGATCATGCTCTCGAAGGCGAGGTGCCAATAGACTGGAGATGCGGATGGTATCCACCACTGCATCTTCCTGCTTTGTAGACAAACTGTGGAAGGCAGTGTTGTGGAAACTTACCGGGCCCTCTCCCCACACCGAGAGCTCAGTCTGTGGGGAGAGCAGCAAACAAAGTAGCGTTAACATTATGCAGTGCACAGCTTCCCTGCATCTAGCAACTAGCCTCTACACTCCCAAGAGCAGAGAGGAGGGGTTAGGGGTTACAATCAATGTTGTGGCACAGAAAAACAACAGAAGAGGCAAGACATTTAATGTATGTCAATAGCTCATACCATAGCAGAGCTCTTTTCGAGTGAGAGGGGAGGAGTGATTATATAATGCTGAAATGCTCTAGCCTCAGGATTGGCATTCCTGTGTGAGGCAGAAGCACAGTGGCATAAGTATTGCATAACTCTGTCAATATATGAACTAGTGCAGCAGGCTTACCCAGGAGGAAAAACAGTTAATGGTCATCATTCATACCCACCACACAGATAATTGAAAATGACTACCTGTATTTTCTATTTAACCTTTAACTAGGCAAGTCAGTTAAGAACACATTTACAATGACAGCCTACCAAACACATTTACAATGACAGCCTACCAAAAGGGCTTGTGCGGGGAAAGGGGCTGGGATTAAACATTTAATAGGACAAAATTAGAGACCTAAGACAACATAGCATGGTAGCAACACAACAGCATAGCAACACATGGCAGCAGCACAACATGGTAGCATAAAACAGGGTACAGACAACAGTACAAAGGGCAAGGAGGTAGACACAACACATCACACAAAGCAGCCACAACTGTCAGTAAGAGTGTCCATGATTGAGTCTTTGAGATAAAGCATTGTTTGGACAAAATGTTGCAAAGAACATCCTTGTCTATTTATATTCCAGTATCTATAGGGCTCTAACACACAATCCCCATCAGGCTACTATGTATGGTTCTGAGCTGTGGAGTTCAATGATAGTCTGGTTATCAGACATCTATTAAAATGACTGACTTTATGCCCTCATTGCCTTGGTAAAGAAAAACACTGTGCTTACTAAATGGACTCCCTTGATCATGTAAATCTCAATGAGATGTCAGATTGCATTGGGGATTGTGCACATGGCTCACTATGCGTCCTTTAAAATGTTCTAATGAATCATGCCAAGGAAAAAGTTCAAATAACAGTTGTGGTGCATAGACCACTTCCTGTCAGTGCCTTTTCCCGATTTGTAGTGGGTCTTGAAAGAAGCAGAATAATCTGCATAAGATTTCACTGCTCTAATGACAATACCCAAGTGAAGAAATATGAGAAAGTACATTTCTCTGGGGGAATATAAGTGTCCTTGAGTTGGGATTTGGACAGAGAGCCAGTGTAATTCTGTGAATAGCTTTCCTCAATTATAATAGTCACATAAGAGAGGGGTCACATCAAGTGGGAGGTTGACATTATTCCTCTGGATACAGTCTCACTGGGCCTAGACATCAGTTCCATTGTCAAGTTTTGATTGATATTTACCATTGTCAATTAAGTGAAATAAGCATGCCATTGAAATTTGAACGAAAAATCTAACGAAGATGCTGTTAGTCAAGAAGCAGGTGAAACGTTTAATAAAACAAACATGAAACGAGATTAGTGGCATGAATACCGACTGAGGAACAAACATAAGGGAGGGACAGATAAGAGGTGTGAATCATAATGATCAACATGTGCGTGTAATGAAGAATCCCAGGACCGGTGGTTAGTATTCCGGCAAAGTCAAATGCCAGAGGAGCAGACGTGACAGTACCCCCCCGACGCGCGGCTCCTGCTGCAGGACGACGCCGACCAAGAGGACAACCCTGAGGAGCAGATCGGTCTGGACGGCGAAGGTGGAAATCACGGCTGATGTTGGGATCCAGAAAGTCCTCCACCGGAACCGTACATACCCCTCCTAGTCCACCAGGTACTGGAGCTGACCCCCACGACGCCGGGAGTCCAGTAGGGCTCTGACAGCATATGTCAGACTCCCCTCGATGTCGGGGGGGGGGGGGGGGGCAGCAACAGCTAGAGGACCAGGAACCACCGGCCTGAGGAAACATGAAAAGCGGGTGAGATTCGATAGTGACTGGGAAGCTGCAACCAAAACATCACCTCATTGACCCTCCAGAGAACCTTGAACAGCCCCGCAAACCAGGGGCTCAGTTTCTTGCAGGGCAGGCGGAGTGGGAGGTTCCTGGTATAAAGCCAGACGTGATCCCCAGGATGGAACACAGGAAGAGCGTCATGCCACACTTCTACACGCCGAAACCACTCATCAACCGCAGGAGCGTTGGTCTGGCTCAGGGTCCACGGAGCCAGGGCTGGCTGAAACCTCAAAACACACTGGAAGGGGGTCAACCCAGTGGAGAAGTGATGTAGTGCATTCTGGGAGTACTCTGCCCATGGAAGGAAATGTGCCCACTCACCCTGCCGGTCCTGACAGTCACTGTTCAGGAAACTCCTGAGCTCCTGGTTCAGCCTCTACCTGCCCGTTTGTTGGAAGTCGGTAACCCGGAAGTGAGGCTGACCGTGATCCCGAACGTCTCCCTAAAGGCCCTCCATACTCGTGATGCGAATTCGGGGCCACGGTCAGAGACGATGTCCTCCAGAAGGCCATAATGCCAGAAGAGTGCCTCAGCGACCTAGAGAGCAGTGGGGAGACCAGGAAGAGGGATTAAAAACAGGATTCAGACCATCTATCCACTACCACCAAAATGGTGGTGAAAGCATCAGAAGAAGGGAGATCGGTTACAAAGTCAATGGATAGATGTGACCAGGGTCACTGAGGCACGGGAAGGGTGAAGGAGTTTGCCCTGCTGGAGCGTTCTGGGGGGGATTTTGTTTGAGCACATATGGAACAGGAGTTGACGTAGCGAGTGACATCCCACGCTCAAGTGGGCCACCAGTATTTCCCAGAGATGAAATGGATAGTGCGAGAAATACCTGGATGTCCAGCGACGACAGCTGTGTGCCCAGGTCAGCAGCCAATCCCTTATCCCTGTGGGAACGTAGATGCGTTCAGGAGGACAGTTAGTGGGTGCGGGCTCCTTCTCCAATGCCTGGCGGATGTCTGCATCTACGTCCCAAACCACAAGAGCTACGACTAGGGAGGATGGGATTATAGGTGCACTCTGGACAGGACCCTCTCCTCCGAATCGTAGAGCCGAGACAGGGCATCAGCCTTGGCGTTCTTTGAACCTGGGCGATAAGTCAGCGTGAAGTCAAACATTGAAGAACAGGGCCCACCTCGCTCAGATTCAGCCTCATCGCTGTCCGTATGTACTCCAGGTTCCAATGGTCGGTGAGAATGACGAATGGAGGGTGCCAAGGAACCAGCCAGTGTCTCCAATTCTCTAATGACAACTTCACCGCCAGGAGCTCCCGATCACCCGACATCGGAATTCCTCTGCAGGGGACAGTTTTAGAGAGAGAAAAAAAGCACAGGGGGAACAAATTCAGTGGAATACCCGGTCGTTGAGACAGAACTGCCCCCACGCCAACCTCTGAAGCGTTCACCACCACAAATGATCTTGTGGAATCTGAATGTTTGAGCAGTGAGTGGAGGTGTAACGTTCCTTGAGACAGAAGGCCTCGTCGGCTGCTGGGCTCCACACCAACATACAGGGCCCTCCCTTAAGGAGAGGAGTGGCAACAGAGCTGACGTTCCTGATGAAGAGGCGGTAGAAGTTGGTAAACCGCAAAAACCGTTGTAACCCCTTTATGGTGGTTGGGACTGGCCATGACATGACTGCATCTACCTTCCATCCTCACACCCTGATTTGGTAACCTAAGGATACCAACCTCTGGTGGAATTGGAACTTCTCAGGCTTGACAAACAGATGGTTAGCCAGGATGCATTCCAGGACGGATCGAACGGGGGTGATGTGATCCTCCAGGTTATCAGAGTAGCTCAAGATGTTATCAATATACCCAACCTGGCGTCCGAGCATGTCCCTGAACACTAACGGAGCATTTGCTAAGCCAAAGGGCATCACCAAGTACTCGTAGTGACCAGACATCGTGCTGAATGCTGTCTTCCACTCATCCCCCTCCTGGATGAGATTGTAAGCACTCCAGGTCCAGTTTAGTTTTTTTTAAATAAAAAGCTGTGATGGCACCAATGGTGCTTGGTGCTGATTTCGTTGAGTCCTCTGTAGTCGATGCAGGGACATAACCCTCCATATTTCTTGGCTATGAAGAAAGAAAAAAAAGCTGATGCAGGACAAGTGGACGTGCGAATGAAACCTTGTTGGAACGCCACTTGGATGTAATCCTCCATGGCCTGGGTCTCAGCCACCGACAGAGGGTAGATGCATCTGTGCAAAACCTGAAAGCAGGTCGATGGAACAGTCCCAGGGGCAATGAGGAGGAAGACAGTCTTGGAGAATACCTCCCGCAGGTCCTGATATACCTCTGGGATGTTGGACAACCATAGGACTCTCAACCGTCATGGAACCACAAAGGACAGGGAAGCAGTCTGTAATTCTCATCCTCGGCCATGAGATGGTAGGGTTATGGCGTTGAAGCCAAGGGAGGCCGAGGATGATCTTGTGGACTGGTAATGAAAAAGGGGATGTTCTCCTTATGACTGGACTCCATGGTGAGGGTGAGTGGCTGAGTGATGGTTCCAGATCCTAACGGCCGACTGTCCAGGGCTTGAACCAGAAAAGGAGAGGAGAGCGGGTATGAGTTGATGTTAAGGGAGGCAAGGTTTTGGTCAATAAAGTTCCCCCGCGGCACCAGAATCCACTAACGCTGTAGACACCGTACATGAAGGACAGTCAGTGTGATGGACACCAAAAAGAGCCTAGTAGACAGTGATGGAACTCACTCATGTCCCAGGGGGTGGAAGATCATGCGACTGTCCCTCTGATCTTGTGAATTCCAGATTTGGACATGCCGAACACCTCTGGAGCTTGTGCCCTCCGTGTCCACAGTACAGACAGAACCCCAACTGTATCCATTTGCGGCTATAGCTGGGGGAGACGAGTGACCCTCCATGGATTCAGGCTCTGATCCCGAGTGTTCACTGAGGGAGGGAAGAGATGTGTACCGGCGCTCCCGAAGTAGGTTATCCAGATGGATGGCCATCGCAATGAGTGCATCCAAGGTGAGGTTGTCGTCGCGACAAGCCAATTACGTCTAGGACCTCTTCACACAAACCTTTTCTAAATAGTGTACGAAGCGCCGGCTCATTCCATCCACTTAATGCCACTACTGTCCGAAAGGTGAGCACATACTCAGCAGCCGTCTGGTTCCCCTGCCGTAATTGCAGTAGCCACTCACCTTCCTCTGCCCTCCAGGGGATGATCAAAAATACATTTAAAACAGAGCCATGAACCCCTCATAAGAATCAAGCGCCTCCTCTCGCCCAGACGGCCGTAGCCCATTCCAACACCCTACGAGTGGCAACCTTAGACCTCTCAGTGGTAGGAACTCCCATCTGATGCCTAAAATAGAGGGAGCACTGTACTAGGAAGCCATGGCATTTGGATGGTGTACTGTCATGTTTATCGGGGAGGGATAAACGGCGTCGCTGACCTGAGTGGGGGTCACTGATGTGCTGGGTCGACTGGCTGAAGAGTATCCTCCACTGGATGAAGGCGACGCCTCTCGGGTGTGTTTGAGACGTTGCGAAGAACCTCCATAGCCGATCCCAGTTGTGCCAGCTGGTCATGGTGTTGACATAGAAGATAACCCTGTTCATCAACCATCTGAGAGATATTTGAATTTCCTGCTGCTTCCCTATTTTGAGTCGGTATTCTGTAACAAAGACGCTGTGAGTCGAGAAGCAGGTGAAACATTTAGTAACCCGTGAACCGAGATAACATCACAGTGGGGAAAAAGCATGAACACAGGAACAATACCAACTGAGGAACAAATGTAAGGTAATGAGGAAGGTAATGGAGTCCAGGTGTGAATCATAATGATCAACAGGTGCGTGTAATGAAGAATGCCAGGTGTGCGTATTGATGTATCCCAGGACAGGTGGTTAGTATTCCGGCGACGTCGAACGCCAGAGGCGAGGAGCAAGAGTAGACGTGACAGTAAAATAGTCTATATCAGTATAAACATTCGGAATGCTTTTTTCAGCACTGTTCTTCTGTATAAAGGGTACAGATGTGAATAACAATATATGGCATCTAATTTACATGAGAAAATGAATGGCTCTTATATCTTAATGAATCCCCTCCTACAAATGGCCTTGTTTTTTTACATCTTCCGACTCAATTTGAAAGAAACTATGCCATGTTAAAATCACGTGATAGCTTTAGAGTGCCTGTAAACTCATATTTATGCACTTGGTCCTGTTATTAATCTACTATTTTAACAAGCTAATATGCATCATAAAGCAAAAAAAATGTCACGCATGATTCCTCCATTGTCACCTACCTAGCACAAATCCTACATTATGCTGTGTGGTTGGGGGATACTCCCAAAATAGAATTTCCATTGAAAGCATATTGCTCAAGTACAAGTGAGGTGAGAGCAGTTGCGAATTACTAATTTCTGTTGTGGTTATATTACTGCTATCATGCTGCACATTGTACCATTTACCACTTGACAGTGCCATTTGCTTTACAATGTTTTGAATGCATGTGACAAACTTGGGGTTGATTAATGAAACAGTCAAGTGTAAACGTGTTTTAAATATATTTCTGAAGTTCTCTTTCATAGTTTGTGTGATCATGGGACACCACAATCATTATGAATGACAGTTTTCATCCAAAGTGTATCAGTGAGGGTGTTTCATCGTCACCCTGGAGATCTCATACCAGTGTGCATCTGTCAGAGTGCTTTTATACACAATGGCAGAGCCCTGTTATCATGTGGAGGTAGGGAGACTGTCAGACAGACAGAGAGCATAGTGCTGCTTGTTTCCCATCACATATATCCTAGTGATAATGAAAGTTAGTAGTGGACCATCTACTATCCCCACCTCCACCCTTCAGCCTCCATTCCAACTTGTAGTAGTCAGCCTACTATCTCTCCTCAGCATCTGTTATGTGTCACCATCCACTTGTGGAAGAACTCAGATTGATGCAGCCCACGCAAAACAATCGAAGTCCACCCACTCACACAAAAAACAACACTGCACATCTTTCCCTATCTTGCAGGAGCAGATACACAAAACATCCTGTACACACACACACACACACACACACAC
Source organism: Salmo trutta (assembly GCF_901001165.1). Lineage (NCBI taxonomy): Eukaryota > Metazoa > Chordata > Actinopteri > Salmoniformes > Salmonidae > Salmo > Salmo trutta. The sequence continues at coordinate 18,225,647 of NC_042968.1, forward strand.
ACACACACACACACACACACACACACACACACACGGAAAAACCTACATGTACACGGACACACACACACTCTTTCCGTAACAGCTACTCATTTAAAGTATTCACCCTATCCATATTTGAGCTGTACAGATAAAGACTCCCATAAAACAATGTGAAAATAGAAATTCATTCTACTTCAAATCCCTATTTCTTAATGGGAATTCAAATTATTATTTAAAAGAGACGGAAAATTAACCAAACTATAGCACATAAGAGATTAGGGAAAACTTGCAGAGGGGTTTAAGAAGATAAACCTGGTTGTTTTGCTTCGATGCCAGAACCATTTGACCTTCTGCAGGGATGAGCCAACCTCTTTTCTGTGAACTTCCTGAATAATCTAATCCTGTTAGTCCTGCTGTTCTGAGGAGGCACATGAGGTAATTCAGAAGTTCAGTTGTCCAGTATGGGATGATTGCCGCAGTGCAACACATTAACTCTGCCTGGATCACACTACTTACAATGTACATCAAAGTCAGATTTATCAAAGCATCCAATCATATTGTCTCTGCACTATTAAAAAAATCACATTTGAGATAATATTCTGACTAATTATGTTTCCTGTGTCATTTTGATTATATTATGAAAGGGTGCTTGAATTCTGATTGAATGTGTCAAAAAAAACTAAAGCATCCTTATCCTGCCCCATGTATTATTGACTCAATGTAGGCTAATGATCTCCTACCTGACTTGAACCCTGGTTTATGAGTAAATCATCTTCACTGGGGTAGAAGTTTAGTTGCAATGTAAAACCCACAAGCACAGAGCAGCCTCTCTAACAGAGAGAAACGGTCATAAATCAGCACAGAAAATCTAAAAAAATAACGAGGACACTTATCACCATGCTTCAGGTAACCAATGGCAAACCGAGATGTGCATCAGCCCCACTCTCCTGTGGCTCAAAATAGAACATGGATGTGCTGAGTGATTACAGAAAGGCACAAATTGGCCCCATACTTTTAGCTTCAGACTGGTACAATGCCCCGTCTCTGAAGCATAGCGGTGCCTATCTACATCTCAACACATACATCTCCTTTTCATCCTTTAATGTGCCTAAAACATTTATGTAGCATGAGATCATGATGGTGTTTTTTAATGGCCAATATGTATTTGCATTGCTTTTAAAATTTCACGGCAGATTGTGTCTCATTTGTTCTTGATGATTCATGCTTATTCACTTCAACAGCTTGATTCATTTTGCAGACATTAGACAATAATGTAATATTATTTGTCTGGGCACAATCTTTAAATGTAAACATATATTCACTCTATCAACTTGTCACATTTAGAAGAGTTAAGGAATGACTACAAATAAGCCTTCTGGTAATAACCAAAAAATGGTTTCCAACAAAATGTGTTACATCTTTTTCATACAATGTGAAGTATATTCTGTAGAACCAAATGAAATTGTATTGGGTTGGGGCGTAATGAAAATCTTATTCTCCGACTGATATTTCTCATGAGGGCCCTTGGATAGATAAAATAACATTTCTGCCTCAGCCACTAATATGTGAGCTATCTGTACAGTATCAATGTTTGAACAGCGAAGTCCAGCTGCTATGGAGGCCCATCAGAGGGGCTGCTTCCCCAGCAGGTAGGCTAGTAGTGTCAGCTAGCCATGGACATATCCCTCTGTGGAAGGAGGACGGCCTGGAATACGCCTTTGATATATGCGCTTGTCACTGTCCTAATGACGAATCCATCTGTGCGGAGTCCAGCGCAGGGCTTGGAGGAGATGGTCTCATCTTTCAGCTATTTAGGTTAATGTCCTCGCGCTCTTCCTCCCCAATCCACTCCCCCATGTAGCTCATCTCTGCCAGTGCTCAGGTGGTCTTCACCTGATTCCGCCTGTAGAGGAATTGAGCGGCGATGGAGCCATTGCTCATACAACTAGGCCACAACAGAATAATCCTAGTGTAAATGAGTGTTTCAATACAATGTCGACTACATTACACAACAAAACAATGGCATACATGGACACCAACTCTAAAATGTGTTGAAAAGTCCTTTGAATGTGTATATTTCTCCTAATGACCAAGGAAGAATAATCTGCCTCTTGGTTGATCTTTTTACTTGCGTCAGATCCACGTATTTGATTGGGGCACGTGACTATCACCTAACGTGCCACAGGTGTGGTAGTGGTATTTATTGTTGTGCATACCACGGCTTGGTAAGTTGATTTTATCATGTAAATTCACCTGAAATAATTTTGAAGAGCATGCCCTTGGGTGTTTTCTTTTTTAGGTTTCACAAAGGAAGTGACAAACAATATGACCGACAATGTTGGCAACACTCAATTTGTCTGAGTCCGAGGACACCAATCTAACCAGCACAGATACGCAAATGCTTCTAGAACGGCACAGGCCCATTAAAATTGGCATAATATCAGTTTTAGGAGCGATGATCACGTTGGGGAATATTGCAGTTATCATGGTGATTTCTTCATCGGTGTCCGGCTGGTCAAGGAACTCCCGATACTTTTTACTCTCACTCACCGGTGCTGATTCGGCGTTTGGACTGATCATCACGCCATTGAATCTGTGCGTCAGTCTTGCGAAAGACTACAGTGAAGGCCCAGACTTCCTCTGTCACATTGTGGCTTTCTTCAACGCGACGATCTATTCGACTTGCATGTACACACTAGCTACAATAAGTCTAGAAAGATACATAGCAGTGTTTTACCCACTGAAGTACTCATCACTGATGACAAGGAGAAGAACGGTGCTTCTGATCGCGTTTGCGTGGTGTTTTCCTCCATTTTTACTTGTGCCCATATCTTTTCCTAACGGGATAATTGAGGTCCACTTTTCTACAGCGTCACTGGTTTGCAATCCATCGTACTCTACTAACGTTGTGTACTCTCTAACGTTGACGTGCCTCATCTTCTTTCCTTGTTCAATCATCATGACTTGCGCAAACCTGCGCCTTTGGTTTGCTGCAAAGAGACAGCGGGTAAAGATGCGGGCGCAACACCTGGGTCGTCATAACAGACCCGACGTAGCCTCCAGGGTGCTTGTCCCTGTGATGACCGTGTACTACACATGTTGGACGCCGTGCATGGCGGCAATTATCTATAATGGTGAGTAGGTCTATAGAAGGAACCAGTTGGTTTACATTTAGGGGATGAAGGAACTTTAACTTGTAGATGGAACATCTAAAATTCAGACAAGGTGCATGTTTTTCCCAAAGTCACTCACCACCCTTCTAAATGATCTCAGGAAAATGACCGTAACAAATGTAGACTACAAGGCTGTAAAGTGGAAAAGCCAATGTGCTGGGTGAAAGATCACCTAGGTAGGCTGATGAATCAGACTGATATGGGCAGCGGAAGACCATGTAAACACCTGCAAGACTTTGGTCAGTATGCATGCATGCGGAAAACCATGTAAACAATCGCAAGACTTTGGTCAGTATGCATGCATGCGGAAAACCATGTAAACACCTGCAAGACTTTGGTCAGTATGCATGCATCAAAGTGCAAGTCCTTCAGTCTTGTGCACGTGCCTTGGATCAGGAGCAAACGCATCTTGGTTGTCACATAGTCCCACATTTTGAAGTCTAATAATACTGTTCTGTGGATATTTTGTGTCAAATTTCGACCCACTGAAGAACCAATCCCACGGACAATCGGCAGTAAGTTAAAATTGTATTCAACGTTCGTGATAGACAAGGGAAGATTGGTTATTTGTAAATGTGTTTGCAAGGCGCCGCATACTAGGTTGTTTGCTTACTCTAACTCGGCTAGGTGAGGTTTTTACAGAGAAGATCTTAGTCGTGCAATTTTACATGTTTGGTGCAATATTTCTCAAGTGAAAATAATTGCATCAAAACTAGTTGTCTCTCATTTGAATGACAACACACTTCATTTAAGAATCCTCTCCATAGTTATCGCTCTTCGACTGACAATGCTTGTGCATAGTTATTTCATAGCCTATGCTGTCCCTTTTTATTTGTTTTTCTCTCTCTGTTTTGTTTTCCACCAGCCATCTCGGGCAACAGAGTTCCAGAGTGGATGGAGTTTGTGGTGGTGTGGCTGCCAACCTCCAACGGTTTCCTCAACTGCATCTTCTACTTCTGGATCAACCTCAGCTTCCGTAGAAAGTTCTGCCTGCTCTTCCAGCGGCTGTGTCTCACATTGTGCCCAGATTTGGCCAAGGCCCTGGGCTGCACAGCCAGCTCACAGACTGTAGTCTGGGACAATAACAACACCCTCCAGGAGCGCTGCTCCAGTGTGTCGTCAACCTGTACCCTGATAACCCTGGCCAGTGACACCCCCTTCTGAGGGATTATGCTTCTCATAGACATGGTACTCACTCACATTATTCAATGATACATCTGGTAAGTTTCAACACCAAACACCTGAAGGACATTTAGGAGAGCTGCTTGTATTGAGATCGTGGTATCAAGTGTGGCAAGGAGACATGAGAGTGCTGTCAGGCCATGGTGTAGTGTTTGACAGGGCTTTGAAGCATTTATCTTCCTCACCATCACTATGCACTTTGAGTTATTTTGACAATTTTTTTTTTTTTTTTTTTTGGAACCCAAACATAATTCTTTGAAATTTTATTCATACCGAATTGACAGTATTTGGTCCATGCTGGAATGTTTCTTTTTTTATAGATTTATTTTTTGTTTTACATTTTACTGTCACACCAAGTGTTGTCAGAATTTCATGCACCAACAGTGAAGACCTCTTAAACCACATTTTTAGTCATTTTTTTTTAGTTTGTAAATCCATCTGAATGTAGCCCTCATCCAGCCATGTCTCCCGCCACCTTGTTTGTATTTGCATTATCAGTATTTTACGTGGTGCTACAATTTTATCTGCAGGTTGTCTACAGCCCATCAATATGTTGCACTTAAATGTCAATGTTGAATTAATTGAAATATTTAGCCATCAAACAATAAAATGTATTTGGTGAACTTCACTAGGAAATGTTTACAAGCTCTTTGATGGTCTTCAGGCCATCAACTCTGTACACCTATATCTTGTATATCAAAGGCCCGGCGTATACGTAGCAGCCTTGCAAGGTAAACCTTTAAGTCATTGAATTTCATCCCGAGAAAAGTAATTAATCAGCTCCAGTGTATAAAAGTCACCACTACACTCGTGTCTGTCGGCGTTACCCTTTCCCTCCCTTTGACTTAGCTTCTCATATCACCAGGGTCACCTCCCAATTCGTGGTCCCTTTTCTTTTAAAGCTGTTAAGACTACTTATGCATAACCATCACTGCTACTGTCCTCCCTACATTGTATCATATAGGGCAGCTCTCTTGTACTATTTACAACTTCCTTTAGACATGCTATTATGGTAAATGTTGTCAGTGAAACCTGTTGGTTGTGGAACCATCTCTTTGAGATTCATGACCTGGCTGAAATCTGAAAATATAGTCCGTATTTATTATGAAACTTGCCAAACTCTATTGGTGCTTTCAAGTGTAAAAATAAGTACTTGGACTTTTACAAATGATGTATGTTTAACTTGTATTTTGTGAATAGTTGAGTGACTTGGCTGTGTACATAACAATTTTATATTGTTTATAAATAAGTGAAAATCCCCCAAAATATTGTTTGTGATTGGGAAATAAAGCATAATGCCTTTATTGTGTTAATTAGTCATTTAGTGTGGCATGGAAAAGGAGAGGCAGATTTGAGAAGCTGCCTACATGGGAATTATGCTCTGCAAGAGGCTTCACTGAATATCACTGTTATTTCCCACACTGTATTTATTCCAATTTGAGGTCGGGTCAGACTCACACAGGTTTATGTGCCTTGGCTCAGGGGATCCAGTCATAGGTTGTGGGCTGACGCATTGTATCTGCTTTAGTTTGAGATGATTGGTCTCTGCTGAGGGAGGAGCTGTTTTTTACATAGTGTATATATCATTTTTATATAATTTCTGTTGGTTGGCAATGTCCTATTGTACATAAGCACAGCTGGTGACACCTCGAGAGATCTCAGTCCGACAAACTGCTATCAGGTGAACTGTTATTTATTTTTGGTATCTATTTAGTTATAGAGACGTGATACCATCAATGCAATCTGTAAAATAACTCCTAACTTTACTTAAAATGTAACCTTAAAAATGTAGCTAGCTGGCAGGAGCAGATTATGTAATCACTAGCATGTCATTCTGGGACAGGGAGCTTTAGCTATAATTATTCCAAGTAGCAATTTAAGACTACAAAAATCTATAGGACAAGTATTGTAAAGCTAATAGTCATCAAGGCAGAACTCACTAATTGAATTAATGCTGACAAATAAGAATTGCCACATTATCCCTGTCAATAGACCTAGTTGGAGTAGGATGCAGAGTCTTTATCCTTGTAGCCTAGTTGTTGTAATTTAAGACTGTCAAGATGTTCATTTCTACAATCCTTTGCTGCTGTGATTTCTTTGATTCAATCTTGTCTCTCACATTTGTCTCCCACAATCTATTCAGCTCTCTCCTGTGTCCTGCTCCCAGAGATCAACTAAGTGCTGCTCAGCTGATTCACTGACCTGTTTGGAGAACCATCCTACTGCAGTTTGAACTATCCCTGCCATCACTATTAAAAATTCAGGCCTCATATGCATTTGTCTGTGGATTTTGTCTTTGTATTTTAGAGTTGAGAAGCACCAACTACAGATACACATGCTTGTTAGACTAAATTCAATATAGAATCAGTTTTGTCGAGGCGATAACAGATACATATTTTACTATTGTAACACGCAGTGGGGAGAATTCTATTGTCCCTGTCAGGAGCCCAGGATTTTGCCGTAGATGGTTGAGTTCTCGTCTCTGGACCACTTGATCTTAAGATTGCATTGTGCTAAAGCACTTCTCTGCTGTGGTGACCAGGGTGTGATCCTTTCGATACACCTATGGGGCCTGGGCACACGATTGCTCCTAGAGGGGGAATACTGAAGCATGTGAGTTCTACTGTCTCCATCAGAGGATCATGCTTTTGGCATAGATGGTAAAAGCTCTCATTTCTGGACTACAACATTAAGAGTGTACCCCCCCCCCCCCGACACATCTCTTTCTATATTGATTGGAAGGTTACATATTTAGATACTTCAAATACTGCCTGAGACACCTTTGCTGTTTGTCTCTGTACTCAATAAATGGTGATGTGATGTTCTTTGTTTGAATGTATATGTGTGAAATGTATGTCTCACTCAGTCATAGTTCGTAGTAGAATAATGGATTGGCAAGAATTTGGCACTGAACTTTTAGAAGGTTAGTAGGAAAGTTAGGTTAACCATTTACACCAGAAATCTATTCACATTCACTGAACATTGGGTATTTGAAACTAGTTCTGCAGACTATCATTCTCCATATGTTATATTCCAATGCATCCAACATTATGCAAGCCCTCCATGGTATTGGGTAGGAGTAAAACTGGTCATCTTATTACAGAACACATTATATACATTTTGCTCAGCTGTTTTTAGAGATTGTACTGCAAGGTATATGTGTAGGATATACCGTGTTGGCTAATATGAATATGCAGCTGTACTATTTAAACCACAATTCTTGCATACGGTGCCTATAGAAAGTCTATATCCCCCTTGGATTTCTTCAAATGTTATTGTTTTACAAAGTAGGATTAAAATTGATTTGTCTTTTTTGATCAACTATCTACACAAAATACTCTGTCAAAGTGGAAAAATTCAATACATGTTAGAAACTCCTTTGGCAGAGATTACAGCTGTGAGTCTTCTTGGGTAAGTCTCATGAGAGCTTTGCATACCTGTATTGTGTAATATTTGCCCATTATTATTTTGGAAATTCTTTAAGCTCTGTCAAGGTGTTGGGGATCATGGGAAGACCATTTTCTAGTCTTGTCATTAGATTTTAAAGCAGATTCAAAACTGTAACTTGGCCATTCAGGAGGAACAATCACTGTCTTGGTAAGCAACTCCAGTGTAGATTTGGCTTTGTGTTGTAGGTTATTGTCCTGCTGAAAGGTGAATTCCTCTCCCAGTGACCATGTAAAGCAGACTGAAGCAGGTTTTCCTCTAGGGTTTTGCCTTTGCTTAGCTCCATTCCGTTTATTTTCATAATAAAAAAACTTCTTAGTCTTTGCCGATATCAACTATACCCGTACCATGATGCAGCCACCACCATGCTTGAAAATAAGGAGGCAGTTACTCAGTGATGTGTTGTGCTGGATTTGCCCGAAACATTTGCATTTAGGCTAAGAAGTGTATTCCTTTGCTGTGGTTTTTTGCAGTATTACTTTAGTGCCTTGTTGCATACATATACATGTTTTGGAATATTTGTATTCTGTATATTTGTATTCTTCTTTTAACTCTGTCATTTAGGTAATTATTGTGGAGTCACTACAATGTTGTTGATCCATCCTCTGTTTTCTCCCATCACAGCAATTGAACTCTAGCTGTTTTAAAATCACTAATGGCCTCATGTTGACAGCCCTAAGCAGTTTTCTTCTTGTCATGCCGTCAGTTCAGAACGACGACTGCGTCTTTGATGTGTCTGGGTGGTTAAATACATCACCCACAGCATAATTATTAACTTGACAATGCTTAAAGATAAATTCAATGTCATTTGTTATTGTTACCCATCTACCAATCACAGAGAGGAAGGGGCAGTCATTAAAAAAATCATGTCAACCCATATTATTTCACAAATTTTACTTCTGAACTAATTTAGGCTTGCCTAAACAAAGAGTGTGAATACCTATGCAACAATTATATTATAGTTATTATAAATGTGGTTAATTTGTAAAAAATAAATAATATCTTTTCACTTTGACATTATGGAATATTTTGTGTAGATAAATGACACAATATACAATTAAATCTATTTCAATCCCACTTTGTAATGCAACAAAATGTGAAGAAAGTTCAAGGGGGTGTAGACTTTCTATAGGGACTGTACATGACACACACACATATTTCTATCAACATCAAATCACATTGTGTCACATGCGACGAATACAACAGGTGTAGACCTTACAGTGAAATGCTTACTTACAAGCCCTTAACCAACAATGCTTTAAGAAAAAAAGAAAAAAAAGTGTTAAGTAAAACAATTGAAAATAAAAGTAACAAATAATTAAACAGCAGCAGTAAAATAACAAGCGAGGCTATGGCACTGGTTAGTTGAGGTAATTAAGGTAATATGTACATGTAGGTAGAGTTAAAATGACTATGCATAGATTATAAACAGAGAGGAGCAGCAGCGCATAAGAGGGGTCTGGGTGTCACGCCCTGACCATAGAGAGCCTTTTATTCTCTATGTTGGTTAGGTCGGGGTGTGACTAGGGTGGGTAATCTAGGTTGTTATGTTTCTATGTTGGCCTGGTGTGGTTCCCAATCAAAGGCAGCTGTTTATCGTTGTCTCTGATTGGGGATCATATTTAGGCAGCCATTTCCCCACTGTGTTTTGTGGGATCTTGTTTTGGTTTTTGTGTAGTTGCCTGTGAGCACTCCAGAACGTTTCGTTTATTGTTTTGTATTTGCTGAAGTTTCACTTTATAATAAAGATGTGGACCGCTGCGCCTTGGTCCAGTTCTTACTGCGATCGTGACACTGGGTAGCCCTTTGATTAGCTGTTCAGGAGTCTTATGGCTTGGGGGTAGAAGCTATTAAGAAGCCTTTTGGACCTCAACTTGGCGCTCCGGTACCACTTGCCGTGCGGTGGCTGAGAGAACAGTCTATGACTAGGGTGGCTGGAGTCTTTGACAATTTTTAGAGCCTTCCTCTAACACCGCCTGATATAGAGGTCCTGGATGGCAGGAAGCTTGGCCCCGGTGATGTACTGGGCCGTACGCCCTACCCTCTGTAGTGCCTTGCGGTCAGAGGCCGAGCAGTTGCCACACCAGGCATTGATGCAACCAGTCAGGATGCTCTCGATGGTGCAATTGTAGAACCTTTTGAGGATCTGAGGACCCATGCCAAATCTTTTCAGTCTCCTGAGGGGAATAGGCTTTGTCGTGCCCTCTTCACAACTGTCTTGGTGTGTTGAGACCATGATTGTTAGTTGGTGATGTGGACACCAAGGAACTTGAAGCTCTCAACCTGTTCCACTACAGCCCTGTTGATGAGAATGGGGGCATGCTCGATCCTCCTTTTCCTGTAGTCCACAATCATCTCCTTTGTCTTGATCACATTGAGGGAGAGGTTGTTGTCCTGGCCAATCAGGAAGTCCAGGATCCAGTTGCAGAGGGAGATGTTTAGTCCAAGGGTCCTTAGCTTAGTGATGAGCTTTGAGGGCACTATGGTGTTGAACACTGAGCTGTAGTCCCATGTGGCTCAGTTGGTAGAGCGTGGTGTTTGCAATGCCAGGGTTGTGGGTTTGATTCCCACGGGGGACCAGTACAGAAAAAAATAAGAAATGTATGCATTCACTACTGTAAGTTGCTCTGGATAAGAGCGTCTGCTAAATTACTAAAATGTCATGTAAATGTAGTCATTGAATAGCATTCTGACATAGGTGTTGCTTTTGTCCAGGTGGGAAAGGTCAGTGTTGAGTGCAATAGAGATTGCAACATCTGTTGGGGTGGTATGCAAATTCGGGTGGGTCTAGGGTTTCTGGGATAATGGTGTTGATGTGAGCCATGACCAGTCTTTCCATGCACTTCATGGCTATAGATGTGAGTGCTACAGGTCGGAAGTCATTTAGGCAAGTTACATTAGTGTTCTTGGGCACAGGGACTGTGGTGGTCTGCTTGAAACATGTTGGTGTTACAGACTCAGTCAGGGACAGGTTGAAAATGTCAGTGAAGACACTTGCCAGTTGGTCAGCGCATGCTCGGTGTACAAGTCCTGTTAATCCGTCTGGCCCTGCAGCCTTGTGAATGTTGACCTGTTTAAAGGTCTTACTCACATCGGCTACGGAGAGCGTGATCACACAGTTGTCCGGAACAGCTGGCGCTCTCATGCATGTTTCAGTGTTACTTACCTCGAAGTGACGCTTTGCCTGTTTGATGGTTCGTCGGAGCGCATAGCGGGATTTCTTATAAGCTTCCGGGTTAGAGTCCTGCTCCTTGAAAGCGGCAGCTCTACCCTTTAGCTCAGTGCGGATGTTGCCTGCAATCCATGGCTTGTGGTTGGGGTATGTACGTACGGTCACTGTGGGGATGACGTCATCGATGCACTTATTGATGAAGCCAGTGACTGTTGTGGTGTACTCCTCAATGCCATCGAAAGAATCCCGGAACATATTCCAGTCTGTGCTAGCAAAACAGTCCTGTAGCTTAGCATCTGCTTCATCTGACCACTTTCTTATTAACCAAATCACTGGTGCTTCCTGCTTTAGTTTTTGCTTGTAAGCAGGAATCAGGAGGATAGAGCTATTGTCAGATTTGCCAAATGGAGGGTGAGGGAGAGCTTTGTACGCACCTCTGTGTGTGGCGTAAATGTGGTCTCGAGTTTTTTTCCCCCTCTGGTTGCACATTTAACATGCTGATAGAAATGAGTTAAAACGGATTTAAGTTTCCCTGCATTAAAGTCCCTGGCCACTAGGACCGCCACCTCTGGATGAGCATTTTCCAATGTGCTTTTATTTGGGTTTATATGCAAATTAAATGATTTAATGTTTCTTTAAGCCTGCAGCTAGTCACTTGAAATGAGACACATAACCATGCCAGCACATGATTAAACATTTGAATTCACTGACAGAGAGAGTGCGAAAGAAACAATAGCTTCCTGTAAATCAGGATATCTGTTTCCTTTCAGAGAAACAGATATGTGTCGTTCCAAGGACAACAAAGTTGTAGCCTATTTCTCAGAACTGTAATATGGAGTGATTTTTAATGGGAAGGATCGGTTGGTTTGAACCAAAAATCTGGCGAGCTTTTCTTGTCAATAATAAAGGTGGACTAGACCGAGTCAGAATAACTGTGCACTACACACTACACACTGATGTATTCATTTATTGCCATTATTACGGAATCAGAAATCTAGACTTTGAACTTGTGTAGTTGTGCTCTTCTGTAAAGGCCATACTCTTTGTGTCACCTTTCATATCTCTCCAATTATCTTGAATGAACCATTTAAGACCATTAATAAAATAATGGCAAATATGTGGATTAAAGGTTCTTTCTCTTCCATTTTTTCAGACATTATCACGTCTACCAAGATCCTATTACAGTGATGTCATGAAAGCATCCCTCATTTGCTGTGCACTAGCTAGATTTTCATCCAACTGGCGACAGATTTTCATGCGAATTTTCTAAAATCCGCATTAAGAAAATATGAGTTTCTATCAAACGTACTTGTTGCAGATAAAAATCAGTGCGTGATGATGTAGTGCACACTAAAGTTTTCATGCAAAATCTAATGTTCAACGTGTTTCCATCGAATTTTCAAATTTACTGATAGTTTTGTCACAAAAACTGTTACATAACAAATATGCCAAGTCTGGTTTTGGCACATGCGCTCTAGCCAACATCTCGTAGATACAGTGCAGGTAGGCTCTGTGGGTTGGTTAGTCTACAGTACATGATACGATTATTATGGATAAGAGCGATACTATTTGTATTTGTCAAAAGTCAGTCAAGCATCGATCATCACGTCATCAGAATAAGACCGACATTTATTGCAAAGGAGCATCAAGCTCGTACTGTACACTTTCACCACCCTGTGAAGTTTATATCATCTGTAGGCTAATAAACTGCATGGTTTCCTGAGCCGTAGTGGGAAGAGCACACGCCATGTCATTACGCGACTCACAAGTTTACTTCGATATGATGGTTATTATATCAATATTTGCGCATAAAGGCGTTTCCTTGCATAATACATTTTACCGACATAAAAAGATCCCACCATGTCGAACAAACAAATTATCTGTCGACATTTATAAAATTGTACAGAAACTTCCTGTTTCCATCACAGCTGTCGTGATTTTTTTTATATACGCTATGACTACACGCATAAAAACTGGATGGAAACGTGGTTTGTGATATACACAAAAAATCAACTCCTCGCTCGACAGGGATCGATCAACTTCACGGTTTTCGGCTTTGGCCCACCACCTATCATTCTAAACTCCTTGTTCCATTACCCTCTCAGTCTACAAAGGCTTTATTTAGACAGGCAGCCCAATTTATATATTTTTTCCTTCCACTAATTGGTCTTTTGACCAATCACATCAGATCTTTTTCTGAGCTTTTTCAAAGACCAATAAGTGAGAAAAAAAATATTAGAATTGGGTTGCCTGGTTAAATGCAGCCAGAGACATATCGCCTCTGCCTGCCCTTTTGTGCTTGTTCTACATTTTCACAAAGAGAGGTGTCAGAAACATTGCAATTAAAACATCAGTTTACTTAGCAGGGACAGCTCGTGCAAAAACCATCCTCCCCCTCTAATTTCCTCTTTGATAAGCTTCAGAGGGCTGTGTCATGAGCCTGTTGTCTGTCAGAGCTGTGGAGGAGAGCACAGCTGCATGTTTTTAGGGCCTTGTGTCATAAAGACTTCAGGCTGCTGACTGCAGGGTAGGAGGTGCCGGCTTGTCAGACAGTGTGGTTGGGTCTCTGTGATTTTATGGAGGACACACGAGCACTCAGCCATACAGCAGGGGGCTGTTTTGTCAGGGAAAGGTCTGATGTACTCAACAAAGAACAACCATTTACAGATACAGTTGAAGTCAGAAGTTTACATACACCTTAGCCAAATACATTTAAAGTTTTTCACAATTCACAATTCAGTTTTTCACAATTCCTGACATTTAATCCTGGTAAGAATTCCCTGTCTTAGGTCAGTTAGGATCACCACTTTATTTTAAGAATGTGAAATGTCAGAATAATAGTAGAGAGAATGATTTATTTCAGCTTTTATTTCTTTCATCACATTCCCAGTGGGTCAGAAGTTTACATACACTCAATTAGTATTTGGTAGCATTTCCTTTAAATTGTTTAACTTGGGTCAAACGTTTCGGGTAGCCTTCCACAAGTTTCCCACAATAAGTTTTGGCCCATTCCTCCTGACAGAGCTGGTGTAACTGAGTCAGGTTTGTAGGTCTCCTTGCTCGCACAAGCTTTTTCAGTTCTGCCCACAAATGTTCTATAGGATTGAGGTCAGGGCTTTGTGATGGCCACTCCAATACCTTGACTTTGTTGTCCTTAAGCCATTTTTCCACAACTTTGGAAGTATGCTTGGGGTCATTGTCCATTTGGAAGTCCCATTTGCGACCAAGCTTTAACTTCCTGACTGATGTCTTGAGATGTTGCTTCAATATATCCACTAATTTTCCTCCCTCATGCCGCCATCTATTTTGTGAAGTGCACCAGTCCCTCCCGCATCAAAGCACCCCCACAACATGATGCTGCCACTCCCGTGCTTCCCGGTTGGGATGGTGTTCTTCGGCTTGCAAGCCTCCCCCTTTTTCCTCCAAACATAACGATGGTCATTATGGCCAAACAGTTCTATTTTTGTTTCATCAGACCACAGGACATTTCTCCAAAAAGTACGATCTTTGTCCCCATGTGCAGTTGCAAACCGTAGTCTGGCTTTTTTATAGCGGTTTTGGAGCAGTGGCTTCTTCCTTGCTGAGCGGCCTTTCAGGTTATGTCGATATAGGACTCGTTTTACTGTGGATATAGATACATTTACATTTAAGTCATTTAGCAGACGCTCTTATCCAGAGCGACTTACAAATTGGTGCATTCACCTTATGATATCCAGTGGAACAACCACTTTACAATAGTGCATCTAAATCTTTTAAGGGGGGGGGTTAGAAGGATTACTTTATCCTATCCCAGGTATTCCTTAAAGAGGTGGGGTTTCAGGTGTCTCCGGAAGGTGGTGATTGACTCCGCTGTCCTGGCGTCGTGAGGGAGCTTGTTCCACCATTGGGGTGCCAGAGCGGCGAACAATTTTGACTAGGCTGAGCGGGAACTGTGCTTCCTCAGAGGTAGGGAGGCCAGCAGGCCAGAGGTGGATGAACGCAGTGCCCTTCTTTGGGTGTAGGGCCTGATCAGAGCCTGAAGGTACGGAGGTGCCGTTCCCCTCACAGCTCCGTAGGCAAGCACCATGGTCTTGTAGCGGATGCGAGCTTCAACTGGAAGCCAGTGGAGAGAGCGGAGGAGCGGGGTGACGTGAGAGAACTTGGGAAGGTTGAACACCAGACGGGCTGCGGCGTTCTGGATGAGTTGTAGGGGTTTAATGGCACAGGCAGGGAGCCCAGCCAACAGCGAGTTGCAGTAGTCCAGACGGGAGATGACAAGTGCCTGGATTAGGACCTGCGCTGCTTCCTGTGTGAGGCAGGGTCGTACTCTGCGAATGTTGTAGAGCATGAATCTACAGGATCGGGTCACCGCCTTGATGTTAGTGGAGAATGACAGGGTGTTGTCCAGGATCACGCCAAGGTTCTTAGCACTCTGGGAGGAGGACACAAGGGAGTTGTCAACCGTGATGGCGAGATCATGGAACGGGCAGTCCATCCCCGGGAGGAAGAGCAGCTCCGTCTTGCCGAGGTTCAGCTTGAGTTGGTGATCCGTCATCCACACTGATATGTCTGCCAGACATGCAGAGATGCGATTCGCCGCCTGGTTATCAGAAGGGGGAAAGGAGAAGATTAATTGTGTGTCGTCTGCATAGCAATGATAGGAGAGACCATGTGAAGATATGACAGAGCCAAGTGACTTGGTGTATAGCGAGAATAGGAGAGGGCCTAGAACAGAGCCCTGGGGGACGCCAGTGGTGAGAGCGCGTGGTGCGGAGACAGATTCTCGCCACGCCACCTGGTAGGAGCGACCTGTCAGGTAGGACGCAATCCAAGCGTGGGCCGCGCCGGAGATGCCCAACTCGGAGAGGGTGGAGAGGAGGATCTGATGGTTCACAGTATCAAAGGCAGCAGATAGGTCTAGAAGGATGAGAGCAGAGGAGAGAGAGTTAGCTTTAGCAGTGCGGAGAGCCTCCGTGACACAGAGAAGAGCAGTCTCAGTTGAATGCCCAGTCTTGAAACCTGACTGATTAGGATCAAGAAGGTCATTCTGAGAGAGATAGCAGGAGAGCTGGCCAAGGACGGCACGTTCAAGAGTTTTGGAGAGAAAAGAAAGAAGGGATACTGGTCTGTAGTTGTTGACATCGGAGGGATCGAGTGTAGGTTTTTTCAGAAGGGGTGCAACTCTCGCTCTCTTGAAGACGGAAGGGACGTAGCCAGCGGGCAAGGATGAGTTGATGAGCGAGGTGAGGTAGGAGAGAAGGTCTCCGGAAATGGTCTGGAGAAGAGAGGAGGGGATAGGGTCAAGTGGGCAGGTTGTTGGGCGGTCGGCCATCACAAGACGCGAGATTTCATCTGGAGAGAGAGGGGAGAAAGAGGTCAAAGCACAGGGTAGGGCAGTGTGAGCAGGACCAGCGGTGTCGTTTGACTTAGCAAACGAGGATCGGATATCGGCAACCTTCTTTTCAAAATGGGTGACGAAGTCATCCGCAGAGAGGGAGGAGGGGGGGGAGGATTCAGGAGGGAGGAGAAGGTAGCAAAGAGCTTCCTAGGGTTAGAGGCAGATGCTTGGAATTTAGAGTGGTAGAAAGTGGCTTTAGCAGCAGAGACAGAAGAGGAGGGAGTGAAAGGATGCCAGGTCCGCAGGGAGGCGAGTTTTCCTCCATTTCCGCTCGGCTGCCCGGAGCCCTGTTCTGTGAGCTCGCAGTGAGTCGTCGAGCCATGGAGCAGGAGGGGAGGGCCGAGCCGGCCTGGAGGATAGGGGACAGAGAAAATCAAAGGATGCAGAAAGGGAGGAGACGAGGGTTGAGGAGGCAGAATCAGGAGATAGGTTGGAGAAGGTTTGAGCAGAGGGAAGAGATGATAGGATGGAAGAGGAGAGAGTAGCGGGAGAGAGAGAGCGAAGGTTGGGACGGCGCAATACAATCTGAGTAGGGGCAGAGTGAGAAGTGTTGGATGAGAGCGAGAGGGAAAAGGATACAAGGTAGTGGTCGGAGACTTGGAGGGGAGTTGCAATGAGATTAGTGGAAGAACAGCATCTAGTAAAGATGAGGTCAAGCGTATTGCCTACCTTGTGAGTAGGGGGGGGAAGGTGAGAGGGTGAGGTCAAAAGAGGAGAGGAGTGGAAAGAAGGAGGCAGAGAGGAATGAGTCAAAGGTAGACGTGGGGAGGTTAAAGTCACCCAGAACTGTGAGAGGTGAGCCATCCTCAGGAAAGGAACTTATCAAGGCGTCAAGCTCATTGATGAACTCTCCAAGGGAACCTGGAGGGCGATAAATGATAAGGATGTTAAGCTTGAAAGGGCTGGTAACTGTGACAGCATGGAATTCAAATGAGGAGATAGACAGATGGGTCAGGGGAGAATGAGAGAATGTCCACTTGGGAGAGATGAGGATTCCAGTGCCACCACCCCGCTGGCTCGATGCTCTAGGGGTATGCGAGAACACGTGGGCAGACGAGGAGAGAGCAGTAGGAGTAGCAGTGTTATCTGTGGTAATCCATGTTTCCGTCAGCGCCAGGAAGTCTAGGGACTGGAGGGTAGCATAGGCTGAGATGAACTCAGCCTTGTTGGCCGCAGACCGGCAGTTCCAGAGGCTGCCGGAGACCTGGATCTCCACGTGGGTCGTGCGCGCTGGGATCACCAGGTTAGAGTGGCAGCGGCCACGCGGTGTGAAGCGTTTGTATGGCCTGTGCAGAGGGGAGAGAACAGGGATAGACAGACACATAGTTGACAAGCTACAGAAGAGGCTACGCTAATGCAAAGGAGATTGGAATGACAAGTAGACTACACGTCTCGAATGTTCAGAAAGTTAAGCTTACGTTGCAAAAATCTTATTGACTAAAATGACGAAAATGATACAGTACTGCTGGCTGGTGGAGTAGGCTTGCTAGCAGTGGCTGCGTTGTTGACTTTGAACGTGTAGCTGGCTAGGTAACCTCGATAGTTTCAGTACTACACCTTGTCATGATACAAGAGCAACTTTGTAGCTAGCTAACATAACACTAATCAAGACGTTCCTTTGTAATGTATTTAGTTTCTACAGTGCTGCTCGTCGGTAATAGTTGGCTACTTTTGTAAAAATGGCGTCGCGGGGGACGGAAATAGCTGGCTAGCTAACCTCGATAATTACTAAACTACACAATTATCAAGCTATGACAAAGACAACTATGTAGCTAGCTAGCTAACACTGCACTAGTCAAATCGTTCTGTTGTAATGTATTAGTATGTACAGCGCTGCTAGTCGGTAGCGGTTGGCTAGCTAGCAGTGGGTTTGATGATGACTAAGTTTGGAGTCTGGACAACGGACAACGGCGTCGCGGCTGGCTAGCTAACCTTGATAATTACTCTAAACTACACAATTATCTTAGATACAAAGACAGCAAAGACAGCTATGTAGCTAGCTAGCTAACACTGCACTAGTCAAATCGTTCCGTTGTAATGTATTAGTATGTACAGCGCTGCTAGTCGGTAGCGGTTGGCTAGCTAGCAGTGGGTTTGATGATGACTAAGTCTGGAGTCTGGACAACGGACAACGGCGTCGCGGCTGGATAGCTAACCTCGATAATTACTCTAAACTACACAATTATCTTAGATACAAAGACAGCAAAGACAACTATGTAGCTAGCTAACTAACACTAACACTAAACTAATCAAGTCGTTCCGTTGTAATGTAATAGTTTTTACAGTGCTGCTAGTCGGTAGAAGTTAGCTATTTGGCTAGCTAGCAGTGTTGACTAGCTAGCTAGCAGTGTTGACTACGTTAGATACTTTTGTACCTGTTTCCTCCAGCATCTTCACAAGGGCCTTTGCTGTTCTGGGACTGATTTGCACTTTTCACACCAAAGTACATTCATCTCTAGGAGACAGAACGCGTCTCCTTCCTGAGCGGTATGACCGCTGCATGGTCCCATGGTGTTTATACTTGCGTACTATTGTCTGTACAGATGAACATGGTACCTTCAGGCGTTTGAAAATTGCTCCCAAGGATGAACCAGACTTGTGGAGGTCTGCAATTTTGTTTCTGATGTCTTAGCTGATTTCTTTTGATTTTCCCATGTAGTCAAGCAAAGAGGCACTGAGTTTGAAGGTAGACCTTGAAATACACCCACAGGTACACCTCCAATTGACTCATATGATGTCAATTAGCCTAGCAGAAGCTTCTAAAGCCATGACATCATTTTCTAGAATTTTCCAAGCTGTATAAAGGCACAGTCAACTTAGTATATGTAAACTTCTTGCGATACAGTGAATTATAAGTGAAATAATCTGTCTGTAAACATTTGTTGGAAAAATGACAAAGTAGATGTCCTAACCGACTTGCCAAACTATAGTTTGTTATCAAGAAATTTGTGGAGTGGTTGAAAAACAAGTTTTAATGACTCCAACCTAAGTGTATGTAAACGTCCGACTTCAACTGTACATTTTTCCTCCAGCTAGTATCCATGGATATGAAGTGTGTCACCACTCTTGAATTCAACCAATTCAGTTTTATTGAACAGTGGCATGCCAGTTTTGTCCCAGAATTGGGCTAATGTTAATTCATTTCAAAATGTTGCATATGGTTGCATGCAGTACTGAGTAACATTGCACAGTGTTGAAAGATTAAATCAAGCCCTAGGTATACTGTAAGTAAGTAGAACATTTTGATTAAGCAGATAAGAAAGTAGCAGCTGCCAGTAACATGGATTTACTTTCGGAGTAATTCTTAAGCAACCCCACACATTCTGATGAGGATCCCTGAGCACCTGCTGTGCTGTTCAGCACAGTGCAGCCTCAGCCTATTATGGGATGTGAAGGGGAGCACCATCAAAGCAGTGCAGAGGCTGGCAGATTAAAACTATAGGCATTTCACTGCTTCTGAAATGGGCAAAGGAAGAGCTGATAAAGCAGCAGGGCCTAATGCTCTTACTGTAGTAAATTTAGATCTATTTCACAGGACGGCTCCCACACCACTCAGGGTTACCCTCCACATCATGTGATCCTCCTTACAGGCCCTTCAGACGGCTACTTTTTAATGGACTATACGTCAATGTGGTCATATCGGGTTGTACATAAATTGAAGACATAGATTTTCTTTATGGCTCAGTAAAACTAAAGTGAAATCCTCTTCAGGAGTTATAGAGGACCTCTGGATGCAGTAAATGTCGTATGATCAGATAATACAGATGGCCTGCCCTCACTGGACATTGAGTAATGAAAAAAGAGGTGGGGAAGTACATCAAGATGGATCCAATTTCTGCACCTCAATGTGAAATTATACAATTAATGAACCTCTTTGGTGGCATATGGCATAACACCAATTAATGTTGTTCTTCCTATTCCTTGGAATTCATTCCACAAGCCAAGATGATTGCCATCTTTTGGTTTGTGAAAACATATCCTCTGACAACTTCGGAGGAATTCTATGCATATGGTACTTTGTAGACTGAACTGGGCAATCTTTATCATCTCAAAAATGGAATACACTTTAAAGGGCTCTCCGCCTTCCCTGGGGTTTGATGCTGTCAGACACTCTTGGCATAAGCTTTTTCTTATTTTGAGGTCCAAATGCCCATCAAAGTGATGTCCAATAACTGTGGGACTATAGCAGCCCTACTAGGGGATTTGAACTATTGTCATACAGTGGGGGAAAAAAGTATTTGATCCCCTGCTGATTTTGTACGTTTGCCCACTGACAAAGAAATTATTAGTCTATAATTTTAATGGTAGGTTTATTTGAACAGTAAGAGACAGAATAACAACAAAAATATCCAGAAAAACGCATGTCAAAAATGTTATAAATTGATTTGCATTTTAATGAGGGAAATAAGTATTTGACCCCCTCTCAATCAGAAAGATTTCTGGCTCCCAGGTGTCTTTTATACAGGTAACAAGCTGAGATTAGGAGCACACTCTTAAAGGGAGTGCTCCTAACTGCAGCTTGTTACCTGTAAAAATTGACACCTGTCCACAGAAGCAATCAATCAATCAGATTCCAAACTCTCCACCATGGCCAAGACCAAAGAGCTCTCCAAGGATGTCAGGGACAAGATTGTAGACCTACACAAGGCTGGAATGGGCTACAAGACCATCGCCAAGCAGCTTGGTGAGAAGGTGACAACATTTGGTGCGATTATTCGCAAATGGAAGAAACACAAAAGAACTGTCAATCTCCCTCGGCCTGGGGCTCCATGCAAGATCTCACCTCGTGGAGTTGCAATGATCATGAGAACGGTGAGGAATCAGCCCAGAACTACACCGGAGGATCTTGTCAATGATCTCAAGGCAGCTGAGACCATAGTCACCAAGAAAACAATTGGTAACACACTACGCCGTGAAGGACTGAAATCCTGCAGCGCCCGCAAGGTCCCCCTGCTCAAGAATACATATACATGCCGTCTGAAGTTTGCCAATGAACATCTGAATGACTCAGAGGACAACTGGTGAAAGTGTTGTGGTCAGATGAGACCAAAATGGAGCTCTTTGGCATCAACTCAACTCGCCGTGTTTGGAGGAGGAGGAATGCTGCCTATGACCCCAAGGACACCATCTCCACGGTCAAACATGGAGGTGGAAACATTATGCTTTGGGGGTGTTTTTCTGCTAAGGGGACAGGACAACTTCACCGCATCAAAGGGACGATGGACGGGGCCATGTACCGTCAAATCTTGGGTGAGAACCTCCTTCCCTCAGCCAGGGCATTGAAAATGGGTCGTGGATGGGTTTTCCAGCATGACAATGACCCAAAACACATGGCCAAGGCAACAAAGGAGTGGCTCAAGAAGAAGCACATTAAGGTCCTGGAGTGGCCTAGCCAGTCTCCAGACCATAATCCCATAGAAAATCTGTGGAGGGAGCTGAAGGTTCGAGTTGCCAAACGTCAGCCTCGAAGCCTTAATGACTTGGAGAAGATCTGCAAAGAGGAGTGGGACAAAATCCCTCCTGAGATGTGTGCAAACCTGGTGGCCAACTACAAGAAACATCTGACCTCTGTGATTGCCAACAAGGGTTTTGCCACCAAGTACTAAGTCATGTTTTGCAGAGGGGTCAAATACTTATTTCCCTCATTAAGATGCAAATCATTTTATAACATTTTTTACATGTGTTTTTCTGGATTTTTTTGTTGTTATACTGTCTCTCACTGTTCAAATAAACCTACTATTAAAATTATAGACGGATCATTTCTTTGTAAGTGGGCAAACGTACAAAATCAGCAGGGGATCAAATACTTTCCCCCCCACTGTACATCCTTATCATATCTACATCTGAGCATCAAATTAGTATTATATAAATCTGATTATCAGTCCCTCCAGCAATTTTTGGGCAAGTTGTGTATAGTAGCTTAGTGGATTCAGCATATGATTTGATGCTAAAGCTGAGCTGGGTTTTGCTGAACTGACAGAGATAACTCTCATTAGCCGTGGTCTCACGTTGTAACAGTGATTTAATAGGTCAGTGACTGGGTACAACATCAATCCCTCCAATCCCAATGAAAAGGTAAACAGTCACAGGTCTGTCTATGAGCTCATCACCAGAGACTATGACTGTGCTAATTACTTAGCTGTTGTTTACATGCTGAATTAATCAGATCTTATGAAGGAATTCTTGATAGGAAGGAAACACTTCAGGATAGTTCCGTTTGAGCTCTCGAAACAATTGGTTTCATCTCATGAGTGTTTGGAGGTTTGTTTTTGTTATTTTATCTCCTCTCTCTGTGTCTATGCTCCCATGACAGAGTGCATTTTCATTGATATGCTGACATCCAGGTAGATCTGTCAAGCTTTAGAACAGGGAACACTTTACTTGGCCTACCAGCAGACCCTGAGGACATGGCAACACACCACTGAGGTAGACTGGTAAGAATGTACTTTGTATTATTAGAACAACACCTCTCCATGAATCTGCTCACTGAAATATTGACATCCCAATATTGTGTGCCCTTCTGGAGGATTTGAGTTCAATATGACTGAATCCAAACACTTGAAAATAACGTTTTGAAAAAATGTAAAACAAGCTATGAAAAACTGTTTTGACATCTGTAATTAAGAATTCATTTTCACAATGCAATTACATTTGTCACAATTGGTAGTTCTAGCCTACACTGTAGTGGGTGCTATGCAGTTATTCAGCCATAGGTCTGACTTGGCGGAAATAGCTCTGGGCTACCTCTTAAATAAGTATGTTCAGGAATTGATCTAATTTATCCAGTGAAAAGTAGAGCAGGATCCTCATTATCCCACAAAAGTTAAACAGTCATAGCCGGACTACAAAAGTTAAACAGTCATAGCCGGACTACAAAAGTTAAACAGTCATAGCCGGACTACAAAAGTTAAACAGTCATAGCCGGACTACAAAAGTTAAACAGTCATAGCCGGACTACAAAAGTTAAACAGTCATAGCCGGACTACAAAAGTTAAACAGTCATAGCCGGACTACAAAAGTTAAACAGTCATAGCCGGACTACAAAAGTTAAACAGTCATAGCCGGACTACAAAAGTTAAACAGTCATAGCCGGACTACAAAAGTTAAACAGTCATAGCCGGACTACAAAAGTTAAACAGTACATCTTTTCAGCTGCAGTCATAGCCGGACTACAAAAGTTTTCAGTCATTTGATAATAGAATAGAAGAATAGTCCTTTGGAAAGGAAGTTTACTATCTGACAATTCACCAAGTATCACCATCATATGAGACGAACACTGCATATTGGCCTACCGATATGTACAGTGTTCGTCTCATATGATGGTGATAATTCATATGAGACGAATTACCTTTTTTATATTGACCACATCTGATATGGGCTCAGGCTTGGGTTTGGGCAAAATATTGGGCTAGAGAGCAGTGGCGGCTGGTGGAAGGGGCTATAATAGGATGGGCTCATTGTAATGGCTGGAATGGAGTCATTGGAACGGTATCAAACACATGGAAATCACATGCTTGACTCCGTTCCATTGATTCCATTCCAGCCATAATAATGAGCCCATCCTCCTATAGCTCCTCCCACCAGCCTCCATTGCTATGGAGTATGCATGCTGTCTTTTCATCATTTTACTCAGTTTGATGGAATGTTCGCTCCATGTACAGTACACAAATGTGTTGTTGGACCTTTCATACGAGGGCGGAGGCTGACATTTATATCTTGTGTGCATCTGACATGAGTGTAAAGCTTGATTTTCCTCCGAAGGTCCTTTGGCCACTCAAATTAAATGGGATGAATCACTCATTCATTCTGTTCTGAATGGAAGTATTGGAAAAAGCAGTAGTTCTAAGTCTGTATCTCTATGATATAGAAGGGATAGCATCACATAACGCTAGAATGTTTTATTAATAAATTACAGTTTTTTGCTCTTCTGTATTATTCTGAGTTTGAAGAGAATTGATTAATAGTGAAAGCAACAGAAGGCCTTGATAAAGGTGTGTAATTTACCAGGAAGAGTTGATTGGCTCTAACCACTGCCTGTCATAGTCGATAACAATGATGTGGAAATACTAAAGTTACTGAATTGTCAGTGTTACTAATACCAACATATGCATCAGGTGTTTGTTTGACGGGCACATGTATAGACATGCTTTGGTCCAATCTGTTGATCATAGTCCCAAAATTCATTTTCATCTGGATCTGGGTATTGAATACAGCTAGATTCAGTACAACTAGACATATTATTCATATATTGAATACCCCTTTGATTCCATTTATAGCCAAAAAGGTAATTCCAGGCCGGTGAGGATTTGACATGGTACGGAGACTGTCAGTCACCGTGGGCATTGTGATGTTGTGCATTGGCAGCCGAGGCTCTCCTTGACGAGTGGCTGTGATGGATCTGACAGCTGCCTCAGCCATGGGGACTGATGTCTTCATCTGCTCCCAACTGGGCCGCAGATATATAGTACTACAGTCTGCACTCCAATAACATTACTGCCTGCCCATTGCCTTTTCCACCACCCAGAGAATAAATGTAGTCGACAAAATGGTCTGTGGCCAAGTGAGCCTTACATAGTTGAGTCAGTAAGAAAGTTCAATGCTGGTTTACAAAAATCAAGTATTTAGATTTTAATATTAGAGCTGCTTCTGCTACTTTCCTACTGCTTTTTCCACATAAATGTTTATTCAGACCAATCTATTGACTTACCATACAATTAATATCAGGCTGACAGACACTCCCTTTTTGCAGCATGTGGTTATTGAACATGTCTCATAGCTAGGGGAATAATTTTTTTCTTCTCTGCAGTGTTGACTTTGAAAACCTGTCACAAATATAAAGTATGTCTGTCTCAGGGGCAATATATGGGGCATCAGCGCTCCAGTCTAGATACTGTATATTGTTCCTCTATAAATACACACATTGATTACAGTACTATACTGCAAATAAGTTGTTGTCACACAACAGGTTGGGTTGAGATATAGTGCAATGATTGACAGTGTCGACAGCTGTGTAACCAAATGGAAGATTATGCAAGGGCCGTGGATGCTACTGTTGTTGCTCTTCAGTCCCAGTCAGTCTGACCAGAATAAATGATCTAAATGCCCACTCCACATGGCAGATAGACACAGAGAGAAACAGAGCAGGGAAATCGCTGTCCAATAGTCTGTGTATAAACACCACCATCTGTCTGGTCCAAAGAATCTGCTATGTGCATAGTGTAAATCCATGGAAAGGCAAGATAAAGGAGCTAACAGATAGAATGTCGTCATCAAATGACCTGCTTTAAGGAATAGGCTACTGTCAATGGGGCACATAGCAATTTTGTCATTAGATGGCTAAGAGGATTTCTAGTGGCATCGAAACCTTTTCATGCAAATGTTTCCCCCAATTATCCATCATGATAGTCTTTGTTAGTTGTTGTTTGTTATTGCTGTTTTGGTTTGGTGTTTAATGTCTCTCCCATCATGTGTGACACCACCCACTGTGTTTACTTCCCGTGCCCCCTGGACATGCTGAGTGGTGTTCCTTTGATGAATATATTATAAATAGGAATAATGAATCTGGATGCGTGAATCAAATCAACCATGTGCATTTTGTGTTTTATTCCTTTTCAGTTCTTCCTCTTCACAGAAAATGGAACAATTGATGCGACTGAGGAGTAAGTTGGCAGCATCAGCTTGACCTTGTAGTGCCATCTAGTGTTCATGCATGTTGGCCTACCGATATGTACAGTAGGTTCCACAATGTGTGATGTGATCATATGGCTCTCTCTCTCAACACCTTTATGGTGACAGTCGGTTGTAAGAACTGAAGTAAAACTCAATAATGTATAGATTTATGCACAGAAAAATGTCTAATCTGGTATCCAGCCTTCCAGTGAACAGGTAAACTCCATGTAGCTGGAGTTATGTCCATGTCCACCTGCTCATTGGTCATTGTTTCTCTTTGTCTACTTGTCACATTCTGTGGAGTGGTCATCATGTTTTATGTTTGTGCCACACCTGATTATGATTGATGAATCAGTGACTGTTGATCTGTACCATCTGTGGTTTGCTGGGCATGGGCACACTCTCCACGAGTGCTCTTGTTGGGACTGTAGGCAGCAAAGCTTTTATTTCAATAACCACCCGCTCCTCATCAGGGAAGTGCCTGGAGGAAGGAAGGCATTATTCAGTGTGTGGCCACAGACCATTTTGTATTGTGCCATGGAATGACTGTTTAAGAGAACAATGAATATGAGTGGGTGGCCTGTGACCACGTTACTTTATGTGTTTATGTGCCACCCTCCTCCCCCAAAGTCATTAGGTATTGGATGTGAAAATGAATGAATTGAGACAGCTAATTGAGACAACAGCTCTCCTAAAAGTTCTGTAAAGGTGAAAGTAATATAGTTAATTCATTTGTAAGAACAGAGAAATAGCTACTTGAGTTGTCACACAAATGCTTTTCTAAATCGGGCTTACTTAACCCATTACTTTCATTCTCAATGGCAATTCATGGGAGTTACATGGACAACTGTCCTTGGTTCAACATGATATTAAACAACCTATCTGCTGGAGATTAGGGGAATGTGTTATTTAGAAATAAGTGCTCCATGACTGAGACTGTGTGTGTGTGTAGAATGGAGCTTTCTGACCTGTCTGTGACAGGCTGCAAATAAGTAGAATGTTGTCTGTGCCCTGAATATGGGCAGCAAAACACTTGCTTCATACAATTGATCTGTGGTGCTGTTGTTCATACAATAGGGTCACTAAGAATAAAAGCCTGCCAACAGAAGTCACATTACACAGATCTCACAGGTCTCAGCTGTACTCTGCTCACCAACGTGACGATCACAGTGGAAATGCCAGATGTCAAAGGTTCATATCATCATTCTCACAATACTTTAACTAGTTTGTTGAATTTAGTAAAAAGGTGGTGGTTGACTAGGGGTGGACTGAATTTATGTCATAACACAGGGTCATTTTTAAGCTATGAAAATATACTTGATGGAAAGATAGGTCAGATGAAGTGCGGTCTTCCATACACAAATCCCAGGGGGAGCAGGTACTCTACAAGAATATGAAACGTCTTATCATGATTCCGCTTGCAGCCAGTCAGCTTCTAGACCAATATCTACCTGCCTTGAGGGCAGGTCTAATTGCACAGATTATGTCTTTGGGGACACCGGGATGCCTTGTTTCCCCCTAGTGAGAGCAATTAGTCTGTGAGGGCGAGGACAAGACAGGGGTATTAATGACACACTGTTCAGCTGCTGGCTGGCTTCAAATGTTGCTCACTCTGCTGTCGCTCCCCTCCCACCAATGTTCCTTCTGTTATCGAAGTGTCTAACACGGGCCCCCTGAGATGTGGCTACAGCTCGAGAGATAACTCAGACCCCTCCCAAAAGATATTCCCCGGTTGTAATTTTACTCATCATTAGAGTAGATATTTTCAGGGGAGATCTTTCGTATAAGAGGTTGATGACACATGTTTCTGTTATTGGTTGATATTCTGTATGTATGGTTTGGCACTGACATTCTTACACATTTCTTCATATCATGCCCTACAGATGTAGGATCTTAATTTGATCACTCTTTTGTTGCTGAGAATTTTCCTGCACAGCAGGAAATGCAAACTTGTGGTGTATTCAAAGTTTGTAATTCCCACTTTAAAATGTCAGACTTGATTTGCTCTAATTAAAAATGTATCAACCTCTACAAAAAATGCAATTAATTGTAATCCAAATAATAATTCACATTTCCTGTTGCTGCAGGATTATTTTCCTGCTGTAGCAAACTAGCTAAAATGAAGATCCTACATCTGTACGTATATTAAATAGTGCAATGATGACCCAAGAGGGACCTCTGTGAACAAAGCAAAATAAATCCAAAAGTTCAAGGTTTGGTCTTTAGTTTAGACACAGGTGCCAAAGGGTATTAACTTACTGCCATCTTGTGGAGCATGTGAAGATCACCATTTTTGTTTTGTTTTGTAGCATTGTTGCAAACGGTGGGGCAGGTGAAGCAAACCTGGGTCACTGGCGTGGAAGGCAAACACCCTACACACCGCGCCAATAGGGTTAACATACTTGGTGGGAATTGTAACGTGGCTCATACATTATAACATGGATTGCAACACTGCTTCCTTTCGAACGAGAATGCACGTCCCCGTGCTTCGACATTCTTTCAAGCCCCTTCACACGTCTGCCCATGCGTTCTGATGGCCTCGTGGCCGCCATCCCACTTCTGACACCAATGCAGTGAATGGCAGGGAAGCGAACCCGGGTCACTGGCATGAAAGGCAAACATTTTATGCATCGCGCAAATAGGTAACCAACTAGGTGGGAATTGAAACGTAGCTCGTATTGCAAGGCTTCCTACAATATATTTCTAGGATGAAATGCATGATGTAAGTGGAAGTATTTCCTGTTTTCTTGAAAATTACATGACGTTTTATGAAATCCTATTCAGGTTACTACATTATCAGCTGTTATTAGTTCAAACTCAGAGCAATGTTTGCTTGGGGTTGTCTATATTGGTGATGAGATGACAGTAATGCACGACATCTGTGTGTATGTTATCAGGCAGGCCTGATAAAAACTCTCTGCTACACTCCTGTCAGTGCCCCCCCAGCATATCAATGTTGTACATGTAGCCTCCCACTGCCTCCTTATCACTGGATGCAGAGAAATATACTACACTGAACAAAAATATAAACGCATGTAAAGTGTTGGCATTATAGGCCGTCATTGTAAATAAGAATGTGTTCTTAACTGACTTGCCTAGTTAAATAAAGGTTAAATAAAAATAGCAAATGTTTCATGAGCTGAAATAAAAGATCCCATACATTTTATATAAGCACAAAAAGCTTATTCTCCTTCAAATGTTGGACACACATTTGTTTACATCCTTGTTAGTGACCATTTCTCCTTTGCCAAGATAATCCATCCACCTGACAGGTGTGGCATATCAAGAAGCTGATTAAACAGCATGATCATTACACAGGTGAACCTTGTGCTGGGGACAATAAAAGGCCACTAAAATGTGTAGTTTTGTCATACAACACAATGTCACAGATATCTCAAGTTTTGAGGGAGCGTGCAATTGGCATGCTGACTACAGGAATGTCCACCTGAGCTGTTGACAGATAATTTAATGTTCATTTCTCTACCATAAGCCATCTCCAACTTTGTTTTAGAGAATTTGGCAGTACGTCCAAACGGCCTTACAACCGCAGACCACGTGTAATCACGCTAGCCCAGGACCTCCACATCCGGCTTCTTCACCTGCGGGATCGTCTGAGACCAGCTACCCTGACAGCTGATGAAACTGAGGGTTTGCACAGAATTTCTGCACAAACTGTCAGAAACCGTCTCAGGGAAGTTAATCTGTGTGCTATTGTGTGTGTGTTTTCACGTTATTTGTAACTTATTTTGTACATAATGTTTCTCCCACCATCTCTTATGACCCAAAAGAGCTTCTGGATATCAGGACGCAAAGGATTTACTTCAGACACAGGACAAGGCCCAAATCCCCATCATTCGCATGAAGAAGAGACAGAGTGGTTAATCCGAGTGGGTAATCTGCCTCTACCATCAGTCCTATTAACCAATGTGCAATCACTGGATGTGCTCCGATCAAAACTATCCTACCAATGGGACATTAAAAACTGTAATATCTTATGTTTTACCAAGTCGTGGCTGAACGACAACATGGATAACATACAGCTGGCTGGGTTTTCCATTCATCGGCAAGACAGAACAGCTGCCTCTGGTAAAACAAGGGGTGGCGGTCTGTGACTATATGTAAATAACAGCTAGTGCACGAAATCCAATATTAAGAGGAAGTCTCAAGATTTTGCTTGCCTGAGGTAGAGTATCTCCATGATAAGCTGTGGACCACACTATTTCAGCTAGTACACGATATCTAATATTAAGAGGAAGTCTCAAGATTTTGCTCACTTGAGGTAGAGTATCTCCATGATAAGCTGTGGACCACACTATTTACCAAGATAGTTTTTATCTATATTTTTCGTAGCTGTCTATTTACCACCACAAACCGATGCTGGCACTAAGACCGGACTCAACGAGCTGTATAAGGCCATAAGCAAACAAGAAAATTCTCATCCAGAGGCGGCGCTCGTAGTGGCTGGGGACTTTAATGCAGGGAAACTTAAATCCGTTTTACTTCATTTCTACCAGCATGTGCAACCAGAGGGAAAAAAACTCTAGACCACCTTTACTCCACACACAGAGACGCATACAAAGCTCTCCCTCGACCTCCATTTGGCAAATCTGACCATAACTCTATCCTCCTGACTCCTGCTTACAAGCTAAAACTAAAGCAGGAAGTACAAGTGACTTGCTCAATACGGAAGTGGTCAGTTGACGCAGATGCTAAGCTACAGGATTGTTTTGCTAGCACAGACTGGAATATGTTCCGGGATTCTTTCGATGACATTGAGGAGTACACCACATCAGTCACTGGCTTCATCAATAAGTGCATCGATTACATCGTCCCCACAGTGACCGTACATACATACAATCAACCAGAAGCCATGGATTACGGGCAACATCCGCACTGAGCTAAAGGGTAGAGCTGCCGCTCTCAAGGAGCGAGACTCTAACCTGCACACGTATAAGAAATCCTGCTATGTCCTCTGACGAACCATCAAGCAGGCAAAGCATCAATACAGGACTAAGATTGAATCGTACCACACCAGCTCCGATGCTCATCAGATGTGGCAGGGCTTGCAAACTATTACAGACTACAAAAGGAAGCACAGCCGTGAGCTGCCCAGTGACACAAGCCTACCAGACGAGCTAAATTACTTCTATGCTCGCTGAAGCATGCATGAGAGCACAAGCTGTTCCGGACGACTGTGTGATCATGCTCTCTGTAGCCGATGTGAGTAAGACATTTAAACAGGTCTACATTTACAAGGCCGCAGGG
Source organism: Salmo trutta (assembly GCF_901001165.1). Taxonomy (NCBI): domain Eukaryota; kingdom Metazoa; phylum Chordata; class Actinopteri; order Salmoniformes; family Salmonidae; genus Salmo; species Salmo trutta. The sequence continues at coordinate 18,256,911 of NC_042968.1, forward strand.
CCAAACGGATTACCAGGACGTTTACTCCATGCATGCGTTGACCAACTGGCAAGTGTCTTCACTGACATTTTCAACCTGTCCCTGACTGAGTCTGTAATACCAACATGTTTCAAGCAGACCACCATAGTCCCTTTGCCCAAGGGTAACCAGGATAACCTGCCTAAATGACTACTGACCCATTGCACTCACATCTGTAGCCATGAAGTACTTTGAAAGGCTGGTCATGGCTCACATCAACACCCTTATCCCAGAAACCCAAGACCCACTCCAAATTGCATACCGCCCCAACAGATCCACAGATGACGGAATCTCTATAGCACTCCACACTGCCCTTTCCCACCTGGACAAAAGGAACACCTACGTGAGAATGCTGTTAATTGACTACAGCTCAGCGTTCAACACCATAGTGCTCTCAAAGCTCATCACTAAGCTAAGGACCCTGGGACTAAACACCTCCCTCTGCAACTGGATCCTGGACTTCCTGACGGGCCGCACCCAGGTCGTAAGGGTAGGTAACAACACATCTGCCACGCTGATCCTCAAAACGAGGGCCCCTCAGGGTGTGTGCCCTCCTGTACTCCCTGTTCACTCATTACTGCATGGCCAAACACGACTCCAACACCATCATTACGTTTGCAGATGACACAACAGTGGTAGGCTTGATCACCGACAACGATGAGACAGCTTATAGGGAGGAGTTCAGAGACCTGGCCGTGTGGTGCCAGGATAACAACCTCTCCCTCAACATGATCAAGACAAAAGAGATGATCGTGGACTACAGGAAGAGGAGGGCCGAGCACGCCCCCATTCTCATCGACAGGGCTGTAGTGGAGCAGGTTGAGAGCTTCAAATTCCTTGGCGTACACATCACCAACAAACTAACATGGTCCAAGCACACCAAGACAGTTGTGAAGAGGGCACGACAAAGCCTATTCCCCTCAGGAGACTGAAAAGATTTGGCATGGGTCCTCAGATCCTCAAAAGGTTCTACAGCTGCACCATCGAGAGCATCCTGTCGGGTAGCATCACTGCCTGGTATGGCAACTGCTCGGCCTCCGACTGCAGGGCACTACAGAGGGTAGGGCGTACGGCCCAGTACATCACCGGGGCCAAGCTTCCTGCCATCCAGGACCTCTATATCAGGCGGTGTCAGAGGAAGGCACTAAAAATTGTCAAAGATTCCAGCCACCCTAGTCATAGACTGTTCTCTCTGCTACCGCACGGCAAGCGGTACCGGAGCGCCAAGTCCAGGTCCAAGAGGCTTCTAAACAGCTTCTACCCCCAAGCCATAAGACTCCTGAACATGTAATCAAAGGGCTACCCAGACTATTTGCATTACCCCCCCCCCCCTTCTAGCTGCTGCTATTCTCTGTTATGATCTATGCATAGTCACTTTAATAACTCTACCTACATGTACATATTACCTCAATTACCTCGACACTGGTACCCCCTGTATATAGCACCACTATTATTATTTTACTGCTGCTATTTAATTATTTGTTATTCTTATCTCATACTTTTTGGTGGGGTATTTCCTTACTACTGCATTGTTGGTTTAGGGCTTGTAAGTAAGCGTTTCACTGTAATACCTGTTGTATTCGGCGCTTGTGGCAAATACAATTTGATTTGATTTGATTTGACGTGCTAATTGACGAGGTCTCGTGATCATTCAAAGGTCAGCTGTGATTGGTTACAATTCTACAACGTTGCCTTTCATTGGTTACTTGTCTAAAATGTAATACACGTTAATTGGAAGGTGACACCGGAATGAAATCATTGGTCCTTTCCTTTCCATATGCCGGTTCAAAAGGGGGAAACCGTGGCTTGCTGTGTATTTTCCTACGAAACACAGGCATTTGGATACACGAGCCTTCATTATTTATCATTAACGTTGGATAATCAAAGTGCATAGCCAAGGGACTTCGCGTGTTAAACTAGACAGAGTGGCCGAGGAAATTAACGATAACATGGACGTGACTCACACAGCAGAAGAGACAGCAGACAGCGATGTGACATACTACACCTTGGAAGAAGTAAAGACTCATAATACGATCACGGACGCATGGCTTATCATCCACGATAAAGTGTATAACGTCACCAGTTTCTTGCAAGAGGTAAGCTCAAAATACCACCTTTTACTAGCTAACGTAACACATTAACTACGACATTACTAGGTAGCTAAAATCTTGGTCACTTCTGTCCGTTGCCTGGTTTCAAATTAATTTCGTATCCAACGCCAATCTAAACGTCTAGCTAGATAACCAAGTAACAATGCACCTGTGAAGGTATGGGTCTTTCTAACTAACTACCATAGCCTAACGTTAGTAAGCCTGCCAACAAAGGTAAATAGAGCTTTAACCATTATGATGATGCAATCTATCCCAATAATGTCAATGCGTAATCATTTGGGGATATCAGAGAATTAAGAGTTCAGAGTTTTATTTAACACTTATCATATTGACATTTAGGTTGACATAAGCAAGCCATCCATGTCATGTAGGACATCATATGCTACAATTGTGTAGTGTGATTACATTCCAACTGTTGGTCGTGACAGATCATGATGAAAGTAAGTCTGCTTGTTTCCAGCATCCAGGAGGAGTGGAAATTGTGATGATGGAGGCAGGTGCAGATGCCACAGAGAGCTTTGAGTCTGTTGGTCACTCTCCAGATGCCAGAGGGATGCTCATCCAGTTCTACATTGGGGAGCTCCAGATGGTAGAGATTGCTTTTTCTCAATCATTGCAAATGTGTTTGTTCACAAGTGTCTTTGAAACAGTTATCAATTAATGATGGAACAAAAACATATCTGTGGCATGATTTATTTGGATTGTAAAAAGTGTATAAATGATTATTTCACCTTGTCTTTTAGGATGACCAGAAGGACAGTGCAAAGGTAAAGTATTCAAGTTAATGTTCTGTAAAAATGTTTTATAATGTTATACCTAGTTTGCTAATGCTAAGTCTTGAACTTTGTTTAATCTACAACAAAAATTCTCCCACAGGAAAAATTAATATCAACTTCAGATGGCTCCAGGTCAGTCATAAGTGATAAGAATTTGATTATTCCATTTGCATTGACTAAGTATTCTGTCTCCTAATCATTCTTAACTGAGTTTTTTTGTTCCCTGGCTCAATGTTTAAGTGCTCTTTCTGTCTTCCTCTAGCTCGTGGATAACATGGTTGATGCATGCCATAGTTGCAGTTGTTGTGGGTATCATGCATCGATGCTACACGAAGGAGCGCAAGTCTTCCTGAGTCCTGATGCTGTCGTCTCTTCTCATTCTTTCTGTTTGGAGGCCTTGACATGTTTGCCCAAACCCCCGTCACCCCCCCCCCCCTCCCTTCTATTGAGCACAACTTTTCAGAGGTGCGCCCCCACTCAACTCAGTGCCCACACCTTGCCCCTCGGCTTTCTTTTCTACACCTCATCCAACAGGCTTTGGGGTGAGATGCATCTGGAAACTTTCTGCCCTTAGTCTCTTTAAATTGGTTTCTAATCTATTCATATTGTTTACTCACTCTGCCTTTTGTAATACTTATTGTGTGGTGTCTTAAATTACTTAATATGCAAGTGATCTAATCTGTAATGTATATCTGCTTTGGGACTTTCACAGTGAGCTCAACTTATTTGGACAGTGATTATTATATTTAAAAAATGATCTCTGTACTCAGCACTTTAGACTTTAAATGATACAATGACTATGCGGTTAAAGTGGTGGTGGGGTTTTGGTGTGTCACTTCATTGTCTTAATACTTTTGGAGCTTTCTGTGTTTCTCTCAATTTGTTCAGACATGTTTTGTGGCTAACCCAACATCTGTTTGACTGTAGGTCTAGGAAGTAGACATTTATTTGTGTAGTAGAGCATAGCAACACAGGTTATGGGGTCATATCTATAAGAAATAATGCTGTTTTCTTATGGTGAAATCTGAATAGCATGTTTTTTAGGTTGAGTTACTTACTCCTTGTGAGTCTTAATTCTCAGACTGCTGCTCAGTATTTAATTTCTGGTGACTGAATAACACATCTGTTTGCTTGAGTGTACATTGTCATGCAATTTTGTCATTTCAAACTTAAATCATTGATTTGAACAATATGCCTCATTAAAAGTACTTTATGTTCAGCTATGATTATTGCGTTGCATGCATAGAGTGATTTAGATTAGGCCTCCTTCTCCCAATCTACATTTTGCATTACAAAGACTGCACGCCATGTACAGTATTCTCTTTTGATGTCTTGATTATTTAAAGTGAAATGTACTTATCCCCATTTTACACTAAGCATTTATTTGGTGATACTATGCTTTAAACATTAAGTATGAGAATTGGTATGTATTATAACCTGGATTAATTCTATTGCATTACACACATTGTGCAGGATATCTTTCTCTTCCTATGCACATCCTTTAGCAATTAAAAAATGCTGCCCTATAGTGAGTGAATTCAAACGATTGGATTAAAATTGTTGTACTCCTGAAGGCATAAAACACTGCTTTACTTTGGTATTGTGTTAGCTGTTCATTTATTGTAGTGTTGGTCATGCCATTTTTAAATGTAAATTTGGATCTATGGGAATTGTGTACTTGAAAGCATATGTGGATACCAATTTTGAACTGCTGTCAACAATATATTTCAGCTATTGTATGTTTCATATAAATGTTGCTATTCACTACTTGGGAAGCACCTGAAAACAATTTGCCCAAGACTTCATAATACTGATTTGTACATATAATAACCAACATATTCCATTTGGACACTTCAAAGACCAGTCCCATTTGAAATGATCGTTCTCGTCGAGTCTGACATTGCCCTTGTCATGCAAAGTAAAAGGCTGAATCGTGCTATCATTTTAATACAATTACATTTACATTTAAGTCATTTAGCAGATGCTCTTATCCAGAGCGACTTATAAATTGGTACATTCACCTTATGATATCCAGTGGAACAACCACTTTACAATAGTGCATCTAAATCCTTTAAGGGGGGAGGGGGGTTAGGATTACTTTATGCTATCCTAGGTATTCCTTGAGGTGGGGTTTCAGGTATCTACGGAAGGTGGTGATTGACTCCGCTGTCCTGGCGTCGTGAGGGAGCTTGTTCCACCATTGGAGTGCTAGAGCAGCGAACAGTTTTGACGGTGCTGAGCGGGAAATGTGCTTCCTCAGAGGTAGGGAGGCGAGCAAGCAAGAGGTGGATGAACGCAGTGCCCTTGTTTGGGTGTAGGGCCTGATCAGAGCCTGAAGGTACGGAGGTGCCATTCCCCTCACAGCTCCGTAGGCAAGCACCATGGTCTTGTAGCGGATGCGAGCTTCAACTGGAAGCCAGCGGAGGAGCGGGGTGACGTGAGAGAACTTGGGAAGGTTGAACACCAGACGGGCTGCGGCGTTCTGGATGAGTTGTAGGGGTTTAATGGCACAGGCAGGGAGCCCAGCCAACAGCGAGTTGCAGTAATCCAGACGGGAGATGACAAGTGCCTGGATTAGGACCTGCGCCGCTTCCTGTGTGAGGCAGGGTCGTACTCTGCGAATGTTGTAGAGCATGAACCTACAGGATCGGGTCACCGCCTTGATGTTAGTGGAGAACGACAGGGTGTTGTCCAGGGTCACGCCAAGGCTCTTAGCACTCTGGGAGGAGGACACAATGGAGTTGTCAACCGTGATGGCGAGATCATGGAACGGGCAGTCCTTCCCCGGGAGGAAGAGCAGCTCCGTCTTGCTGAGGTTCAGCTTGAGGTGGTAATCCGTCATCCACACTGATATGTCTGCCAGAGATGCGATTCGCCACCTGGTTATCAGAAGGGGGAAAGGAGAAGATTAATTGTGTCGTCTGCATAGCAATGATAGGAGAGACCGTGTGAGGATATGACAGAGGCAAGTGACTTGGTGTATAGCGAGAATAGGAGAGGGCCTAGAACAGAGCCCTGGGGGACACCAGTGGTGAGAGCACGTGGTGCGGAGACAGATTCTCGCCACGCCACCTGGTAGGAGCGACCTGTCAGGTAGGACGCAATCCAAGCGTGGGCCGCGCCGGAGATGCCCAACTCGGAGAGGGTGGAGAGGAGGATCTGATGGTTCACAGTATCAAAGGCAGCAGATAGGTCTAGAAGGATGAGAGCAGAGGAGAGAGAGTTAGCTTTAGCAGTGCGGAGAGCCTCTGTGACACAGAGAAGAGCAGTCTCAGTTGAATGACCAGTCTTGAAGCCTGACTGATTTGGATCAAGAAGGTCATTCTGAGAGAGATAGCAGGAGAGCTGGCCAAGGACGGCACGTTCATGAGTTTTGGAGAGAAAAGAAAGAAGGGATACTGGTCTGTAGTTGTTGACATCGGAGGGATCGAGTGTGGGTTTTTTCAGAAGGGGTGCAACTCTCGCTCTCTTGAAGACGGAAGGGACGTAGCCAGCGGTCAAGGATGAGTTGATGAGCGAGGTGAGGTAAGGGAGAAGGTCCTCGGAAATGGTCTGGAGAAGAGAGGAGGGGATAGGCTTTTATAAGCTTCATGCTTTTATGATATGCTTTTCATAGTACAGGGAACAATTTGAGAGGTGTACTCAAATACTGTAAGGAAATATTTGTTATTTTTTTAGTGATAGATCAGTTCATTCAGATATACACTATTGTAATGAAACAGGCAAGCAGGGAGCAGGTCTCGAACCCTCGACCTTCAAGCCCGAAGTCCGGCGCGCTATCGACTGTGCCGCAAAAGCATGCTCGTCCGGCAGAGTCGATTTCCGCGCTTATAAACCCAGGGTCGTTACACTATGTAACGTCAATTACTGCCATTGACTGCCATTTCCTATAAAAGTCTTAAGTTTTATCTGAAAATAATATTTTGAAAGCTGTATGATTAGTTTTTTTTTATTCCATTTAATAGCTACGGTCGGAGAATGTTAAAAACAAATTCTGCAGTTGTATCATCACTTAATTCAGTATACAGCATTTATGTAGTTCCTGCCTATATAATCTTGTTCTGCACAGAAGTAGATTGTCGGGAATCTGGATAGGACATTAGACTGCTGGAAGAAGTGCGACGGTGTGAAAGTGTAAGAATGGCACTGTTAAGATCAGAGATTTGTCTCCTGAGTATACACCTTTGTTCGAGGTGTACATCTCCAGATTACAAACCAAGTAGTCTTACTTATAGGTCTTCATGCTGTCTTGAGAACCTTGATGATCTCAAAATGGAGTCAGTCAGCAGATGTGAGCTCTGAAGTTGAGCCAGTCCAGCACAGGAGGTTGGTGGCACCTTAATTGGGGAGAACAGGCTCGTGGTAATGGCTTGAGCAGAATAAGTGTAACGGTATCAAATACATCAAACACATGCGTTCCATGTGTTTGATGCCATTCTATTTGTGTCGTTCCGGATATTATTATGAGCTGTTCTTCCCTCAGCAGCCTCCTGTGCAGTCCAGGATATAGTGGGCCTAAATGTGGCGACAGGTGTGGTAGAGTCTTCCAACGTTTGCTCTGAGAATCCTACCAAAGATGATTTTGGAACGGTAGGAGTGAGATTTTTGGAAAGAGTGGATTCCTGTTTTTTGGCTGACCCATATGTGTAAAACTGGGTTAAGGACAAACTGGGAATGGTTAGATCTGTGAAGGTTGTTTCAATTTTTTGTATATCTGCCTCCCAGAGGAAGCGGGCACTTCGAGTCATACGGTTTGGGCTCAACCTGTGGTGTGCTTTGCTCTCCGGAGTAAGGTGCAACTAAAAGTGGTGATCAATGGGGTAGCATTGAGTGTAGAGGTTGACAAAATTGAAGGGAGTATGTGTCCACCGTTTGGTGAGACGTAGACCCAGTGGCAATGGCTAGTCTGAGAATACCCTGTCTGTCTTGTTGAGCTTTGACACAGAGCTTCTACCTGATCAGGTTAGGTTATATTTGCATTCTGTGAGGGTTCTGAACCCGCTTCGGTGTTTTAGGTGCCAAGGATTCAGACATGTTGCAGCAGTGTGTACAACCCCCCCTTGGGTTGTGCCATGGCGGAGATCTTTGTGGGCTATACTCGACCTTGTCTTAGGACGGTAAGTTGGTGGTTGGAGACATCCCTCTAGTGGTGTGGGGGCTGTGCTTTGGCAAAGTGGGTGGGGTTATATCCTGCCTGTTTGGCCCTGTCCGGGGGTATCATCGGATGGGGCCACAGTGTCTTCTGATCCCTCCTGTCTCAGCCTCCAGTATTTATGCTGCAGTAGTTTATGTGTCGGGGGGCTAGGGTCAGTCTGTTACATCTGGAGTATTCTCTTGTCTTATCCGGTGTCCTGTGTGAATTTAAATATGCTCTCTCTAATTCTCTCTTTCTCTCTTTCTTTATTTCTCTCGGAGGACCTGAGCCCTAGGACCATGCCTCGGGACTACCTGGCATGATGACTCCTTGCTGTCCCCAGTCCACCTGGCCATGCTGCTGCTCCAGTTTCAACTGTTCTGCCTGCGGCTACGGAACCCTGACCTGTTCACCGGACGTGCTTGTTGCACCCTCGACAACTACTATGATTATTATTATTTGACCATGCTGGTCATTTATGAACATTTTAACATCTTGACCATGTTCTGTTATAATATCCACCCGGCACAGCCAGAAGAGGACTGGCCACCCCTCATAGCCTGGTTCCTCTCTAGGTTTCTTCCTAGGTTTTTGGCCTTTCTAGGGAGTTTTTCCTAGGGAGTTTTTCCTAGCCACCGTGCTTCTTTCACATGCATTGCTTGCTGTTTGGGGTTTTAGGCTGGGTTTCTGTACAGCACTTTGCGATATCAGCTGATGTACGAAGGGCTATATAAATACATTTGATTTAATACCAACATGTTTCAAGCAGACCACCATAGTCCCTTTGCCCAAGGGTAACCAGGATAACCTGCCTAAATGACTACTGACCCATAGCACTCACATCTGTAGCCATGAAGTACTTTGAAAGGCTGGTCATGGCTCACATCAACACCATTATCCCAGAAACCCAAGACCCACTCCAAATTGCATACCGCCCCAACAGATCCACAGATGACGCAATCTCTATAGCACTCCACACTGCCCTTTCCCACCTGGACAAAAGGAACACCTACGTGAGAATGCTGTTCATTGACTACAGCTCAGCGTTCAACACCATAGTGCTCTCAAAGCTCATCACTAAGCTAAGGACCCTGGGACTAAACACCTCCCTCTGCAACTGGATCCTGGACTTCCTGACGGGCCGCACCCAGGTCGTAAGCGTAGGTAACAACACATCTGCCACACTGATCCTCAACACGAGGGCCCCTCAGGGTGTGTGCCCTCCTGTACTCCCTGTTCACTCATTACTGCATGGCCATACACGACTCCAACACCATCATTACGTTTGCAGATGACACAACAGTGGTTTTTGTTGCCGATCTTACTTTGCTACCTGACGGTTTTTACTTTTTCATTACCGTATATTTTTACTTTTTACCCTCACTCAACTTTTTTCATTCAACTTTCTTACCCCGGAGGTTTTATCTGGACATGGTTCATCAGGACTTCAAACAGCCGAAGCTAAGTACCATTAACATGATGCCTTCTAATTGCAGTCGTTGTACTTATAATATACAGGAGAACGATCGCCTTGCGGCAAGGATAGCTGTGCTGCAAGCCCAGCTTCAGACGCAATCGTTAGGCAAGGGTAATTTCAGTGTAGGAAAGGATGAAACAGCGTCTGTGCCACCAGCAAGTACTGATAGTAACGTTAGTATAAACCCCCTCGCACGGTCCCGGCAGCCGGACAACTTTCTCATGGCTTCTGGAGGGAAACGCTGTAGGAATGCTCAACCGGTGTCGCTTATTCAGCCGACAGAAACTTTCAACCGGTTCTCCCCATTAAGTGAGTCGGAGTCAGAGGCCAAGACTTCTCTGATCTCTACTCCTCCCGTTGTGGGGTCTGAGACGCCGAAGGCTCCCACCATTAGCTCTGACAAATTGAAAACCCTAGTCATTGGCGACTCCATTACCCGCAGTATTAGACTTAAAACGAATCATCCAGCGATCATACATTGTTTACCAGGGGGCAGGGCTACCGACGTTAAGGCTAATCTAAAGACGGTGCTGGCTAAAGCTAAAACTGGCGAGTGTAGAGAGTATAGAGATATTGTTATCCACGTCGGCACCAACGATGTTAGGATGAAACAGTCAGAGGTCACCAAGCGCAACATAGATTCAGCGTGTAAATCAGCTAGAAAGATGTGTCGGCATCGATTAATTGTCTCTGGCCCCCTCCCAGTTATGGGGAGTGATGAGCTCTACAGCAGAGTCTCACAACTCAATCGCTGGTTGAAAACTGTGTTCTGCCCCTCCCAAAAGATAGAATTTGTAGATAACTGGCCCTCTTTCTGGGAATCATCCACAAACAGGACCATGCCTGGCCTGTTGAGGAGGGACGGACTCCATCCTAGCTGGAGGGGTGCTCTCATTTATATTTACATTTAAGTCATTTGGCAGACGCTCTTATCCAGAGCGACTTACAAATTGGTGCATTCACCTATAATATCCAGTAGAACAAACACTTTACAATAGTGCATCTAAATCTTTTAAAGGGGGGGGGGGTTAGAAGGATTACTTTATCCTATCCCAGGTATTCCTTAAAGAGGTGGGGTTTCAGGTGTCTCCGGAAGGTGGTGATTGACTCCGCTGTCCTGGCGTCGTGGGGGAGCTTGTTCCACCATTGGGGTGCCAGAGCGGCGAACAGTTTTGACTGGGCTGAGCGGGAACTGTGCTTCCTCAGAGGTAGGGAGGCGAGCAGGCCAGAGGTGGATGAACGCAGTGCCCTTGTTTGGGTGTAGGGCCTGATCAGAGCCTGAAGGTACGGAGGTGCCGTTCCCCTCGCAGCTCCGTAGGCAAGCACCATGGTCTTGTAGCGGATGCGAGCTTCAACTGGAAGCCAGTGGAGAGAGCGGAGGAGCGGGGTGACGTGAGAGAACTTGGGAAGGTTGAACACCAGACGGGCTGCGGCGTTCTGGATGAGTTGTAGGGGTTTGATGGCACAGGCAGGGAGCCCAGCCAACAGCGAGTTGCAGTAATCCAGACGGGAGATGACAAGTGCCTGGATTAGGACCTGCGCCGCTTCCTGTGTGAGGCAGGGTCGTACTCTGCGAATGTTGTAGAGCATGAACCTACAGGATCGGGTCACCGCCTTGATGTTAGTGGAGAACGACAGGGTGTTGTCCAGGATCACGCCAAGGTTCTTAGCACTCTGGGAGGATGACACAAGGGAGTTGTCAACCGTGATGGCGAGATCATGGAACGGGCAGTCCTTCCCCGGGAGGAAGAGCAGCTCCGTCTTGCCGAGGTTCAGCTTGGGGTGGTGATCCGTCATCCACACTGATATGTCTGCCAGACATGCAGAGATGCGATTCGCCACCTGGTTGTCAGAAGGGGGAAAGGAGAAGATTAATTGTGTGTCGTCTGCATAGCAATGAGAGGAGAGACCGTGTGAGGATATGACAGAGCCAAGTGACTTGGTGTATAGCGAGAATAGGAGAGGGCCTAGAACAGAGCCCTGGGGGACACCAGTGGTGAGAGCACGTGGTGCGGAGACAGCTTCTCGCCACGCCACCTGGTAGGAGCGACCTGTCAGGTAGGACGCAATCCAAGCGTGGGCCACGCCGGAGATGCCCAGCTCGGAGAGGGTGGAGAGGAGGATCTGATGGTTCACAGTATCAAAGGCAGCAGATAGGTCTAGAAGGATGAGAGCAGAGGAGAGAGAGTTAGCTTTAGCAGTGCGGAGAGCCTCCGTGACACAGAGAAGAGCAGTCTCAGTTGAATGCCCAGTCTTGAAACCTGACTGATTAGGATCAAGAAGGTCGTTCTGAGAGAGATAGCAGGAGAGCTGGCCAAGGACGGCACGTTCAAGAGTTTTGGAGAGAAAAGAAAGAAGGGATACTGGTCTGTAGTTGTTGACATCGGAGGGATCGAGTGTAGGTTTTTTCAGAAGGGGTGCAACTCTCGCTCTCTTGAAGACGGAAGGGACGTAGCCAGCGGTCAAGGATGAGTTGATGAGCGAGGTGAGGTAGGGGAGAAGGTCTCCGGAAATGGTCTGGAGAAGAGAGGAGGGGATAGGGTCAAGTGGGCAGGTTGTTGGGCGGCCGGCCATCACAATACGCGAGATTTCATCTGGAGAGAGAGGGGAGAAAGAGGTCAAAGCACAGGGTAGGGCAGTGTGAGCAGGACCAGCGGTGTCGCTTGACTTAGCAAACGAGGATCGGATATCGTCAACCTTCTTTTCAAAATGGTTGACGAAGTCATCCGCAGTGAGGGAGGAGGGGGGCGGAGGGGGAGGAGGATTCAGGAGGGAGGAGAAGGTAGCAAAAAGCTCCCTAGGGTTAGAGGCAGATGCTTGGAATTTAGAGTGGTAGAAAGTGGCTTTAGCAGCAGAGACAGAAGAGGAAAATGTAGAGAGGAGGGAGTGAAAGGATGCGAGGTCCGCAGGGAGGCGAGTTTTCCTCCATTTCCGCTCGGCTGCCCGGAGCCCTGTTCTGTGAGCTCGCAGTGAGTCGTCGAGCCACGGAGCAGGAGGGGAGGACCGAGCCGGCCTGGAGGATAGGGGACAGAGAAAATCAAAGGATGCAGAGAGGGAGGAGAGGAGGGTTGAGGAGGCAAAATCAGGAGATAGGTTGGAGAAGGTTTGAGCAGAGGGAAGAGATGATAGGATGGAAGAGGAGAGAGTAGCAGGAGAGAGAGAGCGAAGGTTGGGACGGCGCAATACCATCCGAGTAGGGGCAGAGTGAGAAGTTTTTGATGAGAGCGAGAGGGAAAAGGATACAAGGTAGTGGTCGGAGACTTGGAGAGGAGTAGCAATGAGATTAGTGGAAGAACAGCATCTAGTAAAGATGAGGTCAAGCGTATTGCCTGCCTTGTGAGTAGGGGGGGAAGGTGAGAGGGTGAGGTCAAAAGAGGAGAGGAGTGGAAAGAAGGAGGCAGAGAGGAATGAGTCGAAGGTAGACGTGGGGAGGTTAAAGTCACCCAGAACTGTGAGAGGTGAGCCATCCTCAGGGAAGGAACTTATCAAGGCGTCAAGCTCATTGATGAACTCTCCAAGGGAACCTGGAGGGCGATAAATGATGAGGATGTTAAGCTTGAAAGGGCTGGTAACTGTGACAGCATGGAATTCAAATGAGGAGATAGACAGATGGGTCAGGGGAGAAAGAGAGAATGTCCACTTGGGAGAGATGAGGATTCCAGTGCCACCACCCCGCTGGCTCGATGCTCTAGGGGTATGCGAGAACACGTGGGCAGACGAGGTGAGAGCAGTAGGAGTAGCAGTGTTATCTGTGGTGATCCATGTTTCCGTCAGCGCCAGGAAGTCTAGGGACTGGAGGGTAGCATAGGCTGAGATGAACTCAGCCTTGTTGGCCGCAGACCGGCAGTTCCAGAGGCTGCCGGAGACCTGGAACTCCACGTGGGTCGTGCGCGCTGGGACCACCAGGTTAGAGTGGCAGCGGCCACGCGGTGTGAAGCGTTTGTATGGCCTGTGCAGAGGGGAGAGAACAGGGATAGACAGACACATAGTTGACAAGCTACAGAAGAGGCTACGCTAATGCAAAGGAGATTGGAATGACAAGTGGACTACACGTCTCGAATGTTCAGAAAGTTAAGCTTACGTTGCAAAAATCTTATTGACTGAAATGACGAAAATGATACAGTACTGCTGGCTGGTGGAGTAGGCTAGCTAGCAGTGGCTGCGTTGTTGACTTTGTTTGACCGTGTAGCTGGCTAGGTGTAGCTGGCTAGGTGACCTCGATAGTTTCAGTACTACACCTTGTCATGATACAAAAGCAACTTTGTAGCTAGCTAACATAACACTAATCAAGACGTTCCTTTGTAATGTATTTTAGTTTCTACAGTGTTACTACTTGGCTGGGTTTGGAAAAATGGCGTCGCGGGGGACGGCAATAGCTGGCTAGCTAACCTCGGTAATTACTAAACTACACAATTATCAAGCTATGACAAAGACAACTATGTAGCTAGCTAGCCAACACTGCACTAGTCAAATCGTTCCGTTGTAAAGTATTGGTATCTACAGCGCTGCTAGTCGGTAACGGTTGGCTAGCTGTTGGCTAGCTAGCTAGCAGTGGGTTAATGATGACTAGGTGTGTTGACTACGTCTGGCGTCGCGGCTGGCTACTTACTAATAATTACTCTTAACTACACAATTATCTTAGATGCAAAGACAACTATGTAGCTGGCTCACTAACACTACACTAGTCAAGTCGTTCCGTTGTAATGTAATAGATTCTACAGTGCAGCTAGTCGGTGGAAGTTGGCTGGTTGGCTAGCTAGCAGTGTTGACTAGCTAGCTAGCAGTGATGACTACGTTAGGAGGACGAAGATAGCTAACTTCGATAATTACTCTAAGCTACACGATTATCTTTGATACAAAGACGGCTATGTAGCTAGCTAAGAAAAGAATTGCTCGGATCAAACAAATCAAACCGTTGTAATGTAGTGAAGTGTAATATTACCTGTGGAGTGAAGCGTAGTGCGACTGCTCGCTCCAAACCGGAAGTACACATCTTATCTACGAACATAGACAGGGCTCTAACTCCTCTAGCTCCACAATGAAATAGGGTGCAGGTTGGGCAAAATTAAAATAGGTTGGGCAAAATTAAAAATGGCGGTGTTCGCTTTAGTAATCTCACTAGTATAAAGACCTTCTCCATTCCTGCCATTATTGAAAGAGATTGTGATACTTCACATCTCAAAATTGGGTTACTTAATGTTAGATCCCTCACTTCCAAGGCAGTTATAGTCAATGAACTAATCACTGATCATAATCTTGATGTGATTGGCCTGACTGAAACATGGCTTAAGCCTGATGAATTTACTGTGTTAAATGAGGCCTCACCCCCTGGTTACACTAGTGACCATACCCCCCGTGCATCCGGCAAAGGCGGAGGTGTTGCTAACATCTACGATAGCAAATTTCAATTTACAAAAAAAAAACAATTACGTTTTCGTCTTTTGAGCTTCTAGTCATGAAATCTATGCAGCCTACTCACTCACTTTTTATAGCTACTGTTTACAGGCCTCCTGGGCCATATGCAGTGTTCCTCACTGAGTTCCCTGAATTCCTATCGGATCTTGTAGTCATAGCAGATAATATTCTAATTTTTGGTGACTTTAACATTCACATGGAAAAGTCCACAGACCCACTCCAAAAGGCTTTCGGAGCCATCATCGACTCAGTGGGTTTTGTCCAACATGTCTCTGGACCTACTCACTGCCACAGTCATACTCTGGACCTAGTTTTGTCCCATGGAATAAATGTTGTGGATCTTAATGTTTTTCCTCATAATCCTGGATTATCGGACCACCATTTTATTGCGTTTACAATTGCAACAAATAATCTGCTCAGACCCCAACCAAGGAGCATTAAAAGTCGTGCTATAAATTCTCAGACAACCCAAAGATTCCTTGATGCCCTTCCAGACTCCCTCTGCCTACCCAAGGACGTCAGAGGACAAAAATCAGTTAACCACCTAACCGAGGAACTCAATTTAACCTTGCGCAATACCCTAGATGCAGTTGCACCCCTAAAAATTAAAAACATCTGTCATAAGAAACTAGCTACCTGGTATACAGAAAATACACGAGCTCTGAAGCAAGCTTCCAGAAAATTGGAACGGAAATGGCGCCACACCAAACTGGAAGTCTTCCGACTAGCTTGGAAAGACAGTACCGTGCAGTATCGAAGAGCCCTCACTGCTGCTCGATCATCCTATTTTTCCAACTTAATTGAGGAAAATAAGAACAATCCGAAATGTCTTTTTGATACTGTCGCAAAGCTAACTAAAAAGCAGCATTCGCAAATGGAGGATGGCTTTCACTTCAGCAGTAATACATTTATGAACTTCTTAGAGGAAAAGATCATGATCATTAGAAAGCAAATTACGGACTCCTCTTTAAATCTGGGTATTCCTCCAAAGCTCCATTGTCCTGAGTCTGCACAACTCTGCCAGGACCTAGGATCAAGGGAGATACTAAAGTGTTTTAGTACTATATCTCTTGACACAATGATGAAAATAATCATGGCCTCCAAACCCTCAAGCTGCATACTGGACCCTATTCCAACTAAACTACTGAAAGAGCTGCTTCCTGTGCTTGGCCCTCCTATGTTGAACATAATAAACGGCTCTCTATCCACCGGATGTGTACCAAGCTCACTAAAAGTGGCAGTAATAAAGCCTCTCTTGAAAAAGCCGAATCTTGACCCAGAAATTATAAAAAACTATCGGCCTATATCGAATCTTCCATTCCTCTCAAAAAAATTTGAAAAAGCTGTTGCACAGCAACTCACTGCCTTCCTGAAGACAAACAATGTATACGAAACGCTTCAGTCTGGTTTTAGACCCCATCATAGCACTGAGACTGCACTTGTGAAGGTGGTAAATGACCTTTTAATGACGTCAGACCGAGGCTCTGCATCTGTCCTCGTGCTCCTAGATCTTAGTGCCGCTTTTGATACCATCGATCACCACATTCTTTTGGAGAGATTGGAAACCCAAATTGGTCTACACGGACAAGTTCTGGCCTGGTTTAGATCTTATCTGTCGGAAAGATATCAGTTTGTCTCTGTGAATGGTTTGTCCTCTGACAAATCAATTGTAAATTTCGGTGTTCCTCAAGGTTCCGTTTTAGGACCACTATTGTTTTCACTATATATTTTACCTCTTGGGGATGTCATTCGAAAACATAATGTTAAATTTCACTGCTATGCAGACGACACACAGCTGTACATTTCAATGAAACATGGTGAAGCCCCAAAATTGCCCTCGCTGGAAGCCTGTGTTTCAGACATAAGGAAGTGGATGGCTGCAAACTTTCTACTTTTAAACTCGGACAAAACAGAGATGCTTGTTCTAGGTCCCAAGAAACAAAGAGATCTTCTGTTCAATCTGACAATTAATCTGGATGGTTGTACAGTTGTCTCAAATAAAACTGTGAAGGACCTCGGCGTTACTCTGGACCCTGATCTCTCTTTTGAAGAACATATCAAGACTGTTTCAAGGACAGCTTTTTTCCATCTACGTAACATTGCAAAAATCAGAAACTTTCTGTCCAAAAATGACGCTGAAAAATTAATCCATGCTTTTGTTACTTCTTGGCTGGACTACTGCAATGCTCTACTTTCCGGCTACCCGGATAAAGCACTAAACAAACTTCAGTTAGTGCTAAATACGGCTGCTAGAATCCTGACTAGAACCCAAAAATTGTATCATATTACTCCAGTGCTAGCCTCCCTACACTGGCTTCCTGTTAAGGCAAGGGCTGATTTCAAGGTTTTACTGCTAACCTACAAAGCATTACATGGGCTTGCTCCTACCTATCTTTCCGATTTGGTCCTGCCGTACATACCTACACGTACGCTACGGTCACAAGACGCAGGCCTCCTAATTGTCCCTAGAATTTCTAAGCAAACGGCTGGAGGTAGGGCTTTCTCCTATAGAGCTCCATTTTTATGGAATGGTCTGCCTACCCATGTGAGAGACGCAGACTCAGTCTCAACCTTTAAGTCTTTACTGAAGACTTATCTCTTCAGTAGGTCCTATGATTAAGTATAGTCTGGCCCAGGAGTGTGAAGGTGAACGGAAAGGCTGGCGCAACGAACCGCCCTTGCTGTCTCTGCCTTGCCGGTTCCCCTCTTTCCACTGGGATTCTCTGCCTCTAACCCTATTACAGGGGCTGAGTCACTGACTTACTGGTGTTCTTCCATGCCGTCCATGGGAGGGGTGTGTCACTTGAGTGGGTTGAGTCACTGACGTGGTCTTCCTGTCTGGGTTGGCGCCCCCCCCTTGGGTTGTGCCATGGCGGAGATTTTGTGGGCTATACTCGGCCTTGTCTTCGGACGGTAAGTTGGTGGTTGTAGACATCCCTCTAGTGGTGTGGGGGCTGTGCTTTGGCAAAGTGAGTGGGGTTATATCCTGCCTGTTTGGCCCTGTCCGGGGGTATCATCGGATGGGGCCACAATGTCTTCTGATCCCTCCTGTCTCAGCCTCCAGTATTTATGCTGCAGTAGTTTATGTGTCGGGGGCTAGGGTCAGTCTGTTACATCTGGAGTATTCTCTTGTCTTATCTGGTGTCCTGTGTGAATTTAAATATGCTCTCTCTAATTCTCTCTTTCTCTCTTTCTTTCTTTCTCTCGGAGGACCTGAGCCCTAGGACCATGCCTCGGGACTACCTGGCATGATGACTCCTTGCTGTCCCCAGTCCACCTGGCCATGCTGCTGCTCCAGTTTCAACTGTTCTGCCTGCGGCTACGGAACCCTGACCTGTTCACCGGACGTGCTTGTTGCACCCTCGACAACTACTATGATTATTATTATTTGACCATGCTGGTCATTTATGAACATTTTAACATCTTGACCATGTTCTGTTATAATATCCACCCGGCACAGCCAGAAGAGGACTGGCCACCCCTCATAGCCTGGTTCCTCTCTAGGTTTCTTCCTAGGTTTTTGGCCTTTCTAGGGAGTTTTTCCTAGGGAGTTTTTCCTAGCCACCGTGCTTCTTTCACATGCATTGCTTGCTGTTTGGGGTTTTAGGCTGGGTTTCTGTACAGCACTTTGAGATTTCAGCTGATATACGAAGGGCTATATAAATTGATTTGATTTGATTTGGTAGGCTTGATCACCGACAACGATGAGACAGCTTATAGGGAGGAGTTCAGAGACCTGGCCGTGTGGTGCCAGGATAACAACCTCTCCCTCAACATGATCAAGACAAAAGAGATGATCGTGGACTACAGGAAGAGGAGGGTCGAGCACGCCCCCATTCTCATCGACAGGGCTGTAGTGGAGCAGGTTGAGAGCTTCAAATTCCTTGGCGTACACATCACCAACAAACTAACATGGTCCAAGCACACCAAGACAGTTGTGAAGAGGGCACGACAAAGCCTATTCCCCTCAGGAGACTGAAAAGATTTGGCATGGGTCCTCAGATCCTCAAAAGGTTCTACAGCTGCACCATCGAGAGCATCCTGTCGGGTAGCATCACTGCCTGGTATGGCAACTGCTCGGCCTCCGACCACAGGGCACTATAAAGGGTAGGGCGTACGGCCCAGTACATCACCGGGGCCAAGCTTCCTGCCATCCAGGACCTCTATATCAGGCGGTGTCAGAGGAAGGCACTAAAAATTGTCAAAGATTCCAGCCACCCTAGTCATAGACTGTTCTCTCTGCTACCGCACGGCAAGCGGTACCGGAGCGCCAAGTCCAGGTCCAAGAGGCTTCTAAACAGCTTCTACCCACAAGCCATAAGACTCCTGAACATGTAATCAAAGGGCTACCCAGACTATTTGCATTGCTCATCCCCCTTCTAGCTGCTGCTATTCTCTGTTATGATCTATGCATAGTCACTTTAATAACTCTACCTACATGTACATATTACCTCAATTACCTCGACACTGGTACCCCCTGTATATAGCACCTCTATTATTATTTTACTGCTGCTATTTAATTATTTGTTATTCTTATCTCATACTTTTTGGTGGGGTATTTCCTTAATACTGCATTGTTGGTTAAGGGCTTGTAAGTAAGCGTTTCACTGTAATACCTGTTGTATTCGGCGCTTGTGGCAAATACAATTTGATTTGATTTGATTTGACGTGCTAATTGACGAGGTCTCGTGATCATTCAAAAGTCAGCTGTGATTGGTTACAATTCTACAACGTTGCCTTTCATTGGTTACTTGTCTAAAATGTAATACACGTTAATTGGAAGGTGACACCGGAATGAAATCATTGGTCCTTTCCTTTCCATATGCCGGTTCAAAAGGGGAAACCGTGGCTTGCTGTGTATTTTCCTACGAAACACAGGCATTTGGATACACGAGCCTTCATTATTTATCATTAACGTTGGATAATCAAAGTGCATAGCCAAGGGACTTCGCGTGTTAAACTAGACAGAGTGGCCGAGGAAATTAACGATAACATGGACGTGACTCACACAGCAGAAGAGACAGCAGACAGCGATGTGACATACTACACCTTGGAAGAAGTTAAGACTCATAATACGATCACGGACGCATGGCTTATCATCCACGATAAAGTGTATAACGTCACCAGTTTCTTGCAAGAGGTAAGCTCAAAATACCACCTTTACTAGCTAACGTAACACATTAACTACGACATTACTAGGTGGCTAAAATCTCGGTCACTTCTGTCCGTTGCCTGGTTTCAAATTAATTTCGTATCCAAAGCCAATCTAAACGTCTAGCTAGATAACCAAGTAACAATGCGCCTGTGAAGGTATGGGTCTTTCTAACTAACTACCATAGCCTAACGTTAGCTAGGTAGTTCATCCTTGTCTGGTCCTCTTACTGTAGCTATAACTACCACAGTGGGACTTTAGTCCAGTTGGCAAAGGTTACAAAACTAGCTAGGGCGGTTAGAGGTCAGGCGCGCAACTCGCCATGTAAAGGTATAATGGGAAAAGAAGTCCAAATACAATGCGAATGGCACATCATGATGTACCAGTCTGTTTAGCTATCATTCCACTCCATGTCGTGCTGAACAATTTGATAATGGCAGCGGTATAAGGAGTGGAATGTTAGCAAAACAGGTTCTGGATTTCAGGTTGGCATGACATCTTTCATGTTACATTATCACAGCTGTATTTGTGAAGTAAAGCCACACTAAGATTTGTTTACCTTCAAAGAGTAAGCCTGCCAACAAAGGTAAATAGAGCTTTAACCATTATGATGATGCAATCTATCCCAATAATGTCAATGCGTAATCATTTGGGGATATCAGAGAATTAAGAGTTCAGAGTTTTATTTAACACTTATCATGTTGACATAAGCAAGCCATCCATGTCATGTAGGACATCATATGCTACAATTGTGTAGTGTGATTACATTCCAACTGTTGGTCGTGACAGATCATGATGAAAGTAAGTCTGCTTGTTTCCAGCATCCAGGAGGAGTGGAAATTGTGATGATGGAGGCAGGTGCAGATGCCACAGAGAGCTTTGAGTCTGTTGGTCACTCTCCAGATGCCAGAGGGATGCTCATCCAGTTCTACATTGGGGAGCTCCAGATGGTAGAGATTGCTTTTTCTCAATCATTGCAAATGTGTTTGTTCACAAGTGTCTTTGAAACAGTTATCAATTAATGATGGAACAAAAACATATCTGTGGCATGATTTATTCGGATTGTAAAAAGTGTATAAATGATTATTTCACATTGTCTTTTAGGATGACCGGAAGAAGGACAGTGCAAAGGTAAAGTATTCAAGTTAATGTTCTGTAAAAATGTTTTATAATGTTATACCTAGTTTGCTAATGCTAAGTCTTGAACTTTGTTTAATCTACAACAAAAATTCTCCCACAGGAAAAATTAATATCAACTTCAGATGGCTCCAGGTCAGTCATAAGTGATAAGAATTTGATTATTCCATTTGCCTTGACTAAGTATTCTGTCTCCTAATCATTCTTCACTGAGTTTTTTTGTTCCCTGGCTCAATGTTTAAGTGCTCTTTCTGTCTTCCTCTAGCTCGTGGATAACATGGTTGATGCATGCCATAGTTGCAGTTGTTGTGGGTATCATGCATCGATGCTACACGAAGGAGCGCAAGTCTTCCTGAGTCCTGATGCTGTCGTCTCTTCTCATTCTTTCTGTTTGGAGGCCTTGACATGTTTGCCCAAACCCCCCCCCCTTCCATTGAACACAACTTTTCAGAGGTGCGCCCCCACTCAACTCAGTGCCCACACCTTGCCCCTCGGCTTTCTTTTCTACACCTCATCCAACAGGCTTTGGGGTGAGATGCATCTGGAAACTTTCTGCCCTTAGTCTCTTTAAATTGGTTTCTAATCTATTCATATTGTTTACTCACTCTGCCTTTTGTAATACTTATTGTGTGGTGTCTTAAATTACTTAATATGCAAGTGATCTAATCTGTAATGTATATCTGCTTTGGGACTTTCACAGTGAGCTCAACTTATTTGGACAGTGATTATTATATTTAAAAAATGATCTCTGTACTCAGCACTTTAGACTTTAAATGATACAATGACTATGCGGTTAAAGTGGTGGTGGGGTTTTGGTGTGTCACTTCACTGTCTTAATACTTCTGGAGCTTTCTGTGTTTCTCTCAATTTGTTAAGACATGTTTTGTGGCTAACCCCACATCTGTTTGACTGTAGGTCTAGGAAGTAGACATTTATTTGTGTAGTAGAGCATAGCAACACAGGTTATGGGGTCATATCTATAAGAAATAATACTGTTTTCTTATGGTGAAATCTGAATAGCATGTTTTTTAGGTTGAGTTACTTACTCCTTGTGAGTCTTAATTCTCAGACTGCTGCTCAGTATTTAATTTCTGGTGACTGAATAACACATCTGTTTGCTTGAGTGTACATTGTCATGCAGTTTTGTCATTTCAAACTTAAATCATTGATTTGAACAATATGCCTCATTAAAAGTACTCTATGTTCAGCTATGATTATTGCGTTGCATGCATCAAGTGATTTAGATTAGGCCTCCTTCTCCCAATCTACATTTTGCATTACAAAGACTGCACGCCATGTACAGTATTCTCTTGATGTATTGATTATTTAAAGTGAAATGTACTTATCCCCATTTTACACTAAGCATTTATTTGGTGATACTATGCTTTAAACATTAAGTATGAGAATTGGTATGTATTATAACCTGGATTAATTCTATTGCATTACACACATTGTGCAGGATATCTTTCTCTTCCTATGCACATCCTTTAGCAAATAAAAAATGCTACCCTATAGTGAGTGAATTCTAACGATTGGATTAAAATTGTTGTACTCCTGAAGGCATAAAACACTGCTTTACTTTGGTATTGTGTTAGCTGTTCATTTATTGTAGTGTTGGTCATGCCATTTTTAAATGTAAATTTGGATCTATGGGAATTGTGTACTTGAAAGCATATGTGGATACCAATTTTGAACTGCTGTCAACAATATATTTCAGCTATTGTATGTTTCATATAAATGTTGCTATTCACTACTTGGGAAGCACCTGAAAACAATTTGCCCAAGACTTCATACTACTGATTTGTACATATAACTAACATATTCCATTTGGACACTTCAAAGACCAGTCCCATTTGCATTGATCGTTCCCGTCGAGTCTGACATTGCCCTTGTCATGCGAAGTAAAAGGCTGAATCGTGTTATCATTTTAATACAATTACTTGAGTTAAATTTAAGTCATTTAGCAGATGCTCTTATCCAGAGCGACTTTCAAATTGGTACATTCACCTTATGATATCCAGTGGAACAACCACTTTACAATAGTGCATCTAAATCCTTTAAGGGGGGGGGGGGGGGTTAGAAGGATTACTTTATGCTATCCTAGGTATTCCTTGAGGTGGGGTTTCAGGTATCTACGGAAGGTGGTGATTGACTCCGCTGTCCTGGCGTCGTGAGGGAGCTTGTTCCACCATTGGAGTGCTAGAGCAGTGAACAGTTTTGACGGTGCTGAGCGGGAAATGTGCTTCCTCAGAGGTAGGGAGGCGAGCAAGCCAGAGGTGGATGAACGCAGTGCCCTTGTTTGGGTTTAGGGCCTGATCAGAGCCTGAAGATACGGAGGTGCCATTCCCCTCACAGCTCCGTAGGCAAGCACCATGGTCTTGTAGCGGATGCGAGCTTCAACTGGAAGCCAGTGGAGAGAGCGGAGGAGCGGGGTGACGTGAGAGAACTTGGGAAGGTTGAACACCAGACGGGCTGCGGCGTTCTGGATGAGTTGTAGGGGTTTAATGGCACAGGCAGGGAGCCCAGCCATCAGCGAGTTGCAGTAATCCAGACGGGAGATGACAAGTGCCTGGATTAGGACCTGCGCCGCTTCCTGTGTGAGGCAGGGTCGTACTCTGCGAATGTTGTAGAGCATGAACCTACAGGATCGGGTCACCGCCTTGATGTTAGTGGAGAACGACAGGGTGTTGTCCAGGGTCACGCCAAGGTTCTTAGCACTCTGGGAGGAGGACACAATGGAGTTGTCAACCGTGATGGCGAGATCATGGAACGGGCAGTCCTTCCCCGGGAGGAAGAGCAGCTCCGTCTTGCTGAGGTTCAGCTTGAGGTGGTGATCCGTCATCCACACTGATATGTCTGCCAGACATGCAGAGATGCGATTCGCCACCTGGTTATCAGAAGGGGGAAAGGAGAAGATTAATTGTGTCGTCTGCATAGCAATGATAGGAAAGACCGTGTGAGGATATGACAGAGCCAAGTGACTTGGTGTATAGCGAGAATAGGAGAGGGCCTAGAACAGAGCCCTGGGGGACACCAGTGGTGAGAGCACGTGGTGCGGAGACAGATTCTCGCCACGCCACCTGGTAGGAGCGACCTGTCAGGTAGGACGCAATCCAAGCGTGGGCCGCGCCGGAGATGCCCAACTCTGAGAGGGTGGAGAGGAGGGTCTGATGGTTCACAGTATCAAAGGCAGCAGATAGGTCTGGAAGGATGAGAGCAGAGGAGAGAGAGTTAGCTTTAGCAGTGCGGAGAGCCTCCGTGACACAGAGAAGAGCAGTCTCAGTTGAATGACCAGTCTTGAAGCCTGACTGATTTGGATCAAGAAGGTCATTCTGAGAGAGATAGCAGGAGAGCTGGCCAAGGACGGCACGTTCAAGAGTTTTGGAGAGAAAAGGAAGAAGGGATACTGGTCTGTAGTTGTTGACATCGGAGGGATCGAGTGTGGGTTTTTTCAGAAGGGGTGCAACTCTCGCTCTCTTGAAGACGGAAGGGACGTAGCCAGCGGTCAAGGATGAGTTGATAAGCGAGGTGAGGTAAGGGAGAAGGTCTCCGGAAATGGTCTGGAGAAGAGAGGAGGTGATAGGCTTTTATAAGCTTCATGCTTTGATGATATGCTTTTCATAGTACAGGGAACAATTTGAGAGGTGTACTCAAATACTGTAAGGAAATATTTGTTATTTTTTTTGTGATAGATCAGTTCATTCAGATATACACTATTGTAATGAAACAGGCAAGCAGGGAGCAGGTCTCGAACCCTCGACCTTCAAGCCCGAAGTCCGGCGCGCTATCGACTGCCGCAAAAGCATGCTCGTCCGGCAGAGTCGATTTCCGCGCTTATAAACCCAGGGTCGTTACACTATGTAACGTCAATTACTGTCATTGACTGCCATTTCCTATAAAATTCTTAAGTTTTATCTGAAAATAATATTTTGAAAGCTGTATGATTTTTTTTTTTAAATTCCATTTAATAGCTACGGTCGGAGAATGTTAAAAACAAATTCTGCAGTTGTATCATCACTTAATTCAGTATACAGCATTTATGTAGTTCCTGCCTATATAATCTTGTTCTGCACAGAAGTAGATTGTCGGGAATCTGGATAGGACATTAGACAGCTGGAAGAAGTGCGACGGTGTGAAAGTGTAAGAATGGCACTGTTAAGATCAGAGATTTGTCTCCTGAGTATACACCTTTGTTCGAGGTGTACATCTCCAGATTACAAACCAAGTAGTCTTACTTATAGGTCTTCATGCTGTCTTGAGAACCTTGATGATCTCAAAATGGAGTCAGTCAGCAGATGTGAACTCTGAAGTTGAGCCAGTCCAGCACAGGAGGTTGGTGGCACCTTAATTGGGGAGAACAGGCTTGTGGTAATGGCTTGAGCAGAATAAGTGTAACGGTATCAAATACATCAAACATATGCGTTCCATGTGTTTGATGCCATTCTATTTGTGCCGTTCCGGACATTATTATGAGCTGTTCTTCCCTCAGCAGCCTCCTGTGCAGTCCAGGATATAGTGGGCCTAAATGTGGCGACAGGTGTGGTAGAGTCTTCCAACGTTTGCTCTGAGAATCCTACCAAAGATGATTTTGGAACGGTAGGAGTGAGATTTTTGGAAAGAGTGGATTCCTGTTTTTTGGCTGACCCATATGTGTAAAACTGGGTTAAGGACAAACTGGGAATGGTTAGATCTGTGAAGGTTGTTTAAATTTTTTGTATATCTGCCTCCCAGAGGAAGCGGGCACTTCGAGTCATACGGTTTGGGCTCAACCTGTGGTGTGCTTTGCTCTCCGGAGCAAGGTGCAACTAAAAGGGGTGATCAATGGGGTAGCATTGAGTGTAGAGGTTGACAAAATTGAAGGGAATATGTGTGTGACGTCCACCGTTTGGTGAGACGTAGACCCAGTGGCAATGGCTAGTCTGAGAATACCCTGTCTGTCTTGTTGAGCTTTGACACAGAGCTTCTACCTGATCAGGTTAGGTTATATTTGCATTCTGTGAGGGTTCCGAACCCGCTTCTGTGTTTTAGGTGCCAAGGATTCAGACATGTTGCAGCAGTGTGTACAACCCCCCCTTGGGTTGTGCCGTGGCGGAGATCTTTGTGGGCTATACTCGGCCTTGTCTTAGGACGGTAAGTTGGTGGTTGGAGACATCCCTCTAGTGGTGTGGGGGCTGTGCTTTGGCAAAGTGGGTGGGGTTATATCCTGCCTGTTTGGCCCTGTCCGGGGGTATCATCGGATGGGGCCACAGTGTCTTCTGATCCCTCCTGTCTCAGCCTCCAGTATTTATTCTGCAGTAGTTTATGTGTCGGGGGGCTAGGGTCAGTCTGTTACATCTGGAGTATTTCTCTTGTCTTATCCGGTGTCCTGTGTGAATTTAAATATGCTCTCTCTAATTCTCTCTTTCTCTCGGAGGACCTGAGCCCTAGGACCATGCCTCAGGACTACCTGGCATGATGACTCCTTGCTGTCCCCAGTCCACCTGGCCGTGCTGCTGCTCCAGTTTCAACTGTTCTGCCTGCGGCTATGGAACCCTGACCTGTTCACCGGACGTGCTTGTTGCACCCTCGACAACTACTATGATTATTATTATTTGACCATGCTGGTCATTTATGAACATTTTAACATCTTGACCATGTTCTGTTATAATATCCACCCGGCACAGCCAGAAGAGGACTGGCCACACCTCATAGCCTGATTCCTCTCTAGGTTTCTTCCTAGGTTTTTGGCCTTTCTAGGGAGTTTTTCCTACGGAGTTTTTCCTAGCCACCGTGCTTCTTTCACATGCATTGCTTGCTGTTTGGGGTTTTAGGCTGGGTTTCTGTACAGCACTTTGAGATATCAGCTGATGTACGAAGGGCTATATAAATACATTTGATTTGTGTAGAAGAGAAGTCCCAAGATGTGAGAAATGTGCAGGAGTGCATCGTCAGAGGTAGTGTACAGCTGGGATAGAGAAAGCACTGTGTGTCAACTGTGTGGGTGCCCATTCAGCTGGAGATCCAAAGTGCCCTGTGAGAGACAGGTTGAGATTGCCAGAGTTTGAGTGGGGCAGAACGTTTCATATGCTGAGGCAGTGAAGAGAGTAGAGGATAGCCTAAGGGTGAGTGAGTTGACTGGGAGGTCCCCAGTGAGTAAGCCTGAAGAGAGAGAGCCAGAGTAGAGCTTTTTAGTATGGTTGGATTTCTTGCGTTTATAGCCATGGTGATCAACTGCACTGCACTGATGGAGCGGAAATGAGAAGTGAGAGATTTTAGTGCCGAAGAGCTACAGGAAGTTTTGAGAGAAGGGGTTCCATCCTCCCAGGCCAACGGCCTGGTGAGGATAATTTAGGACCAAAGTAGTGTGATGGGGTGGTGGATTTTTGGGGATAGTGTATAAGTGCACGGTTAGATGGTGGTGCAATTGAAGTTTTCCCCATTCTGCTTTTCCCTTTTTTGTGACAAAAATGTGCAAATTGCACTCCAACCTGCGAATTGCAGCAATATGAAACTAGTCTGCCGAAAACCACAGGAAGAAGAAAGTAGATTGTCCATTGTTCTGGTACAGAATTTTAATAAAGTTTTTCTTATGAATATCCCGTGGAATTGTGGGATAGCAATGGCGACTTCTGTCTTTGTAAACAAAAAACGCATAATTTACAAAAGATAATAGCTATTATTTCGTAATGGTTTGAATCATCTCAAGTGGGTGACACAGTTTAGTACTTACACGAATGGTATTTTCCCAGTAACTCGGGTTGTTAATGTAATTGAAGTTCGTTTTTTGAGTTACAATAAATACATGTGGCAGGTTTAGCTAACGTTA
This sequence comes from Salmo trutta, assembly GCF_901001165.1. Lineage (NCBI taxonomy): Eukaryota > Metazoa > Chordata > Actinopteri > Salmoniformes > Salmonidae > Salmo > Salmo trutta. The sequence goes on from NC_042968.1 coordinate 18,284,936, forward strand.
GCTCGCTTAAAACATACTAGCTAGCGTGTCAGGATCTTGATAGACTCACCACCTATTGTTAAGGTAAGCAAGCCGGTGTTTATGAATGGGATTTGACAACTGTAATATCAGGTGTATAGTCGTAGCTATTAGTTAATTTCCTTTTTGTAACGTAATAGCTAGCTCGCTAATTAATTCATTGGCTGGAGCGATATCCAGTTAGCTAGCTGGGTACTATAGCTACTTAAACAAATATATATTTGAAGTCACATCTGTCATTAAGTTATAATAGTTAGATGTAGTAGTAACAAATATACTATAAGTAGCTACAGTAGTGACTAAATAGCTGCGTAGCTAGCTACTGTAGCAATCTAAAATGCATCCCGTGAATTATTCGGGCGCAATTTTATACTTTGGATCGATTAGTTTAATGTAATTTCCATATGCAACGTAACGTTACAGAATTAGTAGTTGGCTAATCTCCCAAAAAATGTGGTATCCAATCCAGACAGTTGTTTGAGACCATGGAGGATGATGCGTCGCTACACCGACTGGAGGGCAGTGACCCCACTGCGCAGGTCGGCGGGCTGATCGTGAAGAAGAAGAGTGCAGCAGTAGAGCCTCATGTCTTTCGTGCACCCACTCCACGCACCTCTCTCCTGGGCCTGGATCTGCTGGCTGCTCAAAAGAGAAAGGAGCGTGAGGGCAAGGAGCAGGCTGAGGCTGACAGTGATGACAGAAATAACAAGAAATCCAAGGTGTCCTCCTACAAGGATTGGGAGGAAGGGAAAAGTGATTCTGGGTCTGATGAAGAAGACAAAGACGAGGAGGACCAAGGTGGTAAAAAAGAGAGGTATGTTGTTTTGAAGTGATTTGGTTTGAGTTACTGTAGCCTCTTTTCGTAGTGGCATAGAATACATACTCTCTCCCTATCAAGAGATCATATCTAAACTGATGTCATGCATGCAGTGTTGTCTTACTGACACTTTATTCTATGTTTCATAAAGCAGCAGGAAATACCGTGTGACTGGCTCAGAGACACCCTCTAACCCTGGAGGGGTCAGCGAAGAGTTCCGTCGCAAACACCAGCAGAGGGAGAAAGACCGGCGTGAGCATGGAATGTACGCCTCCTCCAAAGAGGACAAAAACAGAGAGAGGGAGAAGGACAGAGAGAGGATCAGAGATACGGACAGAGATCGAAGGGGTGAAAGAGGTGAGCAAAAAATGTATACAATGTTAATATTCAGGCAATAGCAATCTTTTCTATCTGTTGTGCGTTTGTAACTGAAGTAATGACTAACTGTTTTGATGGCAGATGAGCGGGAGCGCAGTAACAGCCGCGGCGGCGGCAGCAGCCGGTCGGAGCGTGGAGACCGCAGTGAGAGGAGTGAGCGCTCACAGAGAGAAGGCTGGTCCTCCGAACGCATCAGCCGGGGTAGCAAGAGAGAGGAGCCTCCAACGCCCCAGACACGCCCCAAAGGTCAGTAACCCTGCCACACCCCCGGATAGGCAGTTCTTTAAGGTCCTTAGGTCATGCTTACAATACACTAAGCACTCTCTCTCCCTCCATTCCTCATACCCTTTGACTCAGATGGCACTCCCTCGCGCACCAGCTGGGATGAGGATGACAGCGGCTATGCCAGCTCACGCCGTTCCCACTGGGAATCTCCGTCTCCTGCCCCTTCACACAAGGATTCTGACAAGTCTGAACGGTCGGAGCGCAGCCCCCGCTCTGGACGGGAGAGCGAGAGGAAGGACAAGTAAGCAACTGCAGCTCAACACTCGTATGTTAATTTAACTGGGTTTTATAGTACTATTAAAAGACACATTTTCAGTGGCTATTAGAAATGTGTTATTTTCAGCTTTTAAATGAACTGTTCTTGTTTCTGTTCCCAGGTCAGTCAGAGGCCGGTATCCTGATGACACACCCCTTCCCACCCCATCATACAAGTACAACGAATGGGCAAATGACAGGAAGCACTTGGGCTCCACTCCTCGTCTGTCCCGTGGGAAAGGTAAGCCCCTCCTCCTTCCCCTCTCCCTCTTCCCCCAGTCACGTTTGAGCTCTTATTAATGCTCTGATAAGGCTTGTTGATGTTTGTGGATTGTGTCTCTGTGCCCCAGGTAAGAATGAAGGGGAGGATGGCATCGCCTTTGATAATGATGATGAGAAGCAGCAGTGGGAGGAGGACCAGAAGGTGAGTGGACATGTGGAGTCTTAGCAGTAACACAAATGAATAGCTTTCCCAACATTCATAAATGCACATTTCTTTGTATTGACTATTGTCCTGTGGTTTTGCAGCAAGCGGACAGAGACTGGTACATGATGGACGAAGGCTATGACGAGTTCCACAACCCACTGACCTCCACCTCTGAGGATTATGTGAAGAAAAGAGAGCAGATCCTGCAGAAGCAGACACAGAAACGCATCTCTGCCCAGAGACGACAGATCAATGAGGTATGGCACTGTGTTGCTACTCTTTGACCACCTCCAGCCCTGGGTGCATGTAGCCCGTTTAGTTATCATTTTGATCGTTATTACCATCCGTGGATTAGAATTTTCTGTGTGTGTGTTGTCTGTGTTTAACGATGCATGTTGTGTTCCTCCTGCTAGGATAATGAGCGCTGGGAGACTAACCGTATGCTGACCAGTGGAGTGGTCCAGAGGCTGGAGGTGGATGATGACTTTGAGGAGGACAACGCTGCCAAGGTCCACCTGCTGGTTCACAACCTGGTCCCTCCCTTCCTGGACGGGAGGATAGTCTTCACCAAGCAGGTAATGCATCATTACAGCACGTTATGGGCCAATGAAATTACCAACACTCCCCTACCTATTTATTTGGACAGAGAAGCTAAAACTTTTCATTTGGCTCTATATTCCAGCATTTAGGATTTGAGATCAAATGTTTTGTGAGGCGACACTAGGGCTCTGACGATAACAGTGGCGCAATATTTTTTTCCATGGCAAAAATGAAAACACAAAGCAGACCACTCTCTTAGGTCCTTTAAAAACCTGCTGTATGTAAAATATTGTGTTCTATAGCTTGGAAAATAAATAAATGTGACTCTGGATGACAACATAATGATGTTTGTTTCTAACATTAGGGCTGTTTTCCTAAAGAAGTTAAATTTGGTTCGTGTTTTGTTTCCTTTACCAATAATGGAGGGTAGCATTGTTTGGGGGTATGATATTTATGCCGCTAACTTTCTCACTCATCATTATTCAAGATTAATTCATGATTATCTGTAATTTTATTTTTACATTTTAGTCATTTAGCAGAGCGACTTACAGTAGTGAATGCATACATTTCATACATTTTTTTTCTCTGTAATCATGCTAGCATCCACATTAAAGTAGAAGTGTTCAGAAACATATTCTATTCTTATTTACAATGAAAGTGACTCCAAAATGACACAATTTACCATTGGGCACAACATAATCCGAAACGCAACCAAAACAAACTGCACATGCATCCAACAGGTTTGTAGGGTCACAGCTTAATGTAGTCATTGCTTGCTAGGAATATGGGACCAAATACTAAACTTTCACAGAATTGAATACACTATAAGTGAATTTGTCCAAATACAGTGCCTTTAGAAAGTATTCACACCCCTTGACTTTTTCCACATTTTGTTGTGTTGCAGCTTGAATTAAAAATCTATTCAATTGAGATTTTGGGTCACTGCTACACACATACCACATAATATAAAAGTGGAATTATGTTTTTAGAAATGTTTACAAATTAATTAAAAATGAAAATCTGAAATGTCTTGAGTCAATAAGTATTTAACCCCTTTGTTATGGCAAGCCTAAATAAGTTCAGGAGTAAAAATGTGCTTAATAAGATGCATGGACTCACTCACTGTGGGCAATAGTAGTGTTCTACAGGATCTTTTTATGAATACCTCTGTACCTCACACATACAATTATCTCGGTAAGGTCCCTCAGTCGAGCAGTGAATTTCAAACAAAGATTCAACCACAAAGACCAGGGAGGTTTTCCAATGCCTTGTAAAGTAGGGAGCCTATTGGTAGATGGGTAAAAATGACAAAAGCAGACATTGAATATCCCTTTGAGCATGATGAAGTTATTAATTACACTTTGGATGGCATATCAATACGCCCAGTCACTACAAAGATACAGGTGTCCTTTCTAACTCTATTGCCGGAGTGGAAGGAAACCACTCAGGGATTTCACCATGAGGCCAATGGTAACTTTAAAACAGTTACAGAGTTTAATGGCTGTGATAGGAGAAAATTGAGGATTGATCATTAACATGGTCAATGAGGGTAGTATTGTGGAGTAACTACAGAGTGAAAAGCAGGAAGCCGGTACACAATAAAAAAGTATTCCAAAACATGCATCCTGTTTGCAATAAGGCACTAAAGTAAAACAGCAAATGTGGCAAAGAAATGTTTGGGGCAAATTCAACACATCACATCATATTTTCAAGCATGGTGGTGGCTGCATCATGTTATGGGTCATTGGTGAGGAATAGGGAGTTTTTTAGCTAAACAGACAAAATCCTAGAGCAAAACCTGGTTGTCTGCTTTCCACCAGACACTGGGAGACAAATTCACCTTTCAGCAGGACAATAACCTACAACACAAGGCCAAATATACAGTGCATTCGGAAAGTATTCAGACCCCTTGACTTTTACCTCATTTTGTTATGTTACAGCCTTATTCTAAAATTGATTCAATTGTTTTTTTCTCCTCATCAATCTACACACAATACCCCATAATGACAAAGCAAAAACTTGTTTTTAGAAATGTTTGCAAATTTATTCACTTATTTTATTCATACTTCATACCTATTCAGACCCTTTACTCAGTACTTTGTGGAAGTACCTTTGGCAGCGATTACAGCCTCAAGTCTTCTTGGGTATGACGCTACAAGCTTGGCACACCTGTATTTGGGGAGTTTCTCCCATTCTTCTCTGCAGATCCTCTCAAGCTTTGTAAGGTTGGATGAGGAGCGTCGCTGCACAGCTTTTTTCAGGTCTCCAGAGATGTTCGATTGGGTTCAACTCCGGGCTTTGGCTGGGCCACTAAAGAACATTCGGAAACTTGTCCCGAAGCCACTCCTGTGTTGTCTTGGCTGTGTGCTTAGGGTCATTGTCTTGTTGGAAGGTGAACCTTTGCCCCAGTCTCAGGTCCTGAGCACTCTGGAGCAGGTTTTCATCAAGGATCTCTCTGTACTTTGCTCCGTTCATCTTTCCCTCGATCCTGACTAGTCTCCCAGTCCCTGCCGCTGAAAAACATCCCCACAGTATGATGCTGCCACCACCATCCTTCACCGTAAGGATGGTGCCAGGTTTCCTCCAGACGTGACGCCTGGTAGTCAAGCCAAAGAGTTCAATCTTGGTTTCATCAGACCAAAGAATCTTGTTTCTCATCGTCTGAGAGTCCTTTACGTGCCTTTTGGCAAACTCCAAGCGGGCTGTCATGTGCCTTATACTGAGGAGTGGCTTCCGTCTGGCCATTCTACAATAAAGGCCTGATTGGTGGAGTGATTCAGAGATTGTTGTCCTTCTGGAAGGTTTTCCCATCTCCACAGACGAACTCTGGAGCTCTTTCAGTCTGACCTTCTCTCCCGATTGCTCAGTTTGGCCGGGTACCCAGCTCTAGGAAGAGTGGTGGTTCCAAACGTCTTCCATTTAAGAATGATGGAGGCCACAGTGTCCTTGGGGTCCTTCAATGCTGCAGACATTTTTTGGTACCCTTCTCTAAATAAGGTGACATTCTGTTCTGTCGCCTCATATAAAACATTTTATCTCAAATCCAAAATGTTGGAGTATAGAGACAAATATTTTTTCTTCACTGTCCAAATATGTAGAGGAGTGTATATAGTTTTAAGGTCAGAGCCGTTGGGGGAGAGCTGTTGCAGGCTTGTTGAGGGATTGTGAGAGTCTGCTGTAAAGTATTTGGTACTGGTTGAGTAATAACTAGTGGACTTACTATCAGAGTTGCTGTGTACTGAATGCGTACTGTTGCTGATGGTTCTCTGTGCTGTAGCCGGAGCCTGTCATCCCTGTGAAAGACGCCACCTCTGACATGGCCATCATCTCCCGCAAGGGCAGCCAGCTGGTCCGCAAGCACCGCGAGCAGAAGGAACGCAAGAAGGTAGGCTGAGTGGAATGAAGTTTAAAACAGCTATAAAGTACTTGATGGTATGGTTACTGGCTGAATATCTGACTGTTATTTTGATTGTTTCTCCAGGCTCAACAGAAACACTGGGAGCTGGCAGGCACCAAGCTGGGTGACATTATGGGCATCAAGAAGACCGAGGACGGGGATAGCTCTGGGGGCAAACCAGTGGGCGAGGATGGCAAGGTGGACTACAGGTAACAAGCCCTTTACTAAAGGCTTATTTTGTGTCCATTTTGAATGTTTATTAAACATCCGTTGTGACAAGAACATGTGACAAGAACAACCTCATTAATTCCCTCCCTCTCTTCTCCTGCTTCCCTCCAGAACGGATCAGAAGTTTGCAGACCACATGAAAGATAAGAGTGAGGCCAGCAGTGAGTTTGCTAAGAAGAAGACCCTGTTGGAGCAGAGGCAGTATCTGCCCATCTTCGCTGTGAGACAGCAGCTGCTCAACATCATCAGGTAGCTACTCTACTGGACCCGGCCTGGCTGTCCTGGGACCACGTCACCCCCAGCCTTACCCCAGATGCAGGCTTTCATTCAGGGTGTAGGACAAGACATGTATGGCAATGAAGGGGGGAGTTGGGGGCTGTGAAGTCAGAATGTTCATATGTGATTTACCTTTGGTTAGAGAATGACCACATTAAAGGTGACTTAGGTAATGTTAGACAGCATTTGTAAAACATTGACGAATACACTTCCGGATCTGTTTTCGTGAGCCGTTATTCATGTTTCCACAGTTTCGTAAGGTTGAAAGTCCCATCAGGATTGTAATATTATTGGTTGTGATGTGATTCTCTCCAGGGACAACAGCATTGTGATCGTGGTGGGGGAGACGGGCAGTGGGAAGACCACCCAGCTGACCCAGTACCTTCACGAGGACGGCTACACCAGTTACGGCATGGTGGGCTGCACCCAGCCCCGCAGAGTGGCAGCCATGAGCGTGGCCAAGAGAGTCAGCGAGGAGCTGGGCAGCAACCTGGGAGAGGAGGTGAGCATTCAGTTGGCTGATGGAGGAGCCACTAGACAAACATTAACTAGGTCTTAGAAACACTGATCTATGGATCAGTCAAAGCAGTGGATAACTAGTCTTATCAGTTAACCCAGTGTAGCAGACCTGGCAAGAGTTTATGAACTGCAATTAACTTGTTTATAGAGGAAAGAAGTACTCCAGAACACAATAAGTGTTTTTTTTCACCAGATATCAATCTTCACTGTTTTTATAGAGGTCATCTGTCAATTGATGTTGAGTCATGGTCCTGACTTGGTTTTCTCCTTATGGAGTTGACACTTGTATTCATATGTTGTGCAACACTGCTATCTAGTGGTGATTCAGAGATTATACACCACTTCCTTTCTACAACTTGTAATAGAACTGTCCTCGCCAGCTCGTTTCTTTGGTTGGTCCGTAGCACTGTCGTTTGAAGGCCGTGATTCATACGTGGAATGTAAATGTATGTAGTTCACTACTAAACCATTTGTTTTTTTTCTTTGCAGGTGGGTTATGCGATCCGTTTTGAGGACTGTACGTCGGAGAAGACTGTGATAAAGTACATGACAGACGGCATCCTGCTGAGAGAGTCTCTCAGGGAGTCAGATCTGGACCACTACAGTGCTGTCATCATGGACGAGGCCCACGAACGCTCCCTCAACACAGACGTGCTGTTTGGCCTGCTACGAGAGGTCAGAGAGACAACTTTTTTTTTAAAGTATTTTGTATGTTTGTTGGATAGAGCGATATAGAGGTGAAAGGTTGGAGAAAGAGTGCTGAAAGAGCAGTGGGCTGGATTCAAACTCATACTGGCAGTGATGTGTTCCAGGGACAGTGGCTTAGACTGCCAGACCAGGGAGACACTTTTACAGCTCACTGGATGTTATTCAATTGTGATTATTTTGCATGCATATTTTTTTATTCAGAGGCTTTGTTTGCCTTGTTGTAAGCAGTATTAGAACTCTCTCTCTCTGTCCTTTTCTTCCAGGTTGTATCGAGGCGTTCTGACCTCAAGCTGATAGTCACCTCAGCCACCATGGACTCTGACAAATTTGCTGCATTTTTCGGCAACGTTCCCATATTCCACATTCCAGGAAGAACATTCCCTGTAGACATCTTATTCAGCAAGGTATTGTGTCCAACTCTCCATTCAACATCCATTTATTATTATTTGTTTCAACACAGCCATTTCATTTGTATAATGACTTACACCCTGACTAGACCGGGGCGAGCGTTGCAAAATAGATGTACGCATGCATGTTTTTCAGTCATTTCATCCACACTACTTGGTTCTATTTAAGATGCTTGATGCAATGCAAGTCCCACCATTTCCATCTCATTATTGGTTTTCACAAAGATGCAAACCCACGTGGTTGTTTAAAGACCAACAAGGAGAGATTAATCAAAGATAACTAAAAAACTAACTGGGTTTCACTTTTGTCTGTGGATTAATCGTCGGAGTAGAGAAACACTAATTTGTAAAATTGTACAAAGAACCAACTGAAAAGAGAACCATTTGCATGTCAAGTAAAATAACATCCCTGGACAAACTGCTAGCAACGGCTATCTAGCTAAATGTCCATGAATGTTTCATGTGTTTTGACCTTCCCCGAAATGTATATAATGGATTCACAGTTGGTTCTGGTATTTTAACCTGCGTGTTCGGTCGCGTCTGGTGGGGATCGACAAAATGATCATGCTCAACAATGGCAGCCGCAGCCGCGGGGCCGGTTTAGTCATGGGATAAGACTATTGTTATTTGTACCAAGGTAGTGTGTGGTTGCTGTGTATTCTAACAGTGTTGTGTGTTGTCTGAGTGCAGACTCCCCAGGAAGACTATGTGGAGGCAGCAGTGAAGCAGGCCCTACAGATCCACCTTAGTGGTATGGGGGGAGACATCCTCATCTTCATGCCTGGCCAGGAGGACATCGAGGTGACGTCAGACCAGATCGTGGAGCGTCTGGAGGATCTGGAGAGCGCCCCTCCTCTAACTGTACTGCCCATCTACTCCCAGCTGCCCTCTGACCTCCAGGCCAAGATCTTCCAGAAGGTAACCAATAACACCCACTTACTGTTCCACTAACATGTACAGTTGGAAATCTTAACATACTGCAGTATCCTTTGTACACAAGCATGCTTGCTATTAGCTAGTCGGAATGCATATACCTAACACAAAAAGGAACTCGTCCTCCTTACTGGTAAAGTGACGTGTAGGTAATGTCTTTGTTGTGTTCTCTAACTGCCAGGCTCCAGATGGTGTGAGGAAGTGCATCGTTGCCACCAACATCGCCGAGACCTCCCTGACTGTGGATGGTATCATGTTTGTTGTGGATGCTGGATACTGCAAACTCAAGGTACCCTGTCACCCTCCATATCTTCCCCAGACTATCGAATGATAAGACAAGCCATGTTAGGATAGTATTTCTCTGATGCTGATGTGTTCTCTTTGGCAGGTGTTCAACCCTCGCATTGGCATGGATGCCCTGCAGGTGTACCCCATCAGCCAGGCTAACGCCAACCAGCGTGCGGGCAGAGCAGGTCGTACAGGGCCGGGCCAGTGCTACAGGTCAGTCACTGTCTACACACACAAGCGCACACTTACTCACAAGCGCGCAGTCTCGCACTCCAAATGTGCAGTCCTCCCACCTTCCTCAGTTTCCAGAGGGCTTCCTTTGTCCTCCAGTTGTTGTAAAGTATGGAGCCATAATGAAGGTGTAATGAAAGGCAGTTATTTGAAGGTGTCACCTTGGTGTGATGTTTGAGTGTTCCAGTCAGGGCTAGCAGGAAGTAGTATTCAGATGTCTGACACTGGTCTATGTCAAGAGTGTCCTGTCTTCTAGAAAGATACTTCAGTACTCCTGCATCTGACGGAAGCAGTCTGGAACTAAACCTTAGATCAGCCATATCTTCCCCCTTTTATGTCTATCTGGGCCTAGATACAGGCTGAATTACACAATTCTCCTCACTCTGCCTGCTATCTCATTCCAACCTCTCCTATCTACCAAAAAGGTAGAAAGCCAGATACAAACATTAGCATCCTTTTGTATGGTGAGCCGTGCTGAAACTGGTGTCTATCTGAAGCGCGATTGTGTGTGTGTGTTGTGTGCAATGCCGCCGCCGGTGTTTCATCCTCTGGCTGATGCACATCAGAGCTCCCCTCAGATGGGCTGTCCATGCCTCTGATCTGCAAGGCGGCCGGCTGCTTTCAAAGCCATCAGAGGCTGGGAGGGAGAGAGGGAGGGAGAATCCTAATCTCCACAGGATTTCATGCAGTTTAACTCTGTTTACAGCAGGGAGAATGTGACACAAAAGCCTGTTCTCTCTGAGATTTCACATGACCTTTCTCCTATCTGTCATACTTCCCCAAGTTGAGGGAGATGGTGACACGCACCAGACACGTGATTGTTTTGCCTTGTAAATGAGCTGGGAATGTTATAAAAGCGCCCTCTACCAAGATTACCCCCCTCCCCTCACACACACGCACAGATCTGTGAAGAATCAATTTGGGAGTGGAGCTTTAGAGTGAGTGGGGCCGAGGCGTTTGGAGGGGCGGGAGGTGACGTGGATGCGCCGTGCTGGGTGACTCGACTTGTGTGGAGAATCTGCTACTCAAAGCACCTCTTAGCTGTGACTGCACCCAACACACACACACACACACACCGCACATCTCCAGCCCCGAGGACATTCACACAACCCGGCGTAAACAAACGCAGATCATTCCCCCATAATGCACACACTTCAGAGGGATTAGCCACTAACTGAAATGGTTGAGAGATGCTTTGTTAGGCCAGACCTATCAGTCTGAAGCAGCAATGGGTGTTGCTCTAAATAGTTTGGATAGTAAATACCTCATAAGTAGCTTGGTTAAATGTTAATCATGTGCAGTAGGCCTGTTTCTTTGCCCTTCTCTAAATGTCAGTTGGGGAGAGTTCAGCTTTCATGGAAACGGAGGCTTCTCAATCCCGGTGCCACTGTTACAGGTGTGAGCACTGTGTGAAATCATATCGGTGCCATGCAGAGTGGGTTTAACCAGGTGGTGAAGACAGCGTCTCCAGACCTGTCACTCTATGGAGCATTTGTGCGTTTAGAAAAATGGTGTGTCTGCTAGATGATTCAATAATCTCCCCCCTGTCGTTGTCTCTGTCACGCCATCTCTCCTTCTCTCCTCCTCTGTCCATCCAGGCTGTACACCCAGAGCGCCTTCAAGAATGAGATGTTGACCACCACCATCCCAGAGATTCAGAGGACCAACCTGGCCAACGTGGTGCTGCTGCTCAAATCCCTGGGAGTCCAGGACCTGCTGCTCTTCCACTTCATGGACCCCCCGCCCGAGGACAACATGCTCAACTCCATGTACCAGCTGTGGATCCTGGGGGCCCTGGACAACACAGGTGGGTCTCTGCCCTGGCCTGGACCACATCACTCAAGATTAGGCCACCAAATGCACAAACTGATCAGATAAATTATTCTATCTGAGAAAACAAGGTTAAAATACGCTGGGATAAGTATGTGTTCCCCACCAGCATACAGCCAACAGATTAACAATAACTACTTCATGTGTTGCGAGGAGAGACTTGGATGATGGAACTAGTCAATAGGTTGCTGTAATGGTATGTACACACACTGCACACCGTAAAGTACAGAGCTAGGTAGCACTGTGGCGTAGGTAGTGGAGTAATTGCATAGTGCTTTATCCTCTGTTAGATTTGACTGGCTGAGTCTCATCTCTGTCTCATCTGAGCCAGATCCCTGGGGATTAGGGGATTTGGTGTCTGTGGAGGACTTTTGACGTTTGCCTGTGTGGTGTGTTAACAGCAGATTATCTCTGATTAAGGTTTACCTGGCCATTACAGCCTGTTCTGCCTCTGCACTTTCCCTCTAAGCTCCTTATAGTCTGTCATGTAATCATTTAAATCAGACCTGGCAAAGTTTGATGTAAATATTTTTTACAACCATCCTCCACTGTCAACACAGGAAGGTGTCACCTGTATTGTGTTCCCCCTCTCCTCTGTCTGTAGACAGGAAGTGTTATTATTTGTGTCCCCCTCAGGTTCCCTGACGCCCACTGGGAGGCTGATGGTGGAGTTCCCTCTGGACCCGGCTCTGTCCAAGATGCTGATCGTATCATGTGACATGGGCTGCAGTGCTGACATCCTCATCATCGTCTCCATGCTGTCTGTACCGGCCATCTTCTACAGGCCTAAGGTAGATGTCATTGAGATCGCCAACCGATTCATTTCTTAATGTGTTGCTAATGTTTGTTTCTCTTTCTGTCATTAAGAAAAATTCACATTACACACTGGACAGTTGTGACCCCTGTATTTCCTCTGTGTCCCGACCTTTCCAGGGTCGTGAGGAGGAGAGTGACCAGGTGAGGGAGAAGTTCTCGGTCCCAGAGAGCGACCACCTGACCTACCTGAACGTCTACCTGCAGTGGAAGAACAACAACTACTCCAGCATCTGGTGCAACGAACACTTCATCCACACCAAGGCCATGCGTAAGGTCAGACCACGCCCCTGTCCTTCACCCTCTCTGACCAGTCGCCCTGGCTTAGGATCCAAATGCACTTCATTACCACTTTGCATCACAATAGTCACACACTGAGCAATGTGTATTGAATGTCCTCTTGTGTTGGTTCTCCGGTAGCTAACGTGTCTCTGTCTGTGGGCGTTTCAGGTGCGCGAGGTCCGCTCCCAGCTCAAAGACATCATGGTGCAGCAGAGGATGAACCTGGTGTCCTGTGGCTCAGACTGGGACATCATCAGGAAGTGTATCTGTGCTGCCTACTTCCACCAGGCAGCCAAGCTGAAGGGCATAGGGGAGTATGTGAACGTGAGGACAGGGATGCCCTGCCACCTCCACCCCACCAGCTCTCTGTTTGGCATGGGCTACACCCCAGACTACATCACCTACCACGAGCTGGTCATGACCACCAAGGTAACAGACCCAGCCTCCACACAGCTACGCTCTGATCTGGACTTTTCAGAGATGATGTTCTACACCTTGACTCACCAGAAAGAGCTGTCGTGTATATCAGCCTTCTAGCTCTGTTACTGTGTTCTAATGTTGTAACCTGTGTTTGTTGTCCCTCCGGCAGGAGTACATGCAGTGTGTGACTGCGGTGGATGGGGAGTGGCTGGCTGAGCTGGGGCCTATGTTCTACAGTGTCAAACAGGCAGGGAAGAGCAGGATGGTAAGCTCTTCGGCCTTTACTTCCTCCCTCCCTATGTCTCATGGTTAATTCCTCCTCCCTCTGCCCTTTTCTCTCCTCTCACCCCTCTGTTCCTCTCTCTCTGTGTGCAGGAGAACCGGCGGCGGGCCAAGGAGGAGATCACTAACATGGAGGAGGAGATGTCTCTGGCAGAGCAGCAACTGAGGAGCAGGAGAGAGGATCAGGACAGGAAGAGTAATGTGGGCAGCGTCAGGTATACACTCATCTACCTTCATCTATTCTTCACAGAGAGGTTTCACTCTGACAATAGTCCCAGTCGCTATGAAATAGACCGCGGCGGCCCCACCCGCCTGTGGGGAAAACAACCTGTGGCTACCTTGGTTACCCAATTGGCTCACAGCAAAATCTTGACCTTTTTTCAAACGCAATTTTCTTGTTGTCTGGTTGTTTTAGTCAATTACAAAGCTACAGTTAAGAAAAGTACATGTCTAAACATGACTTTTCAACATTGCCAAGCGTTCCCGCTACTGAGAAAAACGTAATATTGAAAGGCTTCCCTCGTGCCCCGTTTCATGACGCGCTAACGTTAGCCATGTGAGTGCTAGCTACCTACCAACCAGAACATTAAGCTAGCCAGGTCAACAACAGACTATACAGCTACAAGTAGTGAGTGGAGTTACAAACAGACTGTACTTAACAAGTTAAATGTCTTCCCTGTGATGAAATGTTTTTTTTTACACACATAGCTACATGTAGCCTAATTGGACACCACATCCCTACATTTCCCACTCTCCCACCCCAAATAGCCTGAATCCACAGGGCTCTTCTCGCAGGCTCCATTTCCCTACGTGGGAGCATTGTGAACGTAGGTTGTGATTTTTGACCTGGTTACATGTGCATTAAACAACAGCAGCAGCTTTTCTGCATGTTTTGTTATTTCTGTATAACAAAAAAATGGACGACGAAGTTTGCTATTTTACAGTGGGGGTCACTGGGAAACAATGTTAGTTTTCCAGAATGGATTTTATTCCGAGTCGTAGAAACTGGTTAATTTAGCTGCTTCTCTACCCATCTCTCTCTCATTTTCACTGCCTCTTCTTCTGCCTTATCCTCTCTGTCTTCTCTTCCTATCTCTAATTCTCTCTGCCTCTTCTTCTGCCTTATCCTCTCTGTCTTCTCTACCTATCTCTCTAATTCTCTCTGCCTCTCCTTCTCTCTTATCCTCTCTGTCTTTTCTGCCTCTCTCTTTCCATGATGAGCTTTTCTCACCTCCAGTCCCTCCAGACGAGACAAAATGAATAATATTGACTCCTGGCTGACCCCCATTACTGCTGCAATTTAAATGGTGCCACAGCAGAGGGGAGAAAGGAGCCAGCGTTAATTTTCAAATTAGAAAGGACATTTTTTATTTCACACTCGTTCCACAAGGCTCACAAAAGAGAGATGGGTTTGGGAGGAAAGAAATAACACTTTTATTGTTAATGAATCAGCAGATGTATTGCTAAATCAGTCTGTGTGTGTCAGCCATTCTCCAAAATAATCACATTAAAACACGGAGGATTAAGGAATAGATTAGAGAGCGAGTGCCTCAGAATTATGATAATAAACATGGCTGGCTCTCGTGGGCTCTCAGCTGCTTTTGTCCTCCTCTGCCTGTGAACACAAGCGTCCCTTCACCGTGCCGGGGCCCCATGAAACACTTCTACTACACATTTTGATCTGGTTCCTGTCTGTCATTCAGCAACCCCCCCCCACCACCACCACCCGTACTCAGATAAGTGGGCTCAAAGCTTTACGTCAGAACTTAGGGATGAAGGGAAGGACTGGGTTATGACCTGATGGCTGTAATTGCTGCTGCTGGAGTGTGTGAGGACTGAGGAGAGAATACTGGGTAGTGTCAGGGTGTTGCACTACTGTAATTAAAGATGATAGATTTTGCTGTCAGCCTGTCTCTCCCTGCTAGCCTGTCTCTCCCTGCTAGCCTGCCCCCCCCGACTAGCCTGTCCCTCCCTACTAGCCTGTCCCTCCCTACTAGTCTGTCCCCACTCACTAGCCTGTCCCCACTCACTAGCCTGTCCCCCCTCACTAGCCTGTCCCCCCTCACTAGCCTGTCCCCCCTCACTAGCCTGTCCCTCCCTACTAGCCTGTCCCTCCCTACTAGCCTGTCCCTCCCTGCTAGCCTGTCCCTCCCTACTAGCCTGTCCCTCCCTACTAGCCTGTCCCTCCCTACTAGCCTGTCCCTCCCTACTAGCCTGTCCCATTATGTTTGACATGGCAAGTTGTTGTTTTTTTAATTCTCTTCTGTCATTGCCAATTGTTTATTCTTTTGTCTCGATAGGGCTGTGAAAATCTGCACCCCGGGAAGGAAGGAGGAGGCACCCATGACCCCAAAGCGCACCCCAGCTCGTTTTGGGCTCTAGATCTTCTCTGTTAAAACTTAAACACTTGAACTCCCCACTAAATATCACCTGTATGTTTACCATACCATCACTGGATGAGCCTTGCTGTGAGGCCTTGGAAAACTGTCCCCTCCTATTGTCTGGAACCAGCCGCAGTTCAGACAGAGGCCAGCAGAGGTAGAACTTGTATAAGGCATGAGGCTCCCATAACAGACCTTTTCTGTCAGCAAATCCACAGTGTCGCTCCATTTTTATGTGCAGAGATGTATGTTAGAATGCAGTATTTTCTATTTCTGTGATTGTAAAAAAAAATATAAACACAATGATGAAACATCATTGAAAAGGTATCGTCTTTAAAGAGTATTTGATATACCTTGAAAATCTGTCAAGGCCTTTATCATAATCCTTCACTGGCTACAGTGTCCAAGCAGGAAATGTTTAGTTGTTCCATCTCCTACTGTACCCTACAAGGGGCTATTTTTTTGATTGTAGTCTCTCCCGATCAATATAAACTGTTCAATAGGGCTGGGAATTGCCAGGGACCCCACGATATGATATTATTGTGATACTTAGGTGCCGATACGATGTGTATTGCGATTCAATACTGTGATTTTATTGTGAGTCGATGTTCCAAACATATTGCTCACCATATATCTTCTGCAGAGGGACAAGAGAGATCCATGAGAAACGAGTTTTGATCAGTCATGGAAATAAAAGTGCTGAATACAAAAGAAGACAGAGAACAAGATATGAAGGAAAAATACTGGCGTTTTGGTACAGGTACAGCCAACTAGTGCGATATTGTCAAAACAGTACGAAATATCGTCAAATAATATCCCGATATGTAACTGTCCAAACTAGTCTGATCCCGTAGTGTGTTCATTGGGCTGTATGTCATTCAGTGTGAGTAGAGAGAGGAGGCAGAAGTAGTACTGTGTCGTGTGTTCATGAATTCTGCCCGATTTTCTTTAGTTATTTTTCAATTTCATCATGTCCCTCTCGAATCTCCTTCAAGAGATCATTTCCACATTGTACAACTGGCTGACCTCTGTATCCTTTGTATGTCATGTGTAGCAAATGGCCTGTGCCATGGTGAAGTGCCCCTTCACTGACTGAAGCATTATCCAAACTGTGCTTGTGGCATGAGTGGCTCAGACCATATATCTGGAGTTACCTTAACAACACCCTTCATGCAAACTGTTTGGAGGACAAGCTTTAGCAACTGAGCTTTTCCTAACCCCATTAGCCCTTCAAAGCACTGACGGGCGGCAGGTAGCCTAGTGGTTAAAGCGTTGGACTAGTAACCGAAAGGTTGCTAGATCGAATCCCCGAGCTGACAAGGTAGCAATCTGTCGTTCTGTCCCTGAACAAGGCAGTTAACCCACTGAGCCCCGGTAGGCCGTCATTGTAAAAAATAATTTGTTCTTAACTGACTTGCCTAGTTAAATTAAAAAATATATATATATATATTAGTCAGCTTCTCTCCATTTACACATGAATGTCAGAACCTGGATGAAACTCATGACGGCCTCAGCCTCTCATGATCCTTGTGTTAAAAATGCCCACCAATTTTATCTTGAGATTCCCCTCTCCAAGTCAAGTGAATGATCCCAGAAATGTATTTTGCAGGGGCCATGGTTGGAGTTGATATGTGTGTGTGTGCACGTCTCTCGGTCCCAGGTGCACGTTTGGGTTTTTGCCCAGCTGACTCAAATAATCAAAGCTTGATGATGAGTTGGTTATTTGAATCAGCTGTGTAGGGCAAAAACCCAAAAGTGCACCTGGAGGGCCCCAGGACCCCAGACTGATATGTCCTGCACTTGAGTAGTCAGGTTTAGCAAGGTGGTTCAGCAAGTTCCAAGTGGTGGACTTGATTCTGAAGTCATTCATTCTCTGTGTACTAGATTGACTTTGTATAGTTTTGTACAGACTATATTGTCTTGTTGGTGGTCAGTGATTGTTTTGTGATGTGAAATTAGGCTCTGGTAACACCAGCCCATGGTTTGCGAATATAATTTTTAACTTGACTACTTTTGGGAACTGAAAATAAATGGTCTTTTTTTTTTTTACTCTGTTGGTTTATGTGTCCTTGATTCACTCACCACAAAGTAAACACTAGTTCAGTCAAAGCAAAATCAAATCAAATGTATTTGTCACGTACACATGGTTGTGTTAATGCAAGTGTAGCGAGCCTAAAGGCTCGATTCAATCCGTATTGCAGAAGTTCTTTGGTATAGCATAATTGAAATGTAAAGGTAATTTCTGATTGAGCCGACACGCAGCGTTTACTGTGAATGCAGTCTCCATGAACGCGGGAGCATTGCCTTTAAGGGCTGGAATCAATCTGTAGCGCCGAAGATCAGCATTATGGCGTGATATGAAATTTAAAGGCAATGTATCTGCGGAGACTGCATGTCTGCTCAATCGAAAATGATCGTAACATTTGTACCGGGAAACAGCGCTAATCTTCGATGCTACGGATTGAATCCAGCCCTACATTTAAATCATGCTATACCGTGGAACTTCAGCGATACGGATTGAATCCATCCCCTAAACCTCATCTCTGAAATAATGATCAACGCTTAAAGGGCTGGATTCAATCCGTATCACGGAAGATCTGCGTTTATAGCTCAAATACAATTTTAAAGGCACTGTTCGCGGAGACTGCATTCACGGTAAACACTGCATAGGCTATGTCGGCTCAATCGGAAATTACCTTTACATTTGAACACAGAGCTTCTGTGATACGGATTTTTATCCAGTCCATGTTTATGTAGTTTACATACAGGTAAAAGACCGGACTAATCACCTGCTAATGATTGATAGGTGGATAGGTTTTCATGTATATAACCTGCTAATGTCTGACTAGTAGTGACTACAGTTCCAACAGCTTTTCTGCCAGACAAAGGTGAACCTTGCCCAACAACACAATGTGAAGAAATAAGGAGCTAGTCACTGCTCGCTCATTAGTGGCGCCAGACCTGTGCGTAATTAATTTTGCTTTTCCCAGCAGCCCTTAGGTTTTACACACACTTGCTCGCACATACACACACAATTCAATTATTGGCTGCAGCCAGAGAATATTTAATCAGCTGCTGATCGGGCAGAAAGGTGAGGTGACACTTTCTAATTATAATTATGATGGATGACCCTCCTTGGACAAACAAAGCAGTGTCCTTTTTACTCTTTTCTAAATGTTTCTCCCAGTCAGCTAGCATAGATTTACATGGCCTTTTGTACTTTTTTCTCATTTCTCATGTTTGACCTTAGGGGTGAAGTGCAATGGTCATGACTGATTTCACTGTGTAGTAGAGCAGAAATGGCTCGGGTGCTCAACACTAGCTCTGACAGAAGATCAGATTGCGGTGACGTTCTATTGACATAGGAGAGAGTGAACACAACTTGAGTTTAGATGATTAAACCTGTCAGATAAAACAAAAGAAATCAATGCATCTCCCTCACACAAACATAGGTATGTAGCCTGTCGGTTAACAGTGTTGGGCCAGTAACTGAAAGGTTGTTGGTTAGAATCCCTGAGCCGGCAAGGTGGAAAAATCTGCCGTTCTGCCCTTGAGCAAGGCAGTTAACCCCAGACAACAACTACTCTGGACGTCGATTAAGGCAGCCCAGTCATCTCTTATTCAGAGGGGTTGGGTTAAATGCATTCAGTCGTGCAATTGACTAGCTATACCTTTTCCCTTCACATATGCAGTGGTTAAATTGAGCCAGGCTACCCAGAGCCAGACTCCTTGTTAAAGGGAGTGACAGGCAGAGTAGAGCTTCAGCACCTTACGGGTCCAAAAAGAAAAGTAGAATAAAAGTATGATAAACCAAGGTTATGCTAAAATTAGGGTTGCAGCCAGCTATGGTTAGGATTTAACATGAACCACAGCTTTAATCATGGTTAAGGTTGAACCTTCATGTGGACTTGAAGATAGATAGGGTTGTGGTTGAAGTTAGGGTAAGAGTTGAACCGTGATGTGGACTTGAAGCTAGGGTTGTAGTTGAAGCTAGGGTTGTAGTTGAAGCTAGGGTTGTAGTTGAAGCTAGGGTTGTAGTTGAAGCTAGGGTTGTAGTTGAAGCTAGGGTTGTAGTTGAAGCTAGAGTTGAACCGTGACGTGGACTTGAAGCTAGGGTTGTAGTTGAAGCTAGGGTTGTAGAAGCTAGGGTTGTAGTTGAAGCTAGGGTTGTAGTTGAAGCTAGGGTTGTAGTTGAAGCTAGGGTTGTAGTTGAAGCTAGAGTTGAACCGTGACGTGGACTTGAAGCTAGGGTTGTAGTTGAAGCTAGGGTTGTAGTTGAAGCTAGGGTTGTAGTTGAAGCTAGGGTTGTAGTTGAAGCTAGGGTTGTAGTTGAAGCTAGGGTTGTAGTTGAA
Source organism: Salmo trutta (assembly GCF_901001165.1). Classification (NCBI taxonomy): domain Eukaryota; kingdom Metazoa; phylum Chordata; class Actinopteri; order Salmoniformes; family Salmonidae; genus Salmo; species Salmo trutta. The sequence continues at coordinate 18,305,003 of NC_042968.1, forward strand.
GCTAGGGTTGTAGTTGAAGCTAGAGTTGAACCGTGATGTGGACTTGAAGCTAGGGTTGTAGTTGAAGCTAGGGTTGTAGTTGAAGCTAGGGTTGTAGTTGAAGCTAGGGTTGTAGTTGAAGCTAGGGTTGTAGTTGAAGCTAGGGTTGTAGTTGAAGCTAGAGTTGAACCGTGACGTGGACTTGAAGCTAGGGTTGTAGTTGAAGCTAGGGTTGTAGTTGAAGCTAGGGTTGAACTGTGACGTGGACTTGAAGCTAGGGTTGTAGTTGAAGCTAGGGTTGTAGTTGAAGCTAGGGTTGTAGTTGAAGCTAGGGTTGTAGTTGAAGCTAGGGTTGTAGTTGAAGCTAGAGTTGAACCGTGACGTGGACTTGAAGCTAGGGTTGTAGTTGAAGCTAGGGTTGTAGTTGAAGCTAGGGTTGTAGTTGAAGCTAGGGTTGTAGTTGAAGCTAGGGTTGTAGTTGAAGCTAGGGTTGTAGTTGAAGCTAGGGTTGTAGTTGAAGCTAGGGTTGTAGTTGAAGCTAGGGTTGTAGTTGAAGCTAGGGTTGTAGTTGAAGCTAGGGTTGTAGTTGAAGCTAGGGTTGAACTGTGACGTGGACTTGAAGCTAGGGTTGTAGTTGAAGCTAGGGTTGTAGTTGAAGCTAGGGTTGTAGTTGAAGCTAGGGTTGTAGTTGAAGCTAGAGTTGAACCGTGACGTGGACTTGAAGCTAGGGTTGTAGTTGAAGCTAGGGTTGTAGTTGAAGCTAGGGTTGTAGTTGAAGCTAGGGTTGTAGTTGAAGCTAGAGTTGAACCGTGACGTGGACTTGAAGCTAGGGTTGTAGTTGAAGCTAGGGTTGTAGTTGAAGCTAGGGTTGAACTGTGACGTGGACTTGAAGCTAGGGTTGTAGTTGAAGCTAGAGTTGTAGTTGAAGCTAGGGTTGTAGTTGAAGCTAGGGTTGTAGTTGAAGCTAGGGTTGAACCGTGACGTGGACTTGAAGCTAGGGTTGTAGTTGAAGCTAGAGTTGTAGTTGAAGCTAGGGTTGTAGTTGAAGCTAGGGTTGTAGTTGAAGCTAGGGTTGTAGTTGAAGCTAGGGTTGTAGTTGAAGCTAGGGTTGAACTGTGACGTGGACTTGAAGCTAGGGTTGTAGTTGAAGCTAGGGTTGTAGTTGAAGCTAGGGTTGTAGTTGAAGCTAGGGTTGTAGTTGAAGCTAGGGTTGTAGTTGAAGCTAGGGTTGTAGTTGAAGCTAGGGTTGTAGTTGAAGCTAGGGTTGAACTGTGACGTGGACTTGAAGCTAGGGTTGTAGTTGAAGCTAGGGTTGTAGTTGAAGCTAGGGTTGTAGTTGAAGCTAGGGTTGTAGTTGAAGCTAGGGTTGAACTGTGACGTGGACTTGAAGCTAGGGTTGTAGTTGAAGCTAGGGTTGTAGTTGAAGCTAGAGTTGTAGTTGAAGCTAGGGTTGAACTGTGACGTGGACTTGAAGCTAGGGTTGTAGTTGAAGCTAGGGTTGTAGTTGAAGCTAGAGTTGTAGTTGAAGCTAGGGTTGTAGTTGAAGCTAGGGTTGTAGTTGAAGCTAGGGTTGTAGTTGAAGCTAGGGTTGTAGTTGAAGCTAGGGTTGAACTGTGACGTGGACTTGAAGCTAGGGTTGTAGTTGAAGCTAGGGTTGTAGTTGAAGCTAGGGTTGTAGTTGAAGCTAGGGTTGTAGTTGAAGCTAGGGTTGAACTGTGACGTGGACTTGAAGCTAGGGTTGTAGTTGAAGCTAGGGTTGTAGTTGAAGCTAGGGTTGTAGTTGAAGCTAGGGTTGTAGTTGAAGCTAGAGTTGAACCGTGACGTGGACTTGAAGCTAGGGTTGTAGTTGAAGCTAGGGTTGTAGTTGAAGCTAGGGTTGAACTGTGACGTGGACTTGAAGCTAGGGTTGTAGTTGAAGCTAGAGTTGTAGTTGAAGCTAGGGTTGTAGTTGAAGCTAGGGTTGTAGTTGAAGCTAGGGTTGAACCGTGACGTGGACTTGAAGCTAGGGTTGTAGTTGAAGCTAGAGTTGTAGTTGAAGCTAGGGTTGTAGTTGAAGCTAGGGTTGTAGTTGAAGCAAGGGTTGTAGTTGAAGCTAGGGTTGTAGTTGAAGCTAGGGTTGAACTGTGACGTGGACTTGAAGCTAGGGTTGTAGTTGAAGCTAGGGTTGTAGTTGAAGCTAGGGTTGTAGTTGAAGCTAGGGTTGTAGTTGAAGCTAGGGTTGTAGTTGAAGCTAGGGTTGTAGTTGAAGCTAGGGTTGTAGTTGAAGCTAGGGTTGTAGTTGAAGCTAGGGTTGTAGTTGAAGCTAGAGTTGAACCGTGACGTGGACTTGAAGCTAGGGTTGTAGTTGAAGCTAGGGTTGTAGTTGAAGCTAGGGTTGTAGTTGAAGCTAGGGTTGTAGTTGAAGCTAGGGTTGAACTGTGACGTGGACTTGAAGCTAGGGTTGTAGTTGAAGCTAGGGTTGTAGTTGAAGCTAGAGTTGTAGTTGAAGCTAGGGTTGAACTGTGACGTGGACTTGAAGCTAGGGTTGTAGTTGAAGCTAGGGTTGTAGTTGAAGCTAGGGTTGTAGTTGAAGCTAGAGTTGTAGTTGAAGCTAGGGTTGAACTGTGACGTGGACTTGAAGCTAGGGTTGTAGTTGAAGCTAGGGTTGTAGTTGAAGCTAGGGTTGTAGTTGAAGCTAGGGTTGTAGTTGAAGCTAGAGTTGAACCGTGACGTGGACTTGAAGCTAGGGTTGTAGTTGAAGCTAGGGTTGTAGTTGAAGCTAGGGTTGAACTGTGACGTGGACTTGAAGCTAGGGTTGTAGTTGAAGCTAGAGTTGTAGTTGAAGCTAGGGTTGTAGTTGAAGCTAGGGTTGTAGTTGAAGCTAGGGTTGAACCGTGACGTGGACTTGAAGCTAGGGTTGTAGTTGAAGCTAGAGTTGTAGTTGAAGCTAGGGTTGTAGTTGAAGCTAGGGTTGTAGTTGAAGCTAGGGTTGTAGTTGAAGCTAGGGTTGTAGTTGAAGCTAGGGTTGTAGTTGAAGCTAGGGTTGAACTGTGACGTGGACTTGAAGCTAGGGTTGTAGTTGAAGCTAGGGTTGTAGTTGAAGCTAGGGTTGTAGTTGAAGCTAGAGTTGTAGTTGAAGCTAGGGTTGAACTGTGACGTGGACTTGAAGCTAGGGTTGTAGTTGAAGCTAGGGTTGTAGTTGAAGCTAGGGTTGTAGTTGAAGCTAGGGTTGTAGTTGAAGCTAGGGTTGTAGTTGAAGCTAGGGTTGTAGTTGAAGCTAGAGTTGAACCGTGACGTGGACTTGAAGCTAGGGTTGTAGTTGAAGCTAGGGTTGTAGTTGAAGCTAGGGTTGAACTGTGACGTGGACTTGAAGCTAGGGTTGTAGTTGAAGCTAGAGTTGTAGTTGAAGCTAGGGTTGTAGTTGAAGCTAGGGTTGTAGTTGAAGCTAGGGTTGTAGTTGAAGCTAGAGTTGTAGTTGAAGCTAGGGTTGTAGTTGAAGCTAGGGTTGTAGTTGAAGCTAGGGTTGAACCGTGACGTGGACTTGAAGCTAGGGTTGTAGTTGAAGCTAGAGTTGTAGTTGAAGCTAGGGTTGAACTGTGACGTGGACTTGAAGCTAGGGTTGTAGTTGAAGCTAGAGTTGTAGTTGAAGCTAGAGTTGTAGTTGAAGCTAGGGTTGTAGTTGAAGCTAGGGTTGAACTGTGACGTGGACTTGAAGCTAGGGTTGTAGTTGAAGCTAGGGTTGTAGTTGAAGCTAGGGTTGTAGTTGAAGCTAGAGTTGTAGTTGAAGCTAGGGTTGAACTGTGACGTGGACTTGAAGCTAGGGTTGTAGTTGAAGCTAGGGTTGTAGTTGAAGCTAGGGTTGTAGTTGAAGCTAGGGTTGTAGTTGAAGCTAGAGTTGAACCGTGACGTGGACTTGAAGCTAGGGTTGTAGTTGAAGCTAGGGTTGTAGTTGAAGCTAGGGTTGAACTGTGACGTGGACTTGAAGCTAGGGTTGTAGTTGAAGCTAGAGTTGTAGTTGAAGCTAGGGTTGTAGTTGAAGCTAGGGTTGTAGTTGAAGCTAGGGTTGTAGTTGAAGCTAGAGTTGTAGTTGAAGCTAGGGTTGTAGTTGAAGCTAGGGTTGTAGTTGAAGCTAGGGTTGAACCGTGACGTGGACTTGAAGCTAGGGTTGTAGTTGAAGCTAGAGTTGTAGTTGAAGCTATGGTTGAACTGTGACGTGGACTTGAAGCTAGGGTTGTAGTTGAAGCTAGAGTTGTAGTTGAAGCTAGAGTTGTAGTTGAAGCTAGGGTTGTAGTTGAAGCTAGGGTTGAACTGTGACGTGGACTTGAAGCTAGGGTTGTAGTTGAAGCTAGGGTTGTAGTTGAAGCTAGGGTTGAACTGTGACGTGGACTTGAAGCTAGGGTTGTAGTTGAAGCTAGAGTTGTAGTTGAAGCTAGGGTTGTAGTTGAAGCTAGGGTTGTAGTTGAAGCTAGGGTTGAACCGTGACGTGGACTTGAAGCTAGGGTTGTAGTTGAAGCTAGAGTTGTAGTTGAAGCTAGGGTTGTAGTTGAAGCTAGGGTTGTAGTTGAAGCTAGGGTTGTAGTTGAAGCTAGGGTTGTAGTTGAAGCTAGGGTTGTAGTTGAAGCTAGGGTTGAACTGTGACGTGGACTTGAAGCTAGGGTTGTAGTTGAAGCTAGGGTTGTAGTTGAAGCTAGGGTTGTAGTTGAAGCTAGAGTTGTAGTTGAAGCTAGGGTTGAACTGTGACGTGGACTTGAAGCTAGGGTTGTAGTTGAAGCTAGGGTTGTAGTTGAAGCTAGGGTTGTAGTTGAAGCTAGAGTTGAACCGTGACGTGGACTTGAAGCTAGGGTTGTAGTTGAAGCTAGGGTTGTAGTTGAAGCTAGGGTTGAACTGTGACGTGGACTTGAAGCTAGGGTTGTAGTTGAAGCTAGAGTTGTAGTTGAAGCTAGGGTTGTAGTTGAAGCTAGGGTTGTAGTTGAAGCTAGGGTTGTAGTTGAAGCTAGAGTTGTAGTTGAAGCTAGGGTTGTAGTTGAAGCTAGGGTTGTAGTTGAAGCTAGGGTTGAACCGTGACGTGGACTTGAAGCTAGGGTTGTAGTTGAAGCTAGAGTTGTAGTTGAAGCTAGAGTTGTAGTTGAAGCTAGGGTTGTAGTTGAAGCTAGGGTTGAACTGTGACGTGGACTTGAAGCTAGGGTTGTAGTTGAAGCTAGGGTTGTAGTTGAAGCTAGAGTTGTAGTTGAAGCTAGGGTTGTAGTTGAAGCTAGGGTTGTAGTTGAAGCTAGGGTTGAACCGTGACGTGGACTTGAAGCTAGGGTTGTAGTTGAAGCTAGAGTTGTAGTTGAAGCTAGGGTTGTAGTTGAAGCTAGGGTTGTAGTTGAAGCTAGAGTTGTAGTTGAAGCTAGGGTTGTAGTTGAAGCTAGGGTTGTAGTTGAAGCTAGGGTTGTAGTTGAAGCTAGGGTTGTAGTTGAAGCTAGGGTTGTAGTTGAAGCTAGAGTTGAACTGTGACGTGGACTTGAAGCTAGGGTTGTAGTTGAAGCTAGAGTTGTAGTTGAAGCTAGGGTTGAACTGTGACGTGGACTTGAAGCTAGGGTTGTAGTTGAAGCTAGGGTTGTAGTTGAAGCTAGGGTTGTAGTTGAAGCTAGGGTTGAACTGTGACGTGGACTTGAAGCTAGGGTTGTAGTTGAAGCTAGAGTTGTAGTTGAAGCTAGGGTTGTAGTTGAAGCTAGGGTTGTAGTTGAAGCTAGGGTTGAACCGTGACGTGGACTTGAAGCTAGGGTTGTAGTTGAAGCTAGAGTTGTAGTTGAAGCTAGGGTTGTAGTTGAAGCTAGGGTTGTAGTTGAAGCTAGGGTTGTAGTTGAAGCTAGGGTTGTAGTTGAAGCTAGGGTTGTAGTTGAAGCTAGAGTTGAACCGTGACGTGGACTTGAAGCTAGGGTTGTAGTTGAAGCTAGGGTTGTAGTTGAAGCTAGGGTTGTAGTTGAAGCTAGGGTTGTAGTTGAAGCTAGGGTTGTAGTTGAAGCTAGGGTTGTAGTTGAAGCTAGGGTTGTAGTTGAAGCTAGGGTTGTAGTTGAAGCTAGGGTTGTAGTTGAAGCTAGGGTTGTAGTTGAAGCTAGGGTTGTAGTTGAAGCTAGGGTTGAACTGTGACGTGGACTTGAAGCTAGGGTTGTAGTTGAAGCTAGAGTTGTAGTTGAAGCTAGGGTTGTAGTTGAAGCTAGGGTTGTAGTTGAAGCTAGGGTTGAACCGTGACGTGGACTTGAAGCTAGGGTTGTAGTTGAAGCTAGAGTTGTAGTTGAAGCTAGGGTTGTAGTTGAAGCTAGGATTGTAGTTGAAGCTAGGGTTGTAGTTGAAGCTAGGGTTGTAGTTGAAGCTAGGGTTGTAGTTGAAGCTAGGGTTGTAGTTGAAGCTAGGGTTGAACTGTGACGTGGACTTGAAGCTAGGGTTGTAGTTGAAGCTAGAGTTGTAGTTGAAGCTAGGGTTGTAGTTGAAGCTAGGGTTGTAGTTGAAGCTAGGGTTGAACTGTGACGTGGACTTGAAGCTAGGGTTGTAGTTGAAGCTAGGGTTGTAGTTGAAGCTAGAGTTGTAGTTGAAGCTAGGGTTGTAGTTGAAGCTAGGGTTGTAGTTGAAGCTAGGGTTGAACCGTGACGTGGACTTGAAGCTAGGGTTGTAGTTGAAGCTAGAGTTGTAGTTGAAGCTAGGGTTGTAGTTGAAGCTAGGGTTGAACTGTGACGTGGACTTGAAGCTAGGGTTGTAGTTGAAGCTAGGGTTGTAGTTGAAGCTAGGGTTGTAGTTGAAGCTAGGGTTGAACTGTGACGTGGACTTGAAGCTAGGGTTGTAGTTGAAGCTAGAGTTGTAGTTGAAGCTAGGGTTGTAGTTGAAGCTAGGGTTGTAGTTGAAGCTAGGGTTGAACCGTGACGTGGACTTGAAGCTAGGGTTGTAGTTGAAGCTAGAGTTGTAGTTGAAGCTAGGGTTGTAGTTGAAGCTAGGGTTGTAGTTGAAGCTAGGGTTGAACCGTGACGTGGACTTGAAGCTAGGGTTGTAGTTGAAGCTAGAGTTGAACCGTGATGTGGACTTGAAGCTAGGGTTGTAGTTGAAGTTAGAGTTGAACCGTGACGTGGACTTGAAGCTAGGGTTGTAGTTGAAGCTAGGGTTGTAGTTGAAGCTAGGGTTGTAGTTGAAGCTAGGGTTGAACCGTGACGTGGACTTGAAGCTAGGGTTGGGGTTGTGTTGAGCTATGATTAGGGATTATTGAGCTAGTGTTGTCCCAAGCCTTATATTTGACCGCTAGCTCAACCCTAACCCTAGCTCCAACCCTGACCCTAACCTCAACCCTAACCCTAGCTCCAACCCTGACTCTAACCTCAAACCTAACCCTAGCTCCAACCCTGACCCTAACCTCAAGCCTAACCCTAGCTCCAACCCTGACCCTAACCCTAGCTCCAACCCTGACCCTAACCTCAACCCTAACCCTAGCTCCAACCCTGACCCTAACCGTAGCTTAATGTCCATATCCGGGTTCAACCCCACATACCGGTGTAACCCTAGCCACAACCCTAACCTTAGCTTAAATTAAATCCGTATTGCGGAAGTTCAGTGCTATAGCGCAATTTAAAGGTAAAATGTAAAGTTCATTTCCAATTGAGCCAACATATGCAGCGTATACCGTGAATGCAGTCTGCGCTAATGCAGGAACATTGCCTTTAAATTGTAATTGCCCTATAGTGCTATACTTCCACGATATGGATTGAATTGAGCCCTATCCCAAATCTTGGCATAACTCCCCAACCTCTGAATTCCCAATTAAACCCCAGCACATAGGGTCCAATTCAGACATAGGAAATGTATGCCTTTTTACGAATTTTGATTTAAGCATGTGTGTAACGAGGTTTGCGGATGTGGCTCCCTTACACGCACTGAATACATTTTTATTAAATCCCAGAAAACACCCACTGTGTGGCCTACCAATTTGATCAGGGAGTTTATCTTCAATTTGTTTTTCTCTTCATTTATCTAAAGCAATCCCTTTAAATACTGTGTACCTTTTAATTTGTTCAGCACAACAGTAGAATGCAGCCTATGGAGTACAAAATATATATAATAAAAAAAAACTGTGGTTGGATTCATTCTGAAAATGGCCACATTCAGTTCTTCAACCCATGGTAATGTTGTAATGTTAATGTGCGTATAATTCTAATAGGGAGAATAGTGTACCCTGAGCTATTGCTGGCCTGACTGACCATGGAACTGTGTGATGACACGCCAAGTATTGCACCATGCATCAGTTTCAATGCAGAATTTTTTTTATCTCAGTATCAAATCATTTCTGGGTAACGATTAAGTACCTTACTGTAATTGATTTGAATTAAAATGGTAAAAAAGAAACTAAAATAGCATCTTAGCAAAGACCAATTTCTCAAGCAAGAACTTTGCTAGGACTGTCTGGGAGTGGTCTGAGTGGGAGGGGAAAACTGAAAACTAGCTGTTATTGGCAGAGAGGTTTGGAACTTTCTTATTGGTCTATTAACTAAGTGATGTCACCAGGCAACCAAATACAGAAATTTCAGACGGCCTTTTCAACTAACACTAAAAGGGCATTATCATAATTTCTACAATTTTACAGTATTATTCCAAACAAATTGGCAGTTAAATATGTGTGGTTATTACTGACAGTCAATACTGATAGAGGCTAATATTTGACATGAATAAATAGTAGGATACAGAGAAAGTCAGGGCATATAATTAAAACATTCGAGAGTTCCCAAAGGTTAAATTATGGGCCGACTGTCAATTGCACAATGCTTGCATCATCATCACATGCTCTTGGCCTACCTATTTGGCTTGCGTCTCCAATTTCCTTCAAATGCCATACAATAAAAATGATGCATAAGGTCACAGCATTTTATACTTCACTGTGGAAAGGAAAGGGGCGGAAATGCTTTTCACGTTGCGGCCTTGACTGGTTTCACATTCATCTCCAGCGATCAAAACAAAAAATGATCTAAAACAATTGCTCATCGCATTTAAAATCCCCATATCCAAACGGATTACTCATTTACTTGGCGCTTATTAATAGATCTTATCAATTCATAAATTACAGTGCATGGAGAGTGGTGTTATTTCTTGGAACCGACAGGTTCGCGCATCCTTATTCATGATCCTTGCGCGTCAGAATGTGGCATATCTGTAGTTAGTGGCGTGTATTCATCGATGCCAAGGGAAGCCAGGCAAAAAAATTACCAAGGAAAAAATATATACCACATCATTTCTCTTTCGTATCTTTTTATTATAATTTTTTTAAATGTCACCTTTATTTAACCAGGTAGGCCAGTTAAGAACAAGTTCTAATTTACAACTGCGACCTGGCCAAGAATAAAGCAAAGCAGGGCGACAAAAACAACAACGCAGAGTTACACATGGAATAAACAAACGTACAGTCAATAACACAATAGAAAAATGTACAGTGTGTGCAAATGTAGTCTCTGGGTTTCATAAAATTCCTTCAATTCAAAAGAGGATGAATATATCTCACTGGAGAAAGCATCCAGGCGAAAGAAACCGCGCCGCGCTATCTCTATGTCAACAAAACAAAGGAGATGATCGTGGACTTGAGGAAGCACCCCCTATCCACATCGACTGGCCAGCAGTGGAGAAGGTGGAAAGTTTCAAATTGCTACACATCACAGACTAACTGAAGTGGTCCATCCACACAGACGGTGACAAAGTGACAGAATTCTCCTACAACTGCCTGCCTGCTACACTGCAGAAAGGAGTCAGATGAAGAACTCAACCTCAGGAGGCTGAAGAAATTTGGCTTGTCGCCTAAAACACTCACAAACGTTTACATATGCAAATCCTGTTGGGCTGTATCAGCGCCTGGTACGGCAACTGCACCGCCCACAACCGCAAGGCTGTCCAGAGGGTAGTGAGGTCTGCACAACGCATCACCGGGGGCAAAATACCTGCATTCCAGGACACCTACAGCACCCGATGTCACAGGAAGGCCAAAAAGATCATCAAGGACAACAACCACCCGAGCCACTGCCTGTTCTCCCCACTATCATCCAGAAGGCGAGGTCAGTACAGGTGCATAAAAGCTGGGACCGAGAGACTTTAAAACGGCTTCTATCTCAAGGCCATCAGACTGTTACACAGCCACCGCTAACACAGAGAGGCTGCTGCCTACATACAGACTTGAAATCATTGGCCAATTTAATAAATGGATCACTAGTCACTTTAATAATGTCACTTTAATAATGTTTACATATCTTACATTACTCATCTCATATGTATATACTGTATTTTATACCATCTATTACATCTTGCCTATGCTGCTCTGTCATTGCTCATCCATATATTTACATGTATTTATTCTTAATCCATTGCTTTACATAGATTTGTGTGTATTAGGTAGTTGATGTGGAATTGTTAGATTACATGTTAGATATTGCTGCACTGTCAGAGCTAGAAGCACAAGCATTTCACTACACTATCAATAACATCTGACCATTTGTATGTGACCAATAACATTTTATTTTATTTGATTGATGTGTAGCCCATCTATGCTGTCTCGTCAAATCATAGCATTGAATGCAAGGGAAGCCAGCGAGCATTTGGCCTCTCTTGATATTTTTGTAAATAAAATAATAGCTAATCAGCGTTGAGCTAAACTGAGTGAGCTCAGCTGTGGATGGTCCTGGCGTACCAAAAAAAGTATTGACGGAAGCCAGTTTAGATTTGGCTTCACACCAATCACATCATATTAGAAGCCAAACGTCATTGACAAGACTTGAATTGTTCCATCTCCTTGTGTCGTTGTCCTCCAGTGGCTAGCTAGCTAGCTAAAAATGTCCCTTTCCTAAATTAGCCATGGATGGAGATGTTTTGGACTTGTGGTTTTACTTAATTCTCCGTACTGTCCAATGATTATAACTGTGATTCTGATCCAACCATAAATTCAAACATTTGCTCCTGGCCTGAGAGGATGGAAGTTAAACATGCAGCCAGATGTAGTAACGTAAGGCTAATGTTAACTAGCTGGACACGGCACATCGTTGCCCATGAAAGGAATCTAGGCTAGCGAGCAAGCATTTTAGCCAGGTAGCCAAGGACAACAAAACTAAAAGTCTGTATGACAGTCATAGACCGTTTAGGCAACCTGAAAGAGGAGGATGGCTTTGGCATTTTTCTACTAGTAGGGTGAGTAAAAAAATTATACATCTACTTACACACACAGACAGACAGACAGACAGACAGACAGACAGACAGACAGACAGACAGACACACACCAGTACCATTGATAGCCACATCATATTTAGCTTACGTTAATTGGACTAAATCATTTTTGGTTTCTTTTAGTTGTCACTGTATTAGACTAAGTATAGGTGATTAGATGATGTTGAAATGGTGCTGGAATAATAGTGGAGGCAGCGCCTGTTTTCTTTGCGACTTGCTGTAACTCTGGTTCTAAATCAATAGTTGTTTAGTAGTCCGAAAATGTGGGAAACATTACCTTGCTTGACCATGCTGTAGATCATGTAACTGTTTATTACATGCAATATGTTTTGTGGACAGATGTTGCTCTCCGGTTTTGTGATGAAACAAATGTGTGGTTGAATTTATTCTGCCACTGTGTCTTCTTATTGTCTCAGCCTTTGGCCTATATATCACAGTGGCAAGGCCTATGAACTAACAGGTTATAGAGCAACAACACAATTATCACAATACAGGTTATAATATGCCTTTTTTCCCTGATTTGGCTTCCCTGGTGATTTTACCCACACACCACTACTGGCAGAGTAGATACATCTCTGACACCCCAAACAAATACCTGGCTGGCACATGCGTTTCCCCAAGGTCAGAATACGTGTCGAGAGAACATGCATAAAAAGGGAAACATGTTCCATTTATGTCTATGTAACTCGGGTTTGAATTCCTCCCATAATGCAGCAACAGCTCAACAGTACATGAATGATTCCAGTGCTTTGGATTTTCTCAGCTGTGAGATGTTGATGTGTTGAGTGTTGGAGATAAAGAGAGGAGTTATGTAGATGTGTCTCGCATCTCTCTGAGTCTGAAGCCGTATGTAAATCCTCTGAGGTCACACCCAGTATGAAACAAACAGCCTTAATGATGTGCCAGTGTCATCATTGTGTTTCTGGCGACATATCTTGATGTCTTTGTTTTCTAGTTGAAACCTTACATTCTGCTTGGCAAACATTTGGAGGACTAGATGAAAATTCGATGCTTTGTTGTGAATTATTCCTTCTTGAGTGGTGTGCAACAACTTGCTGCCTATTCCCCTGTGCTGTGTGGAGGCAGCCTCCCTCTTGAATTTTCATTTCTACTTGGTCAATTTAGTTCTCTCTCCCAGTAACCCTTATGCAAATGAAGATGATTGTGAACATTTTCTTCAAACTCAATTCCCCAAGTCTGCTTGATTGCGAGTAGGCGGCTATAATGGACTCCACCAAATTTAATGAGACACATTTTTAAAACTTTTTTAACTAGGCAAGTCAGTTTAGAACAAATTCTTATTTACGACGTTAGGCCAATTGTGCACCGCCCTATGGGACTCCCAATCATGGCAGGATGTGATACAGCCTGGATTCGAACCAGGTACGGCAGTGACAGCTCTTGCACTGAGATGCAGTGTGTTAGACCACTGCGTCACTCAGGCTATAGGCTGACATTTTGAAATAGTCCTTATGCATTTGTGTCAGCGTCACCTTTTCTAAAAATTAATTTGCCAATTTAATATGCATAAACATTTAACACCCAGCAAGACATACTGTATACCCCAAAATGTTATTCAATCACAACAATGGTACGCCTGGCACCTACTACCATACCCCGTTCAAAGGCACTTAAATACAATCCATTTCTCAATTGTCTCAAGGCTTAAAAATCCTTCTTTAACCAGTCTCCTCCCCTTCATCTACACTGATTGAAGTGGATTTAACAAGTGACATCAATAAGGGATCATAGCTTTCACCTGGATTCACCTGGTCCTGGAAAGAGCAGGTGTTCCTAATGTTTTGTACACTCAGTGTAGACAAAAAGGCAAATATACACACATAGAAAATCCCTCCAATAGAGCAGGGTGGTTTACATTATTAACCAAGCCCTTCAGGGGTGTTTGAAACTATGACTGTCAGAAACTGTTTTTATTGCAGCCGGGAGTTTGTTCCACTCTACCAATGCCGTATATAAAAACGTTTTCCCCAGTACAGCTCTTAAAACAAATAAAATGTTATTTGTCACATGCGGCGTGAAATGCATACTTACAAGCCCTTAACCAACAGTGCAGTTCAAGAAATAGAGTTAAGAAAATATTTACTAAATAAACTAAAGTAAAAAATATTGCACAAAGTTTGTGGCACTGCCTCATGGCATAAGAATGTGAGTCCCTTACTGAAGTAAAATAGCTTTTTAGATACCGGGGGACTGTGCCATACAGGATTTTGTGAGTCAATCCCAACAATTCCCTTTTCTAAACTGTTAGCCACTGGAGTTCTCTGAGTTGAGAAGGGCCAACCTGAGAACGAGGGCTAAGATTCAGTATCACCTGTACCATTTTATTTTGCTCCGTTTGCAGGTTGTTCTTAATAACCTTTGGGGAGCTACTGTACCAGTAGTACAATCATAGTGAGGCTGCACCAATGCTGTTGAAAGGTATCCTTATCCAGAAATGTGGCTTTTCTGGCAAGAAATGTGACTTTCTGGTTCACCTTGGCAATAACTTTCTGTCCCATGCCCTCCTTGGTCAAAAACCTGTCAAGTTCACAGCCTAACACAGTTCTTGGCTGTAACCGCTGTCACCAACCATGACTCTGAAGCGTGGTGATCTACCTAGCCTAATCTAGAGCCAAATATAATTGACTCAGTTTTCCCTAAATGAATAGACAACTTGTTATCCGACAGCCAGTTACCGTAACCCTCCAGTTCTGCAAAAGCTGGCTCCCTAGTCTCTACCACTCTTGTCTTTTTGAGACCAAAATAGCTGAATTGTCTGCATACAAAAAAAATTGACAGGAGCAAGCTGATTTCATATCGTTGATATATAACAGGAAGAGGCCCTAAAACACTCCCTTGTGGTACTCCACAGCTGATTAACCTGGCATTAGACAAAGTGCCATTGAAATCAACCCTCTGATACCTTCCTGAAAGATATGAATTGAGCCACTCTACTGCCATGGTGTTAAAACCTATGGCCCTTAGCTTGTAGAGTAGAATCTGGTAGTCTACTGTATCGAAGGCTTTCTGGAGGTCAAGCAACACCATGCCACAGAATTTCCCAGCATTAATTACCTGAGATTGCCAGGAGGTTTCCAGGGAAAGTCTGTGTAATGATGAAAGGAATTAAAATGGCCTCCAAGGTGACTGGGATGGGAGTTCCAGGATTAGGGAGTAAAGCCACACCTCTCTGACTGGTCCTCAGCCTCAACATCCCTGAATAAAGAGGGCTGTCGTCCTCTCACAGCGCTGCAGTATCTACACCCACCCCCCACCTACATCCTCAACGGGAGAATTAAAGGAAGAAGAATCATGTTGTGTATTAGTTGTTGACCGCTGAGATAGATTTGCTGAAATATACTGTCCCTCATACCTCGTACCCCCTCTCTTCCCCCTCCTCTCCCCTGCTGTGTGGCAGACCGGGACAAGCCCCACTGTCATTACAAATGTAATAAGAGCACAAGTGAGATTGATGAGGAAAACAGAGGCATCAACTGCTCTTTTAATTAACTCCAATCCCATAATGGCGCTGGGACAGAGCGGAGGGCGCAGAGTGGAGCGAGGCATTTATTTCCTTTCCACCCCTCTGTTTTGTTGCCTCACTCAGCCCCGATAATGAACAGCCTTCTGGGACCCAATTACATCCAAGGCTGCATTAGAAGCCCAGCAGGCCCAGTGGAAACTTAAGTTGAGTTTCCCCTCATCTCCCCCATCCGTCCCCTCTCTCTCTCTCTCTCTGTCCCTGCCTGCTGGGGACGGCCTTCACTTGATTGAATTTAGAACCCCCCCACATGTGGTTTTCAATGGAAAGAGGAGGTAGGGAATGTATGCTTGGAGTTTACTGTCCTTCACTTTCCACTGCTAGAGCGGCTGTTGTGTCGTGTGGAGTGGTGGTGCTTGAGCGAAATAAAACCAATTCCGAGGGCCCCTCTCCCTGAAGCAGTCCTACTCTTTCTTCTGCAGCCCACCCGATGGGAGATCTTGTCCTTGCAGCACGTATGTACAGTATGTATTTAGGCCTTGTGAAAGGACGATTGCTTACATTTAAAACCTGTGAACTCTGACCCTGTGCTTTCAGAATGAATTAACACACAATTGGATGGAAATCAAAACTCCATACAGGACAGCCCACATCCATGCTGGAGTAGATTCTCATGGTTAAGTCAATTTTGAAGTTGGATTCTTTGTTACTTCCTGGAATCTAAACATACAGCAAATGAAAAACATACTTCAGGAGGTAGGGTTGATGGGAGAAAGGTCATATTTTAAAACATCAATTTTACTGTGATCTTATTCATATGGCAGGCAATGCCTAGAATTACATTTTTTATCTTCCTGACAGAGCAGCTTCAAAGTGGCAGAGGTATAATTATGATCCTTGAGCAATCAGACAAAATTATCAATGCCTTTCTTTGGCTCTCAGAAAAAAATCCTCTTGATCTTGGAGGCAAGGAAAAGGCATTAAAATGTGCTATTTCTTTAATGTCTGTCATCATGTTTTATTACACTCCACAATCAACACAAACCCATTCCTCAGCACGTGGCCGGAATAACACCTGCTATTAAAGACACACACACAATGTTCAACATTTTATTAAATGCAATTATAAACCGGGTAGTTTGGGTCCTGGATGCTGATTTGCTGAAACAGCATTCCAGCTGTGTGTATATCAGACAATATACCACGGGTATAACGAAAAACTACTAGTTAACTGTAATATTTATGTTGTTAACCGGTTTATAATAGCAATAAGGCACCTCGGGGTTTGTGGCATAATTATGCAATTAGGCACGAGGGGGTGTGGTATATGGACAATATACCACGACTAAGTGCTGTTCTAACGCACACCATGGCCTGGATACAGCCCTTAGCCGTGGTATATTGGCCATATACCACAAACCCCCAAGGTGCCTTATTGCTATTATAAACTGGTTACCAATGTAATTAGAGCAGTAAAAATACATGTTTTGTCATTCCCGTGGTATACGGTCTAATATACAACAGCTGTCAGCCAATCAGCATTCAGGGCTCAAACCACCCAGTTTATAATTAAGCAATAAGGCACGAGGGGGTGTGTTATATGGCCATTATACCACGGCTAAGGGATGTTCTTAGGCCATTATAAACTGGGTGGTTCGAGCCATGAATGCTGATTGGCTGACAGTCGTGGTATATCAGACTGCATACCCCGGCTATGACAAAACATTTATGTTTACTACTCTAATTACATTGGTAACCAGTTTAAAATAGTAATAAGGCAGCTCAGGGGTTTGTGGTATATGGCCAATATACCACGGCTAAGGGCTGTATCCAGGCACTCCACATTACGTTGTGCGTAAGAACATCCCTTAGCTGTGGTATACTGGCCATATACCACACCCCCCTCGTGCCTTATTGCTTAATATACCAAAGGCATATCAGGCATACTGATTAAACTAGCACCGTGGCCAATTTTATTGGATCTCAGTGTGACCAATTTCTCCATAAGGCCTGAACGGGCCAAGGTTTTACCCAGAGCACGGTGCTGTAGCTCACTACTCAGTACCATTATAGTATCGGACTCAAAAGAGCAATACCATGTATAATCGGGTTACAAACACTATACTTATTTGAAAAAAGGATACACTTCCATTTTGTAGATTTTTTTTCATTTTTGTATTTGTGTATAGGTTTCTTAAAATGTATACAATACTTCTCCGGAGGGCATTGGTGTTGTGTGTGTGTGATGTTGGTTGAATGTCTGTTACACCGGAATTACCCTATAAATGCAGTACTTGGGGAAATCCTAGGCATTAATAACAATTATTGGCATTCTTTAGTTTCCTCAGACACCTTAAGTGTTGGGTATTGACTGCTGTGCTGGAGAGAATGTTGCCTATTGATCCGACCAAGGCAGAAGGAGATGGTGTCTTCCTGTACGGCTGGGATTAATCCTAGCAGGCTGCCAGTGAACCACAGCCACTGCTCGATCCCATCGACTGACTAGGGCCTCTTTAGGACACATAACTTCCCTGTGAACACACCTCCTCTAAAGTTCGCCCTGCATGCTGGTGTGGATCATTACAATGATGGGCATGGTTTATTACTGTATTTGGGGGGGAGGGGGGCTATAGTTTGGATATCTTTAATATCGGCAAACAATAGTATTACATTTCGCTTTTAACTAGATCGATAAAATATAATTGTTTCATTTATATTTGTCTATATATGTATGTAACGTTATGTTAAAATAAAACCACTGATAAATGAATAAAGATCTAATCTCCAGTCTTGCTAGTATCGCCTGTTTCACATGCTTTATTCTGCACTATGTATAGTATGCTGCCATGTTGTCTCTCTCCCAGTGGACTGTGTGCTTACTAACAGCTCATCTACTATTGCTTAGGGCTCTTATTGTCTTCTAGTCAGAAAAAAGACTTTCTACTGTCAAGCTCCGACATCCCCAGTGATTGAAAGCTGGTGGGCATGGAACTGTCAGAGTTGCTCTCAAAGCTGCAGCAATGCCTGGATTCACACAGCCGACTCATGATGAATGGAGTAGTGCTAGAACAAAGGGACACTTGTTATGGGTTTAGATGCCTTTACCAGACTTGTATTTGGCCACAAAGACTTCTCTGCCTACACAATTCATTAGGATTTACATGAACTCAAGGATGTACTGCTCTAGGTGACTGAAAACATGAAATCCCCCAATACATTTATAGGACTTTTATCTAGACATCAAGTCATCATTTGACAACCTCAGAAATAAGCAGGACTATTTCTCATACCACAATAAAAGTCTGGACACTTTTTTTCTGATTCTTTCTTTCTAGGTTTCTACAAAAATGTAAATGAAACTCAAAACCCTGAATGGATAGATACAAGTATTTGTCAGATGGGTTGTTCCACAAAGAGTGCCTTTAGATATTTTAGGTAGAAATTGTCCACCAATATTGATTTTAAAAGCCTGCTTTATTCAATGAAATGCCCTTTAATATAGACCGCATGGAGAATTCAATAAATCTGATTTTTAATATGAATAAAGGCTTGCTAAAGTGCAAACCCTATGTCACTTCTAGGAAGACTTCAACCCACTTAATCCAAACATTTCTCCATCATTGTAAATCTCTAGTTATTTTAAGTCATTTCTGAAGATATTTATTTCATTTGATTAGTGATTAATTTACATCAGTCCCTCATATGTTGAAACTATTATTTTACAAAAGAAACCTTGAACTTCTAATAGTTAAATCATAGTGTAAAAGTAGGTGAGCTGGTTCTACTTGTTTGGCCATTTTCTGTTTTGTGATAGAAAACTAACGGGTCGAGCATAACATGAATAACCCTGTTACCCATAGATAGACAGGCTAGAAATGTTTTAGCAATTCGATTTTTTTGTGTGTTAGCTTGCATTCAATTGCCACTCCCTGTTGCACACAACAAGCTTCCATTTCCCCTGTCACGAGGGGATCAACCCTGATACGGTCAACCCTGTTACGGTCAACCCTGTTACGGTCAACCCTGTTATGATCAACCCTGTTACGGTCAACCCTGTTACGATCAACCCTGATACGGTCAACCCTGTTACGGTCAACCCTGATACGGTCAACCCTGATACGGTCAACCCAGAGAATTTATTCGGTACTTAATAGGCACTAACTATAGTATTTTTTAAATTTAACCCCTTGAGATGGCAACGTGTTGAACATGTGCTCTTTAGGACAGAATGTCAACATTTTGTGAAATCACAAATTGCACTTCTAAAAAGGTACCGAACTGGTGGAAGGAGCCAGATACTGTACAGGTAAGATTCTAATCTCTTACCATTACTCTTTCAGCCCAGTTCTACATTATGATTGTCTACTTATTCACAACAGATTTTCTGTACATCCATACATAAAGTTGTAAATTACAATCTAAGTACTGAGCTGATTTCTCAATAAATTGTAAGGCAAAGGTAGTAGTGCCACAAAATCACATTAAGTCATCGAGAACACAGGAAAGAGAACATATTGTGCCACAAAAGATACGATTTTGAAAAAAAGGACATACTGAAAATAACAAAGAAATTAAATTATTCAAGTTTAGTATTCTCATTAAATAATCTTAAATATAATACAATCATGTATTCATATCTATCAAACTACAAATCAAATATATATATTTTTGTGCTGTATTCTCTTGAGTCATAATAACATACTAACTACCTGTACTTCCCTTCTCACTGGTTCATACTAGCACCCATCAGTGTCCCTCCCTGAGATGTGTAGGGTGTGGCCCGTCCCAGCTGAGAGAGCGGGGTCTGCTCCAGCGTTGGTGGCCACATGACAGGGGTCTGCGCTCCAGGGCCCTAAGGGCCACTCTTCTGGCCACCTCCGCAGCAAACGTGGCCCCCCTCCCTGCCAGGCAGGCACAGGCTGCGTCTGGGGCTAACGCAGATGCAGGTTGGCAGCCAGAGCTTTCCTCCTCCACAGGTTGTCTCCCTGACCACTCAAGGCTCCTGTCGCAGTCAGAGCAGATCTGAGACAGAGCAGCGGCAGACAGAAACAGATTACTGTACATTCAATTAAGAAACCGTCAATAGTCAGCCTCAGAGCTCAGTGTTACTATTGGTATGTTGGCATCACCATGGACCTTCACTTTGCATATTTATCATCATGAATATTATCCAGAGAATTACTGTTAATACATGACTCATTATGAGGTATCATTCACTTCCCACTGCAGAAATACTGCTAATCATTCCCCTACCTAATACTATCCCACTGTGTCCTCTGTTGGTGAGTTCATATCCATTTCAGTGTATTAACCTACCGGTACACTACTGAACAGGTCTCCTGCTGCTAGCTTGTCTGTGTCTCTGCTCTGGTACGGGCTCTGTTCTCTAAACTGCTGAGTCTCTCTAGAACTGTCCTCTTGGTCTGGGGCAGAGAGGGTCTCCCCACTGTAGGGGAGGAGAGGGCTGATGGTGGTCAATGGGTCAGAGCGGAGTGGATCTGCACTACCCACCTTAACCATGACCTCTATTGACTACAACTAGTTTAGCTCCACCTCGCTGCATATATCCACGTCAAAACAGAGCCCGCCTCATTACCTGATGGACCAAATGTTGATGGCTCTGTTCGTCAACAGCCCTCTAACCAAATGCAAATTCTGTCTGCTTATTTCGGTAAACCTTCCACGATGTCCCAATCCCTGTTAAGCTTCTTGTTGACCGCGTCTGCCAGCTTTGTGTACACAACTGGCTCCCCGGATATTCCAGCCGCATCGTTAATGTGTGCCCTTTTGTGCCATTTCATTCCGCCGGGATAAACAGGCTCACAGATGCAAAATTATTCCAACACAGATAATTAGCCGAAGAAACAATCACAAGTATGAATAATAATCTGCATTGGGAACATTATAACTTTTAAACATGGGAACAGGGGGGATTCTGGGCACCAAAGGAAATGAGCTTATCAAATAAAGCTTGGCAAATGTGCAGTGAATGAAATAAGTCAATCATTTTAATGTGAGAGAGGAGCCCTGAGGAGAATAAATAAGCAATCGCCACATCATGCAGGGAGAACAAATGAGCATGGCGCACAATTAGGCAGGGTCACATTCTGCTGGAGCTGTGAGCACGGGGTGCGCTAATGAGTTCCCTGTGTGTGTGTGTGTGTGTGTGTGTGTGTGTGTGTGTGTGTGTGTGTGTGTGTGTGTGTGTGTGTGTGTCTATTTGTGTACAAGTGTCTTGAGGGAGGAAGGAAGGAGAGAAGAAAAGTAAGAAATTGCTCCTTCCTATAAGGCAGACAGATAAGCTAGGCGGTAATTCAGGCGAGGGACAGGCTTGAAAGTGAGAGGGCTATCAGATAATCTGGCATCTGGGGCCAAGTAGACATGTAGTCAGGCAGGCAGTCAGACAGACAGACAGACAGACAGAGAGAGAGAGCAATAGGCAGGTGTGTCAGCCAGACAACAGGACGTTCAGTAGGAGCCACATCACAGGCTTTCAAAGGAAAGTCAAAGTTATTAACTATTCAATCACATGAAGGGGAGGTGAAGGTGTGAAAGGTTGCAGACCAAAGCGCTTTCTCTCCCGCGCATTAAGAGCTTGGTCCAGAGCTCCGGTGCTCTGGGTGGAAGAGAAATAGATTGCCTCCCAGGAAGACGACTGCTCACACAGTCTCTTTTCACCTTTTTCTCCTGTAATAACAGCAATCTGCTGTGAAAATCTAATCCCAAGTACCATTTATACTGCATCTAGATAACTTCTGCTTGGGAAAGCGGACGACAAGAATATTTAATTTGCTGATAGCCAAATAAACAGCACAAGCCATCAATCAGCAGGCCTTCTAACAGGAAGTGAACAGGAAAGGGACATTGAAAAATGAACACAATGCGTAGAAGGAAACGCACATCTCACATCAGCTGCATGCCTTTATTAATGGCTACTGGCCATTAGTGCTGGGAATGGCCCGGCACCTCGCCATACGATATTATTGTGATACTTAGGTGCCGATACGATGTGTACTGCGATTCTCACGATTCTATATGTATTGCGATTCGGTATTTGTGATTTCGTCACTGTCTGCTGCAGTGACGAGAGTCATGAGAAAACGAGTTTTGATCAGTCATGGAAATAAAAGTGCAGATTATTTTTTTGCTTCCGCATTAAAAAGAAGATGAAGAAAAAATACTGGTGTTTTGGTGCAGGTACAGCCAACTAGTGCAAAAATAATATTGCGATATTGTCAAAACGTTACGATAGATTGTAAAAAAAGATATCCCGATATGTAACTGTATTGATATGCACTAAAACTCCTAGTCCTCCTTATCTACAACATACTGCAGTGTACATGGCCCTTACACTACGAGTGTACACGTGTACAAACATTCTAAATGTGGATAACCTGACCTGTATGACATATTCATGACAACAAATCAGGCATGAATACTGTCCTTCATTTAAGTAATAGCTATATCCTAGCCATTAAAGTCAGATATGGCTGCATCCTCCTCTCCTCTCCTCTCCCCTCCCCTCCCCTCCCCTCTCCTCTCCTCTCCTCTCCTCTCCCCTCCCCTCCCCTCCCCTCCCCTCCTCTCCTCGGCCTAATTCTCCCTCCTCAGTGGCGGATAAGAGGGATCAGCAGTCCATCCATATGGACACATATCTATGGAGTGTTTGTCAGGTCTCAGCTTGGTTCTAGCGCTGAAAGCCCTGGTAATGACACTTAATGAAAGCTGGGGAGCAGAGCCAGGCATGCATAAGGAAGGAGGCCCAGTGTCCTCCTCCTCCCATCAGCCCTGCTCAGGCCCTCAGACGCCATAAATAAACAAACGCGGTGCGTGCGTGAGAATGGACGACAGATCCCTCCGCTCCTCTCATGCCATTCACTTATTTATCTATTTATTTGTATTTACTCTCTCTCCCTCTCTCTGGCTGCTTTTAGAGGTCCTCTGTGTTCTCCCAGCTCCCTACAGGCTTCCTGGATTTCCTGGAACATTAGCTGAGTGAAGTCGCAGTCATCCAGTGGGCCTTTATGGGCTGAGTTTGCATCTGCCCTCCATCGGTATCAGGCCAGGCAACACGCACGACGCACGCACACACAACGCACACACAAACACTTATTAGCCTACAGTACGCTCTCCAGAGCAACGTCCACCCAATGCCTCAGTGCTCCTCAACTTCATATTGCAACTTTTTAAAATGTTTTTTTAACACAATCAGCCAACCAGTTAAACTAACTGTTCTTTCAAAGCAGGTTTTAAGTTCTAAAGGGTCTTTTGATACATTAGCCACCTTGCGTAAGACGTTTGAGAGAGCTCAGTATGGCGTGCTGTAAGTGACAGCATGAGGATGAGGTTAGGGCCATGATGAGTGTTGAGGCTCCGTTATCAGAGCAAACACAGGGAATAATGGGATAGAATGGATCCCACTCACTACAAGCCTCTAATCAGCACAGTCAGCACAGGGCTCTGATTGGGTTCACACAACCAGCCTAGTCTCTTCCTCTCTCCCTCCCTCTCTCCCTCTATCTCACACTCAACAAAAGTTATCCCACCAATCAGCCCTAACTTTACCGCATTTCAATTTAGGAGGAAATCAGACGGGAACGTATTACAGGGAAATGCCACTGAGCACAGGACTGGCTTACTTTAAAGCGAGGAGGTATAGGCAGGGCGAAATGAGACGGCTTCAACTGTCAAACAACCAAATGGAACACAATTTCACCAATAAATCGCCTTTTCTCAGCATGACATATAAAATGCAAGTTCAATTTTAAAAAGATATAGTCGGTATCATTGCAATGTGTGTGTGATGTCTGTCTGAGTGTCTAGACTGGTTTCTGAAAACAGACATGACTAAGAACTGTCTGGCCCAGAGGAGAGGAGACCGTGTCCTTGGATGGCTCTGTCTACCTGCCTGCCTGTCTGTCCATCTGTCTGTCTGCTGTCTCTGTTAGGTGGGATGATCGGACCTGATAGGAGGCTAGACTAGAGGTCATCTCTAAGCCCTCCTCCAGTCCTCAGTGTCAGAGCACCAGGTCTTTGATTACCACCGTCCATAGCCACCTCTAGGATTTCCCGCCTGACTGCACAAATGCATCTTCGGTGTTAACAAGCCGCAGTGGTCCTGTGGGGCAGGAAGGGCCGGTGGCGTCTGGGCCCCGGCGTGAGGAAACTGCAGTGGGGGTCACCCAGGGTGCGGAGGGGGAACTAAGAACAGCGAAACTGTTCTACTCTGGGAGATGGAGAGAGTGGCTAAGACACGCTGAGCTGCATTAGAGGGGGGTGGGGATTTGAAACGCCAATCTGCCGGCTTCTCAGAGGCTCTCAGGCCACTGATTTCACAGCCGGACGACACGGACCATTAGCCCCAAGAAACACAGAGAGGCCTATGCTAATCCCAGAACAACAGAAATCAACATGGCTGCCAATAGCTCTTATGAGTTACAGACAGGCTCCCGCTCTTAACCAATACTGTCTGAGATGTGTTGGTGATTGTTGCTATTGACCCATGTCTCAGCTCTACTCTAGAAACAGAGAGGAATTCACTCAGTCTGGGAAGTCACTGCTTTGTCACTGACGCTGTCTCTAGAGCCCCGGCAAAGAAACTAGTGAGGAGTTAGAGGACATGTAGTCATTAGTCTCGTATGAACCTGCTGCTTCTTGTTCCTGGAGAACTGGGAAGTTGCCAGGGGATGGACTAGAGCCAAGCCCACTGATCCAGTGTCTCAGGTCAGTGCCAGTAGTACAGTACTCACTCTGTGTGGAGCAGCTGGACGGGAAGTCTGGTCAGGGCACTGCGCTGGCGCTGGTCACTCATACTGGCTTGAGAGGCCTGACCCAAAAACAAGTGACATTACTCAATAGAAAGGAACAATGCTCTTCAATTAGTGTTGTTATATTACAGTATATCAGGGTTGTAAATGTGTGGAGGTCTGACAGTGTTATCCAGTGTGTGTAACTGTGTATGGGACGTACCCTGAACCTCTCGGCTTCAATCCTGCTCTCATCCAGCTCAGCCTTCAGCCTCTTCATCTGCTCCTGCAGACCCTCCACACTCTCCTGCAGGTGACTGGACATACAGTTAATAAACCGGGTCACAACTCCTGGGTGGCTCCATTTACACTTATTTCACAAGTATAGCATGTTCCCTGCTCCATCTAATCTAAAGCCATTTAACTCCTGTACACTTGATAACCAGTGCTCTAAACATGGGGACCTAATCATAATTAAAAACTGGGTGGTTTGAACCTTGAATGCTGATTGGCTGACAGCCGTGGTATATTTAAGCAATAAGGTCCGAGGAGGTGTGGTATATGGCCAATATACCACGGCTAAGGGCTGTTCTTAGGCACGACGCAACAAGATGCCTTACTGCAATTATAAACTGGTTACTAACGTAATTAGAGCAGTAAAAATGTTTTGTCATACCCGTGGTATACAGTCTGATACACCACGACTGTCAACCAATCAGCATTCGGGGCTCAAACCACCCAGTTTATAAACAGACTGTATACCACAGGTATAACAAAACATTTATGTTTACTACTCTAATTACATTGGTAACCAGTTTAAAATAGTAATAAGGCAGCTCAGGGGTTTGTGGTATATGGCCAATATACCACGGCTAAGGGCTGTATCCAGGCCATGGTATATAACAGCTCTTGGCCATGGTATATTGGCAATATACCACACCCCATCGGGCCTTATTGCTTAAGCATTTCACCATTTATCACTATCCCGTCTCCTGTGAATAAAATAAACAATGTGAGTCGAACAACAACAGGGCAGGCTGGATGTGTGTGGAAGAGCTCTTACTCCTTCTCTGCAGTGAGATGGATGATCTTTTTGCTCTGGTCTTTGATCTTGATGTTCAGTTTTTCATTGCCTTGCCTGTCGACAGGGTTAAGACAGGGTTAATGCTGCTTAGTGAATGTAGAGTAGAACGTGACTGGGCATCAGTGTGTGTGTGGAGTAAGGTATGCTCTTACTTCTGCTCCTTCACCCACTGGTTGACGTTTGTTACCACCAGCTCACTCTCCCTGTGTAGAAGAGAACTGTCTGAACGAGCATTACCCAGAGACTGGTGCAACACCTCCACCTGAGACAGAGAGATGGGGGGTGAGAGAGAGAGAGAGAGAGAGAGGAGGTAATGAGAGTCTATAACTCAGAACTCTAACAGTGTCTATCTGACATATCTGGAGGTTTTAAGGGTTCACTACCTCATTAGCTGCTGTGCTGTACTTGTGCTCCATGGAATGGAGCTGTGAGTGTAAGGCATCCACCTGAACAGAGACACATGAACAAACCCCTGCTGCACATCCTAACGGCTATACAGCTCATTTTCCATTGAGAGGTGATTACTAACAATGCTCTTTGGTCTTTCTGTGCCAGTGCAAAGTGTGAGGATATGTCATAACTAGAGCCAAGAGGTTTTCATGAGCACATCAATTGATCAGGAAATCTTTGGGCCTAGTTACACAGTTAGGCAGTTAGGCTACAATAAGGGCCCAGAGTTTTTCCTGATCAGGTCACATGGTCAGCAAAACCTGCTATCCCTCATCATAAACCCTACCAGAAAGTCCCCAGAACCAATTGTGTAAGTGTGTGTCTGACCTGGGCCACCTTGGCATGGTAGTTCTCCCTGAGAGAAGCCATCTCCACCTTCATCAGCACCACCTCCTCCTCCCGGACCTCCAGGGCTACCAGCTGCTCCTGGCCCCAGCGCTGAGACCTCCCCAGCTGGGCACTCAGCTCTGCCAGCCTGCCCTCACAGGACCGAGTCTAGGTGAGAGAGGGATGATACCTGTCACTGGCATTTCCTAATATACTATTTGTTCTCATTTCTGAAGACTGATGGACCTTTTAAATGAATGATGAACAATGAGTCACAGCAACATGCAATGTTTATTCATGAGGGTTTCCCATAACCCTGCCCATGTAGGAAACTGGGAAACGATAGTTCATTAGTTAATTACATTGTAGTGAACTCCTCCATAAACATCTCCTTCATGTAACATTGTCCTGTCATAGTCACATTCATCTGACTCTAAAGCACTCTTAACAATGCTCGCGTATGCTAATATGCATGTACATGTTGAGCCACTACATCAAAGAACTGGTCACTGGTCAACATAAATTACAAGTTTTTCTTTACAGGAACAATGTGAAGGACAGTAATAACCAATCCTCCCTAGCCACATCCCCCGCCCTATCCTCTGCCTGCTTGGCTGGGACACACGGAGGCTGTGCAGTGTTCACATCCCCCGCCCTATCCTCTGCCTGCTTGGCTGGGACACACGGAGGCTGTGCAGTGTTCACATCCCCCGCCCTATCCTCTGCCTGCTTGGCTGGGACACATGGAGGCTGTGCAGTGTTCACATCCCCCGCCCTATCCTCTGCCTGCTTGGCTGGGACACACGGAGGCTGTGCAGTGTTCACATCCCCCGCCCTATCCTCTGCCTGCTTGGCTGGGACACATGGAGGCTGTGCAGTGTTCACATCCCCACCACAATGACCTTTCCACAAGCCCAGGGAGCACGCAATGCAGAGGAGAGGCAATACATGTAATGAAAGAAGCAAAGGCAATTAAAGTGGTTTGTGTGGGGGGGGGGGGAGCCTGACTGGAGGCTCCAAACTGCAGCTCTGTATTTCCCCTAACCCCTGTGTGACAGCATTGCAACCCCAGTCTGATCATCCTCTTACTGCGTTCACATGCTAATCCGGACAGGATTAGGACAGAGGTGCACACACCCACAAACCCACACACGCCACCCCCCCATCTAAACTACACATAAGTACAGTATGTAGATACACATCAAGCACATAGAAAACACAGACACCACACACTGATGTTAACACATTCACACACATAAACACACACTCACGTTTAGGTGTGTGAAATGAGTTGCTCTCCCCCAGCCCAGTGTCTTCCCTCCCCACCTCCCCAGAACCCAGCCATACCACACGGCCAGAGAATCATTGCACCCTTCCTTTGATCCCACCAAGCAACCAGCAATTATTTCTAAAAGTGGAAAGTAAAAACAGACAACCAAACACACACACACACACACACACACACACACACACACACACACACACACACACACACACACACACACACACACACACACACACACACACACACACACACACACACACACACACACACACACACACACACACACACACACACACACCCTGCTGCACATAATCATTATTTTTTGTGGGACGGGTTGCGCGTGGAGGGGGCAACTCGCATTTCATTTTCTCTGGTGGAGTTTGCTGACCGCAAAATGACAAGGATCCTCTTCCTAAACCAATTAAGAGGGCAGAGCGCCGCTGTTACCATGCAACATTGACAGCACTTAAGGAGGATGACGTGAGACCACAGCGATGAGCCACAGAGATGTGCCCTCGGCTAAACACACATACAAACACATTGTAGAGAGGTTTGGCACTGCAGAGCAAGCACACCCAGCTCTTATGTGCCTGTGTACACAAACAAAGTGCTTTGGATTTGTCACAATACAAACACAATGCTTAGAATATTTAAACCATAAGGTCTCTTACACATTTTCAATTGAAAACCTGTTAATACATTTCTGTACTGTGTGAGGCCTTAGAGTATCTCAGTTAAACTGTGATTTATATTTTGGCTATTATGTGAGGCAGTTCCTCTAAGCAAAACTGTGTATGTGTGTGTAAATGTTTGTCTTTGCAAACTCTTTCTCTATGTATGTATGTATGTGTGTGTGTGTGTGTGTGTGTGTGTGTGTGTGTGTGTGTGTGTGTGTGTGTGTGTGTGTGTGTGTGTGTGTGTGTGTGTGTGTGTGTGTGTGTGGTACATGCAGACTCTGTGGGAGTCTGGGAGAGAGGTCTCATTATCCAATCAGCTTTAGGAATACAGCCCCGGACACACAGAAAGGGCACTGCTACAAGTCACACCTCTTTCTCTACAACAGAACCTGCTCTCTCCTGTAGTGGTCAATTAGTGTACAGCGCGACCTGTGGAGGTTAAGTCTACTTCAGAGGGGCTGTGTGCTCCACACTAATGACCAGGCATTCTAAGGGTGTAGTGTTCATTTCCAGCTCTGGGTATATTACACTAGATAACCCCCTTTCCTATTATACAACGATTGAGCCATCACACTTCTAATCATGTGATGGTGTTGTGGTTGGATACAGGCTGTAACAGTCTAGGATTTAATGTGAGGTTATCTGGTCCATGACCTAACGGTTGGATACAGACTGTAACAGTCTAGGATTTAATGTGAGGTTATCTGGTACATGACCTAACGGTTGGATACAGGCTGTAACAGTCTTGGATTTAATGTGAGGTTATCTGGTACATGACCTAACGGTTGGATACAGGCTGTAACAGTCTAGGATTTAATGTGAGGTTATCTGGTACATGACCTAACGGTTGGATACAGACTGTAACAGTCTAGGATTTAATGTGAGGTTATCTGGTACATGACCTAATGGTTGGATACAGGCTGTAACAGTCTAGGATTTAATGTGAGGTTATCTGGTCCATGACCTAATGGTTGGATACAGGCTGTAACAGTCTAGGATTTAATGTGAGGTTATCTGGTACATGACCTAATGGTTGGATACAGGCTGTAACAGTCTAGGATTTAATGTGAGGTTATCTGGTACATGACCTAACGGTTGGATACAGACTGTAACAGTCTAGGATTTAACGTGAGGTTATCTGGTACATGACCTAATGGTTGGATACAGGCTGTAACAGTCTAGGATTTAATGTGAGGTTATCTGGTCCATGACCTAATGGTTGGATACAGACTGTAACAGTCTAGGATTTAATGTGAGGTTATCTGGTACATGACCTAATGGTTGGATACAGACTGTAACAGTCTAGGATTTAATGTGAGGTTATCTGGTACATGATCTAATGATTGGATACAGGCTGTAACAGTCTAGGATTTAATGTGAGGTTATCTGGTACATGACCTAATGGTTGGCTACAGGCTGTAACAGTCTAGGATTTAATGTGAGGTTATCTGGTACATGACCTAACGGTTGGATACAGGCTGTAACAGTCTAGGATTTAATGTGAGGTTATCTGGTCCATGACCTAATGGTTGGATACAGGCTGTAACAGTCTAGGATTTAATGTGAGGTTATCTGGTACATGACCTAATGGTTGGATACAGGCTGTAACAGTCTAGGATTTAATGTGAGGTTATCTGGTCCATGACCTAATGGTTGGCTACAGGCTGTAACAGTCTAGGATTTAATGTGAGGTTATCTGGTACATGACCTAACGGTTGGATACAGACTGTAACATTCTAGGATTTAATGTGAGGTTATCTGGTACATGACCTAACGGTTGGATACAGACTGTAACATTCTAGGATTTAATGTGAGGTTATCTGGTACATGACCTAACGGTTGGATACAGACTGTAACATTCTAGGATTTAATGTGAGG
The DNA here is from genome assembly GCF_901001165.1 of Salmo trutta. Classification (NCBI taxonomy): domain Eukaryota; kingdom Metazoa; phylum Chordata; class Actinopteri; order Salmoniformes; family Salmonidae; genus Salmo; species Salmo trutta. The sequence continues at coordinate 18,335,106 of NC_042968.1, forward strand.
TTATCTGGTACATGACCTAACGGTTGGATACAGACTGTAACATTCTAGTATTTAATGTGAGGTTATCTGGTACATGACCTAACGGTTGGATACAGACTGTAACATTCTAGTATTTAATGTGAGGTTATCTGGTACATGACCTAACGGTTGGCTGTTGACAGTGTCAGATCTAGAACCAGATCAGTGGTTATTGACAATGAAATTGATGGTTATTGGTTAATTGCCATGAGGATGAATGGAAATGTTGATGTGTAGATCCTTCTCTCTCACCTCGTCCAGTGACTGTCTGCTGGCAGTGCGTAGTCTGTGGAGCTCTGCAGCCAGCTGCCTGGTCCTCTCCTCCTGGCCCCCTCTCTCCTCTGACAGCTGGGAGCTCCTCTGCTGCAGGCGGGACAGCTCACTACGTAGACCTGCAGCCTCACCACTCTGCTCAGCCAGCTGACCAGTACCACCACATGCACAGCCACACACCACAAAACAAACATCCACACAAAATATACATTGTTAGTCCCACTACACATTATTTCCTCACAGTCATTGCCCTAAAAGAAGTTGAGAGTTAGTGTCATTGTTTTAACGTCAGTATTTTCATGACATGCCTGACAGAGAACTAGTGTGTAAGCAGGGCACCCACCAGCTCCATGCTCTCTCTATGGGAAGCCTGGGTGGAGGCCAGCTCCAGTCTCAGCTCTCTGAGGCTGTGTTGTGCTGCTGCTGTGTCCCTGGTCCCCTGCCTGCTGCTGGCCTGAGCCTCCTCTACACACTCTCTCAGCCTGGACACCGTCTCCTGAAGGATGCTTATCTGGAGAGGAGAACACACATATGGAACATGGGCCCCTAACTACACACAAAGTACACTCAGCATATGGACAGTATGTGACTGTGACCTCTGACCTCTTGGCTGTGGCTCTGGCTCTGGCCCTCCCTGCTCTCCAGCTCCCTCCTACACTGCTGCAGCTGAGCCTGGCAGGCTGTCTGTTCCCCCTGCAGCCTCTGGGTGGTGCTCTGCAGCTCTACCACACGCTCCTGCAGGCACCCCACTGTCCTCTCCAGCTCCCTCAGCTGTAGGACAGACAGGAGACACACCCCTATCACAGCTCCCATCAGGTGTGTGTGTCACTGTGTGTATATCAGGCTCAAAGATAGATGGGTCTAAATCTGACAATCGCAGCACCATCTTAGCTCTCTGTTCCAGGATTAAGTAACATGGATGGGCAGATAGATGAGAGATCTGCACTTACATGCATGACAGATTTTAAATTGGGATTAAGGAGATTAATTTCAGGCCGTAATTGAGTGAGAAAGTTTTTGATCAGATTGATTTAACTTTCTAAAGATATGAATTATGTGCTTCAATTAAATTTCCTAGCAGCTGAACAGTTGGTAAATTGCTGCGCTTCAGGCTTGTATCCCTTTGGCTGGTGGAAAACTATTATTTCACAAAATTCATGACGTGTGCAGATCTGACTCATTTCTCTTGCTTCCTTGGGGGTTAAAAAAGAATTACTATTTTTGAAACACAAATTCAGAGACGGAAACTAATTCAATTTGCGAGCATGGCTGGAGGGGGAATCTGAGTGGATTGTAGATGAGTGTAGCCAGGCTTCAGTCAGACACTATGTGAGGAGAAGACACTGTCCTGATGAATGGAAAAACAACATGTAAAGCCAAAAAATGCCTTTTGAAACGTTTAACTGTCAGCAAGCACAGGTTTAATTCATGATGTTCACTGACACTAATTGTTTGTGTTGGGAAATTGCCTTTAGTCATAAATCAACAAACAAACACTACAGTATGATTAACATATGTTGTGTGAGTGTGACATGCATTAGCAATATGTGTGAATTTATTGACTGCATATTTCTAGTTGAGCGCTAGTTTTTGGATACATTAGTATGTGTGTGAAAGCACCTGGTTGAGTGCTGAGTTGTTGACTGCACATGTCTAGTTGAGTGCTAGTTTTATATACATTATTATAAACTGGTTGGTTCAAGCCTGAATGGTGATTGTCTGACAGCCATGGTATATCAGACCACGGGTATAGCAAAACATTTATTTTTACTGCTTTAATTACATTAGTAACCAGTTTATAATAGCAATAAGGCACGAGGGGGTGTGTTATATGGCCAATATACCACGGCTAAGGGCTGTATCCAGGCATTCTGCGTTGCGCCGTGCATAAGAACATCCCTTAGCTGTGGTATATTGGCCATATACCACAAACCCCAGAGGTGCCTTATTGATTAATTATAGTGTTTGAATCTACCTGGCTGTGAGCTGCTTCCAGGTTGGTTCTGAGCTGGTTTCTCTCTGACTCCAGCCGGACCTCTCTCTCCCTGGCCCCCTGGTTCCTCTCCTGCAGCTCCTGCTGCCTGGCCTGCTCCTGGGACAGCTCTGCCCGCAGTTCCCGGCTGGCATCAGCCTGCTCCTGCAGCTGGCACACAGAGAGACAACCACAGTCACACAGCCAACCAACCGACCACACGTTTACAGGCAATATTCTGAGGTTAGGCTACATTTACATTTTAGTCATTTCCACTCGGGGCCCCCCTTCCAGCATTGGGGAGCATCCCGCAACCCCCCGCGCACGAGCCACTTCTATTTCAATGGGCACAAACACTGTTCATGACAAACGGTTCACACCCCTCTTGTTGGTGGAGAGAACTTTGTAGGTTTAAAGCTTATTTCCTGCAATTCTGCACATTTTGTAATGGGGTGTAATGAACATTTTACAGTTTTAAAGCAAATTTTATTGCAATTCTATTCATTTTGCCATGTCTAATGTGTATTCATGCCATATTTGAGTGACAAAAAAATGACACCAATATATATCGAACAAAATAAATAAACGTCAGCTGACATGGGTCAGTTGATCTGGACAAGTTATAAATAGCTCTCTAAGATATGCAATGACTGACATGACAAGAGGAACTGATGACGCACTACCCAATTTTGAAACTGCACCCTGTGTATACTACTACTACTACTACTACAACTTCAAGAGTAAGTTTAAAGCCAGACTGAGTTCCTTTAAAACAAATTTAAAAGGGCCTCCAGAGTGACGTAGCGGTCTAAGGCACTGCATCGCAGTGCTAGATGCGTCACTACAGAGCCCGGTTCGATCCCGGGCTGTATCACAACCGGCCGTGATTGGGAGTCCCATAGGGCGGCGCACAATTGGCCCAGCGATGTCCAGGTTAGGGGGAAGGTTTGTTTGGGGGGGCTTTACTTGGCTCAATGCGCTCTAGTGACGCCTTGTGGCGGGCCGGGCGCCTGCAGGCTGACCTCGGTCGTCAGGTGAACAGTGTTTCCTCTGACACATTGGTGCGGCTGGCTTCCGGGTTAAGCAAGCGGGTGTTAAGAAGCGAGGTTTGGGGGGTCATGTTTCGGAGGACACATGACTCGTCCTTCACCTCCCGAGCCCGTTGGGGAGTTGCAGCGATGAGACAAGATTGAATGTTTGTTTTTTTATCTCAATAAAGAAGTTATCAGCAAAGTCACTGCTAGCAGGAAAGGTCAAGTGCAAGGCTACTGGGTCATTAGCTATCTCAAATCAATATATTGATTTAGTGTAACGGGACATCTTCTTTTCACGCCACTTTGATACAAAGTGATTTTCGTAGCAGGTTAGGAGAGCATTTTCGCTAAACCTAACCATTTTCCTAACCTTAACCTCAGTCTCCTAACCGGCTACAACAAATTCACTTTGGTATTGAAGTGGCGTTAAAAGACTGTTCCTCTAGTGTAACAGACCCTAAATGACTTAGGATAGAGGTGGTGTTGTGAAGTCCCTTTTACTGTGAGAGGCTCCCCAAGGTGGTGACTGTGGTTTCAGGACACTGTTTGTAGGAACCTGTTGGTTGGTTGGTTTGCTTTATGTGTTAATGTTGGGTCTTACCTGCTGCTGTAGAGTCCTGAGTGTGTCCTTGGTGCTGGTCAGCTCTGCCTCCAGCTGCTGAGCTCCCTGCTGGTGTGTGTTGGCCTCCTGCTGAGCACTGAGCTGTGCCTGCCTGCTCTCCCCTGCCTCCTTCTTCAGACTCTCCACCTGCATCCTGATACACACACACGGCCAGACACACCGTCAGTCAGGGGCTCCCAGTCTTTAAACGACCACTACTTTCAAACGGGCATGTTTGATACCTCTCTCTGCCATAGCTACCCCCCACAGGCTGTAAACTTTGTTTTCACTCTTGTTCACATTTTCAAAATCAAAGGGAATTTCATTTATCTTGTGATGTAATGCGAGAAATGTAATCATTGGAGAGTAATGCGTGTGTGTTTGTGTCTGCCAGATTTAATCTGAGCAGGCAAGCCTGAACATTTAATGAGGGGACGTTGCACTAATTCTGTCTGTGCGGTGCTTTGCGGTGTGGCATGGTGTAGTGGGGCGAGCGTTGGGCTGATGGGGCGCCGGGGCGTGAGTGATGGGATCAGAGCTGTGTGTGTGAGGGATGGCCAGGGCCTGTTTACCGCCAGGTGAAGCAGCTAATCAAATCCCCGAGAGCGGCCCAGTTCAGCGCCCTCTCTCCCTGAGACATCAACTCAGACCACAGCCAAGCGTCAAAGCCCTCGCCTGCCCAGGGAGGGACACACCACGCGTTAGGGAGGGTGACGAGGGACACACCAGCAGAGTGTGAAGGAGGAACTTATACTGTATGTAGAGCAAAGTGTGAGGGTGGCATTCCCTAGGGACATGTTCTACCAAGGTGTTGCCCCTCCTCTCTGCCAATACCCATCCGAGAAGCAACACCTTTAGACAGTCTAAGAAAAAGGGAGAACGAGAGATATAGAGGAGGTGGGCGGGGGTTGAGGGGTAAAGCCCTTCCAGAAGTGAGTGAGTGTTTGAGAGCGTGTGTGTGTGTGTGGGTGTGGGGGGGGGGAAAGCCCAGAGCCTTCTCAGTGCTCACCTCCCTCTCCCATTGACAAGGCGGCCGCAGTAACAGCAAATCGATGGCTCGTGAATCCCCTGCATCCCCCCTCTCCAGGTTGATCAATATCCCTGGCAATTAGAATCCCCTATCTGCATGGCTGTGGGGACCTCTGGGTGGCTCGCCAGCCCACAAACACCCAATTTAGTCCTCAGCCTATCACTTAATTACTAAATCCTCCCTAATGCCTATTGGCAGGCAGTGGGCTCACTCCAAGCGGCGGGACGGCTGACTGAACAGGAGACCTTTGGCAAGGTGCTGGTTAAGATGCTCCCATCCCTCTTCTCCTGGCCAGTTAAACATCTGATTTCACAAGAGGGCCCCGACCTGGAATGATCTGCCTATCGAGCGGCCGGAGCACACACAGCCCAGATGGACAGGGGGGAGGAGGGGGAGAGCGGGGGAGGCAGCGTGCCAAGGGTCACAAAGCCAAAACACTTTTCTCTCTTTCTCTCAGCCACTAAGATACAGACAAGATTGAGAGAGAGTGTGTGAGGCACAGTGGGTTTTTAAACACATTTAACATCAGATGGGTGTTTGTTTCACAGGCATTATTTAGAGTGATTGTTTGAGAGGCTTGTCTGTTATAAAGACACTGTGCCTTACTGACCAAAAGGTTCAGTTTGGATCTAAATGGGAATAAGTAAATACTCAAGTCACTGTTGAACTAATGGCACAGTGAAATGTAAAGGATTGGGGTTAAAGACAGGTTCATGACATGCTGTGTGCTTGGCGGTAGAGGGCTGCAGGTCCCAACAGACATCATTGAGTCATGGTCGGCATTTTTCATCCTGCATTCATCACTCATCAGACATACAACTTTGGGATGAATTTGGATTAATCTTTCCAAGGAAATTAACTTAAATATGATTAGGCTATAGTTTACTACACTGCCTAGTAATAAATATTGATCACCCATATTATTTTGTCTCTGTCTGAAAATCGTCCCGATCCTAAAAGGTAGGCTATTAAACGTAGCTCAAGAGAAAATGCAAGTGTCCTCTCTCTCTCCAACTCTGCTCTCTTCAAACAACGTCTAACCTATTGGCTGATATAGCCCAGTAATATAGATAGCCTAATATAATGGAGAATGTGAGGATCTCTGGTAATTTAACCTATTTCTTAGGTTATTTTTGCGCATTCTGATATTGACTATAGAGCGCAAAATTGCTAGGACCATGGCTAGTAAACTAGCTGCAACACATACGCCTAAAATAACATTGCGGGACTGTGGTTGGGTTCGGGACCAGTTTTTACGGGAGCGGGTGGGAGTTAGACAGAAAGCCAGCGGGAGTAGGTAGGTGCGGTATGAAAAGCTGTGGGTGCGGGTGGGAATGGCATGAATAAATCAGTCATGCGCAGACTTCTACTTGGAGTCAGATAGAGACAGACTTAGGGAGCCCAAAGCCCTGTAGAGTACCTGTAGCCCTGCAGCTCATGTTCTGTGGTGCGGAGTCTCTCCTTTAAGGTGCGTAGCTCTGCCTGTAGCTTCCTCTGGGCCTGCTCTGCCCTCACCACCTCTGTCACCCGCTCTGCCAGGTGTTCCTGTGTCCGATGCTGCCCCCCCTCCACCAGCAACACCTTCTCCTCCTGACGAGCCAGCTCCTGGGCTGAGACACAGACACAAACACAGACACATAACATATTCAGATCATTTACTATCAACAACGCTATTATATTACATATCTTATCTGTTATCTTGTGTGTTGATTTGCCCTTCTTCATCCATGCATGTTCTGTTATTTCTTATTTTGATGGTCCCTCTGAGTGCATATGCATATGTTAGTATGCATGTGTGAGTGTGAGTGAGTGTGTGTGTCAGTCAAAAGGCCCCAGGCTGTGAATTGATGGGCTGTTTCATTGCTGACTAGCTGCTGAGGCTTCTGGGGCAGGCAGGACGTAAACAGGTGACCATCTCAGACTGCTCATTAAGGTCAGCCCTAGAGGCTGCACTGCTGCTGCTGCCACTACAACCATGTCACTCTCCTCTTTCTCCCCTTCCCTCCTTCCATCAGCATCACTCTCATTCCTTCTTCCTCATGCCTCTTCTGCTTTTAACTGTTTTTAGAACCTATTCTCCACCAAGGAAGGGGGAAGGAGAGAGAGACAAACAGACAAAGAGACAAAAAAATAGGGAGAGAGAGAGAGAGAGCTACAAATGTACCTGACTACACTCTGAAACACAAGCCCCTTTATAGACACCAGTCACCCAGCTCACCCCCCAGGACTGTGTCCTCCTCCTACCCGTGTCCCTGCAGCGTCCCTGGGCCTCCTTTAGTTCCTCCCTGAGGGTCATCAGCTGGGTCCTGAGAGAGCCACACTCGGCCTCTCTCTGCTGTCCTTCCCTCCTGGCCCTCTGGACGTCAGCCTCCAGGCCCCTGGCTGCAGCCGCCTGCCGCTCCACCTCCACAGCCCGACTCCTCAGAGTCTCCCGGGCCTCCAGCAGGTCAGCCTCCGAACGCCTCAGGAGGTTATCCCTCTTCTGCACCGCCTGGGAGGGAAAAGAGGGAAGGCTCAGTCATAGTGTGAGTGTGTGTGTGAACATAAACTCCTGTGTGTGTGTATCTTCTTACCCAGAGTGTTCCATTTATGTGTGTGTGCGTGTTTTCCACTTCCTGAAGTTCTGAGTGAGTAGGTGTATGTAAGCTCTTTCTATCCTATCCTCCAGGTATGTTGGAGGTGAGGGCCTGGCCTGGCATCATGCCAGTGTGTACCTGCTGTCTCTTGGCACACTGGGTGTGGGCGGCCTGCAGGTCCTGCTCCAGCCTGACAGCCCTCTGCTCTTGAGCTCCCGCCTCCTCCAGCCTGCGCTGGTCCTCCATCATGGCCTCTGCCTGGAGTTGCCTCCCAGCCTCTTGCAGCCGCAGCACCTCTGCAGCACACACAGTACACCGTAAACACACACATGGATGCACACACACACACACACACACACACACACACACACACACACACACACAAACACACACACACACACACACACACACACACACACACACACACACACACACACACACACACACACACACACACACACACACACACACACTATGCAGTAAAAAATAAACACTTTATGTATTCTATCGTAAACACAAAGTTATTGGTTGAGTTGTGTCATGCCCTCCACACCTGCCACAGTGCTGTCTTTGAGCTGGGTGAGTCTGGACACCTCCTCTCTCAGCTGACGAACCTCCGACTGGCACACACTGAGGTCCTGGCTGCCCTGGGCACACTGCTCCACGGCCTGGGAGAATGCCTACACACACGCGCGCGCACACGCACACACACCTATGACTATGCCTGAGGGGAACGGGAGGACCAAAGCCCCAGGCTTTCCACATCCTCACCTGAGAGACCCAGCATAGCAATGCCCCCCCCCCCCCCTCCACCCCCCAGGACAACTCCACACCTGCTCAAGCGCGTTCAGTGAAGCGCCTGCCCCTAATTTGGCATTTCCACCATGATGGCATGAGTATCAGTGTGTGGAGGAAGTGTCCTGTGTTAGGGGAGCACCTATCTGACAGGTGTCACATCCAATCTGCACAGACCTACTGATGTTTTAACTATTCAATTAACCAGCCAACTGCACTGTGTGGCTGCCATGACATATTTACCTAAGATAACTTGTGTGTGTGTGTGTGTGTGTGTGTGTGTGTGTGTGTGTGTGTGTGTGTGTGTGTGTGTGTGTGTGTGTGTGTGTGTGTGTGAGCACAGGCAGCTGACAGGTCAACATGTCACATTCACTCTTCCTCCAGTAGAGTGTGTGTGTATGTGTGCCAGTCATCTCCCCAGTGCTCTCAGACCCTACCAAGCCAAAGCCAACAGCTTTGAGTGAAATATGTACGTAAACATTAAGTTAAAAAAAAGTAGAATTCAGCCATGTTGCGGAGGGAAGATCCTGCCATCTCCCCCTTCATCTCAGACCATTAAAATAACGAGTTGTCACCAGGCTCTGGTTTCACTACCCCCTGACGCTGACACCCGTCAAGACAAATCTAGATTTCATGGCCACTTACAGATGTATAAATAGTCAAACGAGGTGCTCTAACCATCTATAAAACGCAGCTAAAAGGTTGCCAGAAGATGGCGGGCATCGTGGGTAATCAATCTGGGCTGAGTCGAAGTGCAGCGGGGAGGGATGGCTGCGTGCGTTGGGAGCAGTGCAGTAAATCACGTCAGCGCAGCGCGGGCGCTCCTCTGACACGCCAGCCACTCCAGCTGACACTGGGCCTGCTTGACAGCCTGATGGATCGCCCCACTACACTCCATTAACGGCAAACGGGCACACGCACGCTGACATAACAAACAATTAGTCACCGCGGCCGTTATGGACCTTGGTTGGTGTGGGTCAGGGTCTGTCTGGCGATGGCTGCTCTGGCTTCCTGTCTAGGGTCAGTTTAATGCCAGGTTTGGAATACACAGAACTACAGTGAACTTACTGAACATACAGTAGGACCAAACTTCTAACTATAGTTGATGAGTGAAGTTTTAAAGACAATGACTTTCTCTGGTCACTGTGATTTCACTGGCCACAGTGACTGGTTGTGTTAGCAGGACTCCAGCATGAAGAGGTGAAGTGTCTGCCCTACTGTACCTGTTGTAGATCCTGGACGCGGCAGAGCTGAGAGTCGTAGTCTGAGTCAGAGTGGATGTGAGTGGCTCTGTAGACAGAGAAATCAGCTTGGCTCTTCACCACACTCTCCTCCTGTTCCTCCACCTGAGAGAGGCACACCGGAACAGAGTGCACAGATATATCCGTTGACAGACCGGTACAGAAACACTGTCATGCGGTTGACTTTAGTAGGTCTCTCCTCCCATTTCCTTCCTGTGTTGTGTAGTTGAGTGTTGAGAGGTAGAGACAGAAGGGACGGGCTACTCTGTGAGACTATGGTTGAAGGGCAGACTGCATGGGGTCCTCCTGTCTGACTGTGAGGCAGGCAGGGGTCACTATGAGACTGTAAGTTTGGGGCTGAGGTACTGGGTGAGTTCACAGTAATGAAGCAGAGACAGGCAAACAGAACGTTTCCCCTCAGTCGCCCCCATCTGGAAGCTGTGCTGGGCCTGATGGCTAGTGACTGGAGCACATTCTGCTTCTCACAGATGAGTCGGTCTGTCTGAGGCGCACGCACGTACGCGCACACGCACGCACACACAAAATGTCCTATCAGGTTTCGGTGGTTTGTCAGGATGACTTTGTGCTGCTGCACTTATAAAACACTCCCAAATGGCCTGTACGTTTATTTTGGATAATATATCTGAATACAGTGTTCCTCTCATTACCCACTGTTGTTGTTTGTTGTCTATGTTTTCCAGACAGCCTTCACTGCAGCGTGTCTGTAGTGTTCATAAAGCCAGGATGAAGATGGAGTGAGAGGTGGTGAAATCAGCTAGTTGTATTGATGTCTCACAGCAGACTCAGAGCGATCGGCTCATTAAATGAAATCAGACTCTCTCTCTCTCTACCTCCCTCTCTACCTCCCTCTCTACCTCCCTCTCTACCTCCCTCTCTACCTCCCTCTCTACCTCCCTCTCTACCTCCCTCTCTACCTCCCTCTCTACCTCTCTCTCTACCTCCCTCTCTACCTCCCTCTCTACCTCCCTCTCTACCTCCCTCTCTACCTCCCTCTCTACCTCCCTCTCTACCTCCCTCTCTACCTCCCTCTCTACCTCCCTCTCTACCTCCCTCTCTACCTCCCTCTCTACCTCCCTCTCTACCTCCCTCTCTACCTCCCTCTCTACCTCCCTCTCTCACACAGACATACACACACCCCAGTTTCCAGACAACACATGTAAACTTGGGAAAGAGGTAAAGAAACATTGGTGTGAAAAAATACCTTGGCAGGAAGTGATCACTTAAAAGGTATGCAGGTCAACACTCACTCACGCACACACACCACACACACACCACACACACACCGTGGGTTAGAGATAGAGACTGATGAACCGAGCGGGTGGTGTGTTGCGCTGTGTGCTCTAAGGACCCAGCTGAGGACGGGAGAGATCAATACTGTGTGTGTGTGTGTGTGTGTGCGATTGAGAGCCTCTGTGTTGCTAATGGAGCTCTGCTGTGTGGGAAGGGGTGTTGTTAGGGACTCAGGTGGTGTGTGTGGGGGGGTATACAGTGGAGAGGGAAGGCCTTGGTTACAGCAGTGGAGAGGGAAGGCCTTGGTTACAGCAGTGGAGAGGGGAGGGTGAGAGTTGGAGGTGATGGGAACGGCGCCTCCATTGTGGGCTCACAGGAGGTAAGCGCCCCCCTGCATCTCCAGCCACCTCCACACCACATAAACGCTGAGCTCCACTGGGCACGGCCGCCATTATTTCAGACACATATCGCATCCCCAGCATGATTTTCCACTTTGCTTCTTCCGTGCATGGAACTGTCAACCACCCCGTGTCTCACACACACATGCATGCACACAACCACACACACCCAAACAAGTCCAAACATCGAACCTTCCTCTCCACTGCTCTGCCCATGTAATCCAGTCATCCCCTCCTCTCTGCTTCCTCCTGCCAGCCATTAACGGCTGTGCTCTGTGCTGTACTCTGTGCTGTGCTCTGTGCTGTCCAGGGGGCTCACACTGCCTGTGTTTTCTCATTGTGTTTCCTCCTGTATGGGGGCCATGACGCCGATCAATAGGAATCAGTGCAAACACTTCCACAGGTCCCCAGACCCTCTGACTCCCAGTGTGTTGTACCCTGTCGGACTCCACCCGTTTACAGATCAGGAGCAGAGATGGAGCCTTACCTACAGAGGTGTGGCGAGACAACTGACCTGCATGTAGCTTCACTCACCTGAGAGGCCAGTTGGGTATACTACAGTGCTAGTACTACTTGACTGGCTTTGACTTAGCCGCATGACTGGCACTGTTCCAGGTAGCAGGGGTAGTGAGCAGGATGAGTGGGCCTGACTGTGTAGGGGGAAACCACTGAGTGGACTAGTAGATTAATCTATGTTTGTAGTGGAAAGGGAGTGATCAGCACAGTGCGACCGGGTTTGCGGACGAGTCTGTCATTGGGAAGCTACAGCCCTGTGGATGAGGCTCGGCCTGACTGACTGATCCACTGACCGATCTGCCTGACTGACTGGCTGGCCTAACTGGTGAGACTGACTGTCTGTCTGACCTGTCGTCTCAATGCAGCGGTGCTGTCTCTCATAGTGCTGATGACCATCTCACACTCCTGGCTGTGTTTGCGGCTGTCCTCCAGGTCTCTCTGGGTGTCTCGGAGGTGCTGGCTCAGGGCACTCAGGGCGTCATCCCCGCTCTCCAGCTGGGCGCTGTGGGCCTTCAGCTCCCCCTGCAACACCACCGCCTGGGCACACAGATGCAGCACATGCTCGTCCCGCTCCACCACCTGGGACACAGGGACACACAGGCAGGCACACAAACACACATATAAACAAGACATGCTATTAACACTCATAAATCAGGCCTAGAGATGTACGCAAGAACAACTCCTGGCAACATGGGTATAAACAGCAGAGATAAAACCACAACACATGGAGCGCTTGGGGCTATATGGTTCTTTCTGCTTTTTTGTCCAAATGGAGTTATTGACAGCCTTGTTCTGTTCAATGTTCTCTACCTATATAGTACTCTAAATACCCCAATTCATGTTGTTGTGTAAAAAAAGATATACTACATAAAAATTGCTGACACCATTCAAACCAATGAGGGTTTGTAAGTAACTTTAACACCAATTACCTTAGAATCATCTTCTAGCAGACAGAACCTCTAGCAGATAGAACCTCTAGCAGATAGAACCTCTAGCAGACAGAACCTCTAGCAGATAGAACCTCTAGCAGACAGAACCTCTAGCAGACAGAACCTCTAGCAGATAGAACCTCTAGCAGACAGAACCTCTAGCAGACAGAACCTCTAGCAGTTAGAACCTCTAGCAGATAGAACCTCTAGCAGACAGAGCCTCTAGCAGATAGAGCCTCTAGCAGACAGAACCTCTAGCAGACAGAACCTCTAGCAGACAGAACCTCTAGCAGATAGAACCTCTAGCAGACAGAACCTCTAGCAGACAGAACCTCTAGCAGACAGAACCTCTAGCAGATAGAACCTCTAGCAGTTAGAACCTCTAGCAGTTAGAACCTCTAGCAGATATAACCTCTAGCAGACAGAACCTCTAGCAGATAGAACCTCTAGCAGATAGAACCTCTAGCAGACAGAAGCTCGAGCAGATAGAAGCTCTAGCAGATAGAAGCTCTAGTAGACAGAACCTCTAGCAGACAGAACCTCTAGCAGATAGAACCTCTAGCAGATAGAACCTCTAGCAGACAGAACCTCTAGCAGACAGAACCTCTGCCAGTTAGAACCTCTAGCAGTTAGAACCTCTAGCAGATATAACCTCTAGCAGACAGAACCTCTAGCAGATAGAACCTCTAGCAGATAGAACCTCTAGCAGACAGAACCTCTAGCAGATAGAAGCTCTAGCAGATAGAAGCTCTGGAAATACTAGAAAAAGCTCCAGTATCAGCTCAGTTTTCCTGCAGGGTGAGGATGGCGTGGGAGCTGACCTGAGCCCTGGCTTCCTTCAGGTCCTCGTCCTGGGCCTGTAGAGTGCTGCCCTGCTGGGAGATTTTGGTGAGGCAGGCCTGGTACTTGACCCTGTACAGCTCCAGGGACTGGGTCAGGGGCTGCAGCCTGGTCTCTGTGTCCGCTGCTCTGCTCTCAGCCTCCTGCAGCACAGCCCTCAGCCTGGACAACTCTGCCTCCTGGCCCCGCAGACGGTTCTCCCTATCAGATGCCTGTGGGGGGGACACATTCTCAGAACACTGTAGTCTACTTCAATATGCCTGTATAATGGCTTACATAAACCTGCAATAGGTACAGTACTGAGGGTACTTCACTGCTTATTAAAGTGAAGAGAAATCCATGTTCCTGTCTTTCTGTGTACTGTACTCCTCTCACTCCTCCCACCCACCTCCTCCTCTGCCTGCCTGGTCTGTCTCTGGGTGTGCTCCAGGTCAGAGTGGAGGTGCTTCATGGTTCCTCTACACTGCTGCAGCCTGCCCTGGGTCTCCTGTAGCTCAGCCCTCAGGCCCGACACCTCCTCCTCCCTGCTCTCCTGCTGAGCTCGGGCCTCCACCTGCCACCGCTGCAACTCCCCACGCAGAACACACACTGCCCCCTGCTGGTTGTCCCGCTGGAGACAGAGGGTAGTGTCAGTGAGGTAGTGTGTAGGGAGAATGTGTGTGTGTGTGTGTGTGTGTGTGTTTGTATGTATCTGTATGTGTGTGTGTATGTATGTATGTGTTTGTATTTGTTTGTGTGTGTGTGTATATATGTGTGTGTGTGTGTGTGTGTGTGTGTGTGTGTGTGTGCATACACACGTATGGGGGGTGTAGGGGACACACAGACAGAACAGACAGATATGATCCAGTACACTCCTTCATCCTTCCTTCCTCTCCCTGCAGCTCCACCGAGGCACTTTAATGACACCAGCTCTACATTACATTATTACACTCCAGAGTACAATATCCCAGATGGGATAATATTAGTTTTCCCCTGGCTGATGATGCATTACAAAAGTAAGGAGCACTGTAACAGATGGCTCTCAGGGTAAAAATAATAAATCCCACAGACTTGTAACATGGCTGGGAGACACGCACCCACACCCACAAAACACTTCTGTGATTCATCTACTCCTTCGTTCTTACTGACTTCTAAGCCAGAAGAGAGAGAGAGGAAGAGAGAAACACGATTAGTTTGCATTTAACTTACAAACATCATTAAGACCCCAGCACTAATTGTGTTCTTTTAAATGAGTTAAATCTGTTAATGACTCCATCAGTGACTCCAGTGCATTGATGTCTCGCCGGAAAGGAGGGAGGGAGGAAGTGAGAGGATGGACTGAGGCAGTCTGTGACATCACAAACCGTGTAGACACACACAAATATGGAGGTAAAAGATACATGCAGAGAAAAGAGGACAGATGAAGAGGATAAATATAATAATAATAGTAGGACAGATATAGGGAAGGGGGCTGATGTGGAGAGAGAGAGAGAGAGAGAGAGGGGCTCTAATCCATAATACAGCCTGGCTGCCTGGCCTGCTGCATACATTACTGCATCAATCAGTGCTAAGCTGCAGTGTAATTTTCTAACTCCCTATTTCTCTCCCAACCTCATCACACAGACAACACCCCATGGCTATTTTTGATGAGATTCAGTGCTAGAGAGAGAGGAGGCGAGGGAAGGGGGGGAGAAGGGTGTTTATAGAGCAGCCTCTCTCCCTCTCTCCCTCTCTCTCGCAGCTCAACCACTGATTAATTTCCAACTAGATCGCTTGGCTAGCAGTATTATTAGCATAACATTTCCATGGATCAGGCCCTGCAATGAAACCCTTTCATCAAGTCACTTGTCAAACATAAAATTTCAAATCTCATTTTGTTTCTAATATAATTTTCTTACTGGGTGTGTGTGGAAGGCAGCGGGAGCTGGGAAAACGGACAGTGGGGGAGGAGGGTTGTTATGCAGAAGATAAACGGAGTCATCAATCAAAATAAAAAGAACTCTGGGTTGGTGTTAACCATGGTGTCTGTAGCCGCTTCGACTTTTACACACAAACACACTGGGCCCCCTGCCCAAGGTCAGTGCTCTCAGGTCTGTCTGTCTGCCTGCCTGCCTGCCTGTCTGTCTGTCTGTCTGTCTGTCTGTCTGTCTGTCTGTCTGTCTGTCTGTCTGTCTGCCTGCCTGCCTGTCTGTCTGTCTGTCTGTCTGTCTGTCTGTCTGCCTGTCTGCCTGTCTGTCTGTCTGTCTGTCTGTCTGTCTGCCTGCCTGCCTGCCTGCCTGCCTGCCTGCCTGCCTGCCTGCCTGCCTGCCTGTCTGTCTGTCTGTCTGTCTGTCTGTCTGTCTGTCTGTCTGTCTGTAGAGTGGACAGAGGCTGAACTCTCAGCTAAAGACAAAAGAGCAGTCTGACTATCTTATCTTGTGACTGAGGCAGAACAGAACGGCAGGCAGACACCAAACTTAGTCGATCACACAGGTCCACAAACTCAAGCAACGCCTTTCACGTCACAACAATGTGACAGCACATGCAATAAATAATGATAAATCTAGCCTTGATTACAAAATGGTCAAAGCTGTCACTATTACAACCCCCAGCCCTAGTTCCAGACTGTACCAGTAATTATGAAAAATAACATAGCAGGGGGGAGTAGGAGGAGGAATGGGGATTTCATTTGAATAAGGATACAGAATCAATGCAATTTAATCAATCTTAGCTAATTAAAATAAATCTATATTGTGAAACAATCAAGGTGCATTAACAAGATTCAAATAAATGAAGGAACTGTGCCAAGAGGCTGCCCATTTCTAATTAAATGATACTAATTGGAATTCCATGGCTGTGTGCTGTGCTGTGCGTTTGTTGATGCCGTGGAGAGAAAGACAGAGGGATGGCTGACTGCCTGCTCCTTTGTCTCTGCTGCTTCTCCTCAACAGCCCACATTACTGCACACAACACAGCCACACCATGGGCCATCTCTCACAGTTTGTGTATACAGTGACCTCTGTCACGCCCTGATCTGTTTCACCTGTCATTGTGATTGTCTCCACCCACTTCCAGGTGTCACCCGTTTTCCCCGTTAGTCCCTGGGTACTTATTCCGGTGTTCTCTGTTGGTCTGTTGCCAGTTCGTCTTGTCAAGTCAACCAGCATGTTTTTCCCGTGCTCCTGCTTTTTCTTATCTCTCTTTTGCTAGTCCTCCTGGTTTTGACCCTTGCCTGCCATGACTCTGAACCCACCTGCCTGACCATACTGCCTGCCCTGACCTCGAGCCTGCCTGCCACTCTGTGCCTCCTGGACTCTAACCTTCTCCCCTACCTCACCTCGCTCATCAACTCATCCTTGACCGCTGGCTACGTTCCTTCCGTCTTCAAGAGAGCGAGAGTTGCACTCCTTCTCAAAAAACCTACACTCGATCCCTCCGATGTCAACAACTACAGACCAGTATCCCTTCTTTCTTTTCTCTCAAACTCTTGAACGTGCCGTCCTTGGCCAGCTCTCTTGCTATCTCGCTCAGAATGACCTTCTTGATCCAAATCAGTCAGGTTTAAAGACTGGTCATTCAACTGAGACTGCTCTTCTCTGTGTCACGGAGGCTCTCCGCACTGCTAAAGCTAACTCCCTCTGCTCTCATCCTTCTAGACCTATCTGCTGCCTTTGATACTGTGAACCCTCAGATCCTCCTCTCCACCCTCTCCGAGTTGGGCATCTCCGGCGCGGCTCACTCTTGGATTGCGTCCTACCTGACAGGTCGCTCCTACCAGGTGGCGTGGCGAGAATCCGTCTCTGCACCACGTGCTCTCACCACTGGTGTCCCCCAGGGCTCAGTTCTAGGCCCTCTCCTATTCTTGCTATACACCAAGTCACTTGGCTCTGTCATATCCTCACATGGTCTCTCCTATCATTGCTATGCAGACGACACAATTAATCTTCTCCTTTCCCCCTTCTGATAACCAGGTGGCGAATCGCATCTCTGCATGTCTGGCAGACATATCAGTGTGGATGACGGATCACCACCTCAAGCTGAACCTCAGCAAGACGGAGCTACTGTTCCTCCCGGGGAAGGACTGCCCGATCCATGATCTCGCCATCACGGTTGACAACTCCATTTTGTCCTCCTCCCAGAGTGCTAAGAGCCTTGGCGTGACCCTGGACAACACCCTGTCGTTCTCCGCTAACATCAAGGCGGTGACCCGATCCTGTAGGTTCATGCTCTACAACATTCGCAGAGTACGACCCTGCCTCACACAGGAAGCGGCGCAGGTCCTAATCCAGGCACTTGTCATCTCCCGTCTGGATTAGCAACTCGCTGTTGGCGGGTCTCCCTGCCTGTGCCATTAAACCCCTACAACTCATCCAGAACGCCGCAGCCCGTCTGGTGTTCAACCTTCCCAAGTTCTCTCACGTCACCCCGCTCCTCCGCTCTCTCCACTGGCTTCCAGTTGAAGCTCGCATCTGCTACAAGACCATGGTGCTTGCCTACGGAGCTGTGAGGGGAACGGCACCTCTGTACCTTCAGGCTCTGATCAGTCCCTACACCCAAAGAAGGGCACTGCGTTCATCCACCTCTGGCCTGCTCGCCTCCCTACCTCTGCGGAAGCACAGTTCCCGCTCAGCCCAGTCAAAACTGTTCGCTGCTCTGGCACCCCAATGGTGGAACAAGCTCCCTCACGACGCCAGGACAGCGGAGTCAATCACCACCTTCCGGAGACACCTGAAACCCCACCTCTTTAAGGAATACCTGGGATAGGATTAAGTAATCCTTCTAACCCCCCCCCCCAAAAAAAATATATAGATGTACTATTGTAAAGTGGTTGTTCCACTGGATATCATAAGGTGAATGCACCAATTTGTAAGTCGCTCTGGATAAGAGCGTCTGCTAAATGACGTAAATGTTTATGATCTTTTGCCTGTCCATGACCATTCTCTTGCCTGGCCCTTGCATTATAATAAATATCAGAGACTTGAACCATCTGCCTCCCGTGTGTGCATTTGGGTCTCGCCCTGTGCCCTTATAGATCTCCATAAGTATTGTGACATTTTTAGTTGTTTTGGCTCTGTACTCCAGCACTTATGGATTTGCATCCATATTGGGTGAACTGTTTAGAAATTACAGCACTTTTTGTACATAGTCCCCTCAATTTAGGGGACCAAACGTATTATCTGCATTAAAGTAGTATTTGGTCCCAAATTCCTAGTACACAATGATTACATCAAGCTTGTAACTCTACAAACTGCATTTCCTTAACCTGGGAGTTTTGGTAAAGTTACTGCAATTATACAACCCTACATGGGGATGAGAGGGTTTGACATGCTGTAATAGGAGGGATGAGAGGGCTAGACATGCTGTAATAGGAGGGATGAGAGGGTTAGACATACTGTAATAGGAGGGATGAGAGGGTTAGACATGCTGTAATAGGAGGGATGAGAGGGTTAGACATGCTGTAATAGGAGGGATGAGAGGGTTAGACATACTGTAATAGGAGGGATGAGAGGGTTAGACATGCTGTAATAGGAGGGATGAGAGGGTTAGACATGCTGTAATAGGAGGGATGAGAGGGTTAGACATGCTGTAATAGGAGGGATGAGAGGGTTAGACATGCTGTAATAGGAGGGATGAGAGGGTTAGACATGCTGTAATAGGAGGGGATGAGAGGGTTAGACATACTGTAATAGGAGGGATGAGAGGGTTAGATATACTGTAATAGGAGGGATGAGAGGGTTAGACATGCTGTAATAGGAGGGATGAGAGGGTTAGACATACTGTAATAGGAGGGATGAGAGGGTTAGACATACTGTAATAGGAGGGATGAGAGGGTTAGATATGCTGTAATAGGAGGGATGAGAGGGTTAGACATGCTGTAATAGGAGGGATGAGAGGGTTAGATATGCTGTAATAGGAGGGATGAGAGGGTTAGACATGCTGTAATAGGAGGGATGAGAGGGTTAGACATGCTGTAATAGGAGGGATGAGAGGGTTAGACATGCTGTAATAGGAGGGATGAGAGGGTTAGATATACTGTATGTAGATATGTGTGTATATAGATTATGGTGTGTGTATACATATTATATAGTTTGTATAGATTATGGTGTGTGTATACATATTGTATAGTTTATATAGATTATGGTGTGTGTATACATATTGTTTAGTTTATATAGATTATGGTGTGTGTATACATATTGTATAGTTTATATAGATTATGGTGTGTGTATACATATTGTATAGTTTATAGATTATGGTGTGTGTGTATACATATTGTATAGTTTATATAGATTATGGTGTGTGTATACATATTGTATAGTTTATATAGATTATGGTGTGTGTATACATATTGTTTAGTTTATATAGATTATGGTGTGTGTATACATATTGTATAGTTTATATAGATTATGGTGTGTGTATACATATTGTATAGTTTATAGATTATGGTGTGTGTGTATACATATTGTATAGTTTATATAGATTATGGTGTGTGTATACATATTGTATAGTTTATAGATTATGGTGTGTGTGTATACATATTGTATAGTTTATGCTGCTATATAATAGGCCTGACACCAAGCCCATCATTCCAGTAGCTACTGTAAAAAGTGTTGAATAGTCTCACTAAGGATGTGGTATGATGTGTGTGTGTAGCTGACCTGTGTGAGCAGGCTGTCCCTTTCCTGCTGTAGCTGGCCAGTTGTCTGTAGTTGTGCCTCCATGTCCTCCTCTCTCTGACTCAGGCTGCCCTGGAGACAGCTCACCTCCTTCTGCAGCCTCTGCACCTCCTCTCCAAGGGCCTGCTCCTGCTGAGCCTGCACTGACAGCTACACACACACACGCACAGTGCACAGCATCAAGAGTACACACACACACACACACACACACACACACACACACACACACACACACACACACACACACACACACACACACACACACACACACACACACACACACACACACACACACACAGACAGACAGACAGACAGACAGACAGACAGACAGACAGACAGGACAGACAGACAGACAGACAGACAGACAGACAGACAGACAGACAGACAGACAGACAGACAGACAGACAGACAGACAGACAGACAGACAGACAGACAGACAGACAGACAGACAGACACAACATACATATAATTTAATGTTTAGTGACACATTATCCCTTATCAGGAAACAATTGCTGCATGTGTGGACGCAAGTGTGAAATTGAACAAAATCCCAGTCCATATAATTAAAGAAAACAGTGCTGTGAGCAGACAAGAAGAGAAGGCAGGGGAGCATGGAGACAACCAGAGACAACCACAAAACCACTGTGTTCTCCTCTATTCTGCTTGTAGTCAGACCTGTAGAGCTTGTTGTCTGGAAAAGTGGAATCTGATTCCCTGTAATATATGTGGATATTACCCTGTTTCCCCCCTGGGGCGGCAGGTAGCCTAGTGGTTAGAGCGTAGGACTAGTAACCGAAAGGTTGCAAGATTAAATCCCGAGCTGACAAGGTAAAAATCTGTCGTTCTGCCTCTGAACAAGGCAGTTAACCCCCTGTTCCTAGACCGTCATTGAAAATAAGAATTTATTCTTAACTGACTTGTCTAGTTAAATAAAAGGTTAAAGTAAAAAAACACCACCCCCTCCAGCAGCAAGTTTCGGAGTGAGTGATAAACTCTCTCCCCTCCCAACCCCACCTCTCAACCCCTCCCCATCCCACCTCTCAACCCCTC
Source organism: Salmo trutta (assembly GCF_901001165.1). Lineage (NCBI taxonomy): Eukaryota > Metazoa > Chordata > Actinopteri > Salmoniformes > Salmonidae > Salmo > Salmo trutta. The sequence goes on from NC_042968.1 coordinate 18,356,262, forward strand.
CCATCCTCACCTCTCAACCCCTCCCATCCCCACCTCTCAACCCCTCCCATCCTCACCTCTCAACCCCTCCCATCCCCACCTCTCAACCCCTCCCAACCCACCTCTCAACCCCTCCCAACCCCACCTCTCAACCCCTCCCATCCCCACCTCTCAACCCCTCCCATCCTCACCTCTCAACCCCTCCCATCCCCACCTCTCAACCCCTCCCATCCTCACCTCTCAACCCCTCCCATCCCACCTCTCAACCCCTCCCAACCCCACCTCTCAACCCCTCCCATCCCCACCTCTCAACCCCTCCCCAACCCCACCTCTCAACCCCTCCATCCCACCTCTCACCCCTCCCAACCCCACCTCTCAACCCCTCCCATCCTCACCTCTCAACCCCTCCCATCCTCACCTCTCAACCCCCCCATCCCCACCTCTCAACCCCTCCCATCCTCACCTCTCAACCCCTCCCATCCCCACCTCTCAACCCCTCCCATCCTCACCTCTCAACCCTCCCATCCTCACCTCTCAACCCCTCCCATCCTCACCTCTCAACCCCTCCCATCCTCACCTCTCAACCCCTCCCATCCTCACCTCTCAACCCCTCCCAACCCCACCTCTCAACCCGACCCATCCTCACCTCTCAACCCCTCCCATCCTCACCTCTCAACCCCTCCCATCCTCACCTCTCAACCCCTCCCATCCCCACCTCTCAACCCCTCCCATCCCCACCTCTCAACCCGACCCATCCCCACCTCTCAACCCGACCCATCCCCACCTCTCAACCCCGACCCATCCCCACCTCTCAACCCCTCCCATCCCATCTCTCTCTTAGTCCCTCTCTTCACCCGTCTGCTCAGTTTAAATTACATCTCCCTGTGAGTCTCAGGAAAAGCCACGTAAAGCAATTGCTAACAGGCCTGATGTGCCCCCTTCCCTTTATGTAGGGGGGGGGGGGCAGTGCCCTTCAGGAAAAAATGCATTTTCCAATTGCAGTTAGTTCTGCCATGAATAAATAAACAAATAAATAATTGAGAGGGCAACATAAATAAATAACATCACAAACATTTCACTGGCACTCATAAGTATTCTGCAGATAACTTGGGCTGCATGCTAATGATAAAAACAGTACATGTAGCAGGTTCCCAATGCATTATTCACCGCTCCCCTCTAACCCAAAATTAAATAAATAAAAATCTTTCAAGGAAGTCAAAACATCCTCTCAGCATTGAAGTGACAGGCCTGTCCCATTTATAACACAAGGACACTCTGGCAAACAAATATCTGACCAGTCAGAGAGAGAGGAATAAATAAACCTGCACAACACAGTGTACGGCCATTGACAGGTCCTCCACAAGTTCTCCTTCAAGAAGAAAACTCTGAAATAACACAGAGGGTTCATGGGACACAGTCAGGTGTCTTTTCTAAGTCCCATGGTACAGGGCTGGCTGGACACTAACAAGGTCACCATGTCCTTGAGCTTTCTTCTCAGGGATATACGGGGGGGGGGGGGGGGGGGTCTGTGCCCCTGTGAATTCTGATGGATTTGAGTTGAACTAGCCTCTATATAAACCGGCAGCACTAGGACTCATCTTTGATGGCTGTAGAGACTAGGCAGGTCTGTACAACCACATCCTTGTTGACTAATTAAAAAGAGATCTCAGGCCTCACCTCATCCTGAGCTGATTTCAGGTGTTCCTGGGCGGTCCTCAGTTCTGTGGTCAGTCTCAGCACTGTCTCATCCCTGTTGGTCACCTGAACACAACCACACACCTTGGTCAGTCCCTACTTCCACTCAACTCACACTGCCTTACCTGTCAGTATGTATGGTTCGTCTTCTGCTGTGAAGATTTAAAACAACACTACCCTATATCGACACATTCTTAACAATGACCTTGGTAAAGACATTTTGTATTTCACATCCATTCTGAAACATCCTGATCCAAGTTAAATAAAGGTTACATTAAAAAAAGTAAAAAAAAGGCCATGACATTTCTGATTGCCTGTTTGTGAGCTGACCAGCTAAGGGGCATTACAATGAGGGTTGGTTGGATGAGGGAGAGGAGACAGACGGAGGAGAGATGGAGGAGAGATGTCAAGGCCAGTACCTCGTGCTGTGCAGCCTTGTGTTTCTCATTGAGCAGATCCAGGTCATGGCTCAGGTCCTGGTTCTCTGTCACCTGAGAGGCCAGTCTGTCCCTCTGTTCCCCCACCTCACGCAGCTCCTCCCTCAGCCTGCCCACCCCAGCCTCCTCCTGGACCAGCTACACACAGACAGAGAAATAGTATGGTCTAACAGAAAAGAGGCTAATAACAGAGGCTAGCAGAGGTACAGTATATAGATAAACCTACAGACCATTTTAGCATATTATGTACTAGTGACTTTCTATCAAGGTTCAAGTACCTGGGCATAGCAGGTGGTATACTGCTGCTGTAGTTGGACCAGATCAGCTCTGATCTCAGCCAGTCTCTCCTCTGTCTCCACACACTGGCTATCCTGTAACAAGTGACACGTGTCATTCCATTGTCATAAACATGCCAATGCATGGCTCTTAATGGGTCAAATAAAACTCCTTTTCTGACCTGCTTCTCCCTCTCTCTTTTACATGACCTCAGCTCGGCAGTAACTTGCTGCAGTGCATCTTGGGAGGAGAGCAGCTGTTGGCGGAGAACACGGGCGTCTTCTTCATGGTCCTGCAGCTTCACTCTGAGAGCCACGACCATCTCCTCCTTCTGGGCAAGCTGCGGGACAGGAGGGAACGTAACACACTGAAGAACACATCAAGGACAGGACAGAGAACATGCTGATTGTACAGTAATAGCTATGTGGAAAGCACTTTCCTGTTCAAATCACTGGCATTATTTACAATCAGCAAGAAAGCAAAAGGTTCAAATCAAACATTTATTTACTGTTGTTCTCTATGTTCCATCTTACAGGGATACAGGAAAACCAATGACAAAGAGCGTGATGGTTTTAGAAACAGAGGAGCCTTATTTCCACATTGTGAGAGGGTTATGGCTGAGTGATTTTCAGTTGACCTACAGGAGTTATTCCTAACAGTGGTAGTTAACTGAGTTATAATGTCCTTTTTATCACAAGAAACAAAATGACAAGAAAGAAACACATCAGTAAAGAAAAGCAAACAGGCTAATTTTCCACAGAGCCCATTAAGGAGCGTCATTAACCTGCCTGCTAAGCACAAAATTGTAATTAAAACCACGGGGGTCATATGCATTGAACACGGCCGTGCACTTGAAAGCGAGGAGTGGGGGAAAAAATCTAATTTCCTGTACATGTTTGCAGATTGCAGCCTAATGTGAAGCTCAGCTTAATTAGACCCCAGTGACCTGATGTGATGGAGCCTGACTGGGTCCTCACTACACCCACACTGCACCATCACCAACCCTGCTCCCTCCCTCCGACCCCCACAGCTCCTAGAACCATTCCACCTCCCCCTCCTCCCCAGGCCTAGACTCCCTTCCACCTCTCCCCTCTTCTTCCTACCCGTCCCTCGACCCCCCCCCCCACACACACACACCCTCAACCCTGCTCCCTGTACCTCCCCAGCCCCTCACCCTGTCCTGTAGGCTGTCCAGGCTGTGCTGCATCTCCTGCCTCTGGGCCCCCAGACTGTGGGTCTTCTCCTCCTGTAATCTCAGGCTTCTGAGGGCTGTGTCCCTGGCCCTCTGCACCTCCTCAAGCCCAGCCTCCCTCAGCCTCAGTCCCTCTGAGGCAGCATGGTAGCGGTCCCTCCACTCCCACAGCTCCCTGTCGCGCTGGGCACTCTCCTCCCACAGCTCCCGACCCACCACGTCTGCCTGGTTCTGCAGCCACACAGCCTGCACATCGCTCTCCCTCACCTGCACATAGACACAGTCACAGTCAGTTATATCACCAAATAGACATCTTCAGTCATTCATATCAGTCAGGAGACATCTAGAAACTCAACTCACACACACTAAGAACACACACGTTAACAGTCAAGGACATAGTACAGACACTCATGTACACACGTCCGACGCTCGTCATCCCGGTGTCTGCTGTGGCACAGAGCAGACTGTCCCTCCTGTCACAGCTAGTTCCCAGGATGTTAAAACAACACGTCTACAACAGCCCTAGTGAGTTTCCACTAAAACCCACTTAAAGAGCAGGACTATTCTTTATGAACTGACAAACTCACACAGTAACAGGATCAGCACATAAAAGTCCATGCGAATGAAACAAACGAGTGTTAGCAGGGTGTGAATAAACACTGTGGCGCGCACCTCTACAGACCCTTCTATCAATCAACCTGTCTGCACTTTGTTTTCAGAGTAATCTTGTCCAACCACCAGAGAAGCACTCAGCAGTTAGTGGAGCTTGGCTGTGCTTTGAAGGCCGTGGTTTATTGCGGTCCCAGAGCACAGTGAGGCCGCGCTGTAAAAACACGCAGGCCCAGCGCTCAACACTCGTCCGAGGTTACTCACCTCACACAGGGATCTAGCGCAGACCTACAGACCACCTAAAACACCCGTCTGACCCTTTTCCATTTCTCTCTTCATCTACAGATTATCACCCTCTGTCCCATGTCTTCCCTCTGCTCTGTCCCATGTCTTCCCCCTGCTCTGTCCCAGGTCTTCCCTCTGCTCTGTCCCAGGTCTTCCCTCTGCTCTGTCCCTGGTCTTCCCTCTGCTCTGTCCCAGGTCTTCCCTCTGCTCTGTCCCTGGTCTTCCCTCTGCTCTGTCCCAGGTCTTCCCTCTGCTCTGTCCCAGGTCTTCCCTCTGCTTTGTCCCAGGTCTTCCCTCTGCTCTGTCCCATGTCTTCCCTCTGCTCTGTCCCAGGTCTTCCCCCTGCTCTGTCCCAGGTCTTCCCTCTGCTCTGTCCCAGGTCTTCCCTCTGCTCTGTCCCAGGTCTTCCCCCTGCTCTGTCCCAGGTCTTCCCTCTGCTCTGTCCCAGGTCTTCCCTCTGCTCTGTCCCAGGTCTTCCCTCTGCTTTGTCCCAGGTCTTCCCTCTGCTCTGTCCCAGGTCTTCCCTCTGCTCTGTCCCAGGTCTTCCCTCTGCTCTGTCCCATGTCTTCCCTCTGCTCTGTCCCATGTCTTCCCCCTGCTCTGTCCCAGGTCTTCCCTCTGCTCTGTCCCAGGTCTTCCCTCTGCTCTGTCCCTGGTCTTCCCTCTGCTCTGTCCCAGGTCTTCCCACTGCTCTGTCCCAGGTCTTCCCTCTGCTCTGTCCCAGGTCTTCCCTCTGCTCTGTCCCAGGTCTTCCCACTGCTCTGTCCCAGGTCTTCCCTCTGCTCTGTCCCATGTCTTCCCTCTGCTCTGTCCCATGTCTTCCCCCTGCTCTGTCCCAGGTCTTCCCTCTGCTCTGTCCCAGGTCTTCCCTCTGCTCTGTCCCATGTCTTCCCTCTGCTCTGTCCCAGGTCTTCCCTCTGCTCTGTCCCAGGTCTTCCCTCTGCTCTGTCCCAGGTCTTCCCTCTGCTCTGCCATGTCGTTCCCTCTGCTCTGTCCCATGTCTTCCCTCTGCTCTGTCCCCATGGTCGTTCCCTCTGCTCTGTCCCATGTCTTCCCTCTGCTCTGTCCCCTGTCTTCCCTCTGCTCTGTCCCAGGTCTTCCCTCTGCTCTGATCCCAGGTCTTCCCTCTGCTCTGTCCCAGGTCTTCCCTCTGCTCTGTCCCTGGTCTTCCCTCTGCTCTGTCCCAGGTCTTCCCACTGCTTTGTCCCAGGTCTTCCCTCTGCTCTGTCCCTGGTCTTCCCTCTGCTCTGTCCCAGGTCTTCCCACTGCTCTGTCCCAGGTCTTCCCACTGCTCTGTCCCAGGTCTTCCCTCTGCTCTGTCCCAGGTCTTCCCTCTGCTCTGTCCCAGGTCTTCCCACTGCTCTGTCCCAGGTCTTCCCTCTGCTCTGTCCCAGGTCTTCCCACTGCTCTGTCCCAGGTCTTCCCTCTGCTTTGTCCCAGGTCTTCCCACTGCTCTGTCCCAGGTCTTCCCTCTGCTCTGTCCCAGGTCTTCCCACTGCTCTGTCCCAGGTCTTCCCTCTGCTCTGTCCCAGGTCTTCCCACTGCTCTGTCCCAGGTCTTCCCTCTGCTCTGTCCCAGGTCTTCCCTCTGCTCTGACCCACTTTCACCCTCTACCTCCATCTATTGACTGGGACAGGGCCTGTCTGAGCCCTCATTAGTGTGGGCTGCCAAGGCCATGCCCAGTAGACATGTGCATGTACACACACACACACACACACACACACACACACACACACACACACACCACACACACACACACACACACACACACACACACACACACACCACACACACACACACACACACACACCACACACACACACACACACACACACACACCACACCAATCCCCGGAAACGCTCCTGACCCACTCTTTGGCCTTTAAGGGCCGACCAAAAGCCTCATTACACGTCGGCTCCCACTGCTTAAGAGGCGAATGTGAAGTTGAAGGGTTGAGAGCAGGCGTTAGAAGATGCCCACGCTGTGTCAGTCAGTCAGGCATCTCACAACACAGCAGCGTGAGAGGAGAGGCCTTGTTAAGCAGCATTGTGTGTCATCCTGTTCCTGAGAGCAAAAAGGTGTCAGCCAGACTCCAGAGCCACAGACCTTGTCCTTGAGCTGATGCTGCTCGTCTCTCAGCCTCTTCAGCTCCTCTTCTCTACCACAAAGCTGAGGAGAAACACACACAACATGTTAAGTACACAGAGGGTGAAGAGATAGAGTGGGAGGTTACACAGAAGGGCTGTCATAACAAAGCAGCCGGTTTATATCAATATAAAATCAGTTCTGAGTGGCAATTAAGTACCTTACTGTAATAGTTTTCCATTAAAATGGTCAGAATGAAACAAAAATAGCTTAACTGTTTTTCAAGCAAGAATTTAGCTGGGACTGTCTGGGAGTGATGTCGCTCTTGCTGCGGGTGATTCCCTGATCCACCTCTACGCAGACGACACCATTCTGTATACTTCTGGCCCTTCTTTGGACACTGTGTTAATAACTAACCTCCAGACGAGCTTCAATGCCATACAACTCTCCTTCCGTGGCCTCCAACTGCTCTTAAATGCAAGTAAAACTAAATGCATGCTTTTCAACCGTTCGCTGCCTGCACCTGCCCGCCCGACTAGCATCACTACTCTGGACAGTTCCGACTTAGAATATGTGAACTACAAATACCTAGGTGTCTGGTTAGACTGTAAACTCTCCTTCCAGACTCATATTAAACATCTCCAATCCAAAATGAAATCTAAAATCGGCTTCCTATTTCGCAACAAAGCCTCCTTCACTCACGCCGCCAAACATACCCTCGTAAAACTGACTATCCTACCTATCCTCGACTTCCGCGATGTCATCTACAAAATAGCCTCCAACACTCTACTCTGCAAACTGGATGCAGTCTATCACAGTACCATCCGTTGTCACCAAAGCCCCATATACCACCCACCACTGCGACCTGTACGCTCTCGTCGGCTGGCCCTCGCTACATATTCGTCGCCAGACCCACTGGCTCCAGGTCATCTATAAGTCTTCACTGGCCACGGTAACAACACCCACCCGTAGCACAAGCTCCAGCAGGTATATCTCACTGGTCATCCCCAAAGCCAACATCTTCTTTGGCTGCCCTTCCTTCCAGTTCTCTGCTGCCAGTGACTGGAACGAATTGCAAAAATCGCTGAAGCTGGAGACTTATATTTCCCTCACTAACTTTAAGCATCAGCTATCTGAGCAGCTTACCGATCGCTGCAGCTGTACACAGCCCATCTGTAAATAGCCCATCCAACTACCTACCTCACCCCCATATTGTTTTTATTTTACTTTCTGCTCTTTTGCACACCAGTATCTCTACTTGCACATCATCATCTGCACATCTATCACTCCAGAGTTAATTTGCTAAATTGTAATTACTTTACTACTATGGCCTATTTATTGCCTACCTCCTCATGCCATTTGCACTCACTGTATATAGACTTTATTTTTTTCTATTGTGCTATTGACTGTTTATCCCATGGGTAACTCTGTGTTTGTTTGTGTCGCACTGCTTTGCTTTATCTTGGCAGGTCGCAGTTGTAAATGAGAACTTGTTCTTAACTGGCCTACCTGGTTAAATAAAGGTGAGAAAAAAAAGGGATCTGAGTGGGGAGGGGGAACTGAAAACTTGCTGTTATTGGCAGAGAGGTTTGGAACTCCTTGTTATTGGCCTATTAACTAATTTACCGCCTAGTGATGTCAACAGGAAAGCCAAAACTCCACCCATGCAAAACCTGCTGATTAGAAGGTATTGTGTAGATTGTATTTCCAACCAGAATCAGGAAATAACAATGATCACATTTACAGAGTTTTTCCACACATGTACAGTGTTCTTTCATCAGCTGTTGCACAATATGATAAAAAAAAAAGAAAATAATTTTGACTGTACTGGGACTTTAATAGCGTTCACATTCTCAATAGTGCTAAGTCTCCTGACATTCAACAACAGGTCTAGGCCAGTCCAGATGAATAACTAATGCTGCTATCTAGTCCTACTGAGTGGTTGGACCCCCTACCCCCCTCTCTCTCCTCAATAGACCTGGAGTGAGAAGCATCTGAAACCTTAATAAAACAAAGTGCCTCTCCTTTCTTTCCTTGACCTCTTCAGGAATACCTCTTTAAATATTTAAATATTAAGAGAGAACATCAAAAACGTACAGCAGGAGTAAAAAGTGCTGAAATATTGAACGGGTGCTGTGGCTGGGCAGTTTGGGAGTGGTAATGCAGGGGCGAGGGATGGAGGGGGCGAGGGATGGATGGGGCGAGGGATGGATGGGGCGAGGGTGGGGGCGAGGGATGAGGGGGCGAGGGATGGAGGGGGCGAGGGTGGGGGCGAGGGATGGAGGGGGCGAGGGATGGATGGGGCGAGGGTGGGGGCGAGGGATGAGGGGGCGAGGGATGGAGGGGGCGAGGGTGGGGGCGAGGGATGGAGGGGGCGAGGGATGGTGGAAGCGAGGGTGGGGGCGAGGGATGGCTGGGGGGAGGGAGTGCGGGAGCGAGGGCGAGGGGGAGCGAGGGATGGCGGGGGCGAGGGAGGGTGGGAGGGAGGGTGGGAGCGAGGGAGGGCGGGAGCGAGGGATGGAGGGGGCGAGGGAGGGCGGGAGCGAGGGCGAGTGGGAGTGAGGGAGGGGCGGGAGCGAGGGATGGAGGGGGCGAGGGTGTGTGTGTGGAGGAAAAGAGGGGGAAGCGACAGCAATAGAGCTCCCAGGACAGGAGAGGCTGACGCAGGTACCTCAGGCCCCTGGGGCCCCCGGACTTTATTAACAGTGGCCCCTGGTGGCAGGTGACATTCAGCTGTACTGGAACTCTGGCAGTTAGGGAAATGAAGCCGTACTGAGCGGAGGCCTTAGAGAACGCTTTATGGTAAACAGCAGATATTGAGCAAGGAAAGACTTGCCTGATGGAAATGAAATCTTCAGAAACTTTTTAAGTGATAGTTCAATCTGAGTGTGAACATCTTGAGAGTCGGAGGGCAGAGAATGGCACATGAACCCAGTCTGGGTGGGATTGCTCTTATAGAGGTGACCTCTCTTCTTTCAGATCCAAGGAGGATGACATCACTTTTGACCTCTTCTCTCGCAACACAAATACCCTGTATCTGAATGCAAACATTCCTCCCCCAAGGACACAAAGATGTAATATTTTCTCCCCCCACTTGGGATGAAAAGAGGCTTTAACCCACACCTTGAAGGTAGCATAACTGCACCTCATCGTAAAGCAGATGTATTTTTTTCCTCAATAGCTCAGGGTCGACAGTGTCAAGGTACGTGGCCCCACAGCAGTTCCAGTCTTTTGTGGAGCCTCTCTTTGAGCTCCATGAAAGGAAGGGATGTGCAGTCCAGCCAGGCAGTATGAAGAATCACACCTTTTTAGCAGTTGAAGGTACTGGACTGTACACACGTGTGCTTATATGAGTGGGGTTACTGTTTTTCATTGAGCAAAGGAAGGTTGTTATAGACGATGTGTGTGTAATGCCACATGCACAAGTACAGTGAAATGCCTCTCGTAAGCGCTCTGTGTGTGTGTGTGTGTGTGTGTGTGTGTGTGTGTGTGTGTGTGTGTGTGTGTGTATGTGTGTGTGTGTGTGTGTGTGTATGTGTGTGTGTGTGTGTGTGTGTGTGCGCCTGCGTTTGTTACTGATGCTGTCAAGACAGAGCACTCAATTACCTTTTTTCGCATCTCCTGTCTCTCATTCTTCAGTCTGTCCACCTCCCTCTGCAGCTCACCAAACAGCTCTTCCTTCTGCTGCTGTGCCTGCCCCTGCTCAAAACACACAAATGCCCACACACACACGCACACACCCGGAGGGCAGAGGTGAGGCACACATGGGAGAAGGAGGTGTCTGTTTTTAAAGGTGTCAGCCGGAGACATTTGCATTATGCATATCACACCTCTGAAATGATCCATTAGCAGGTTATGGCGTGAGAGCTGCTAAATCAGTTGACAGGACACTACGCTAGCACAGACAATATCCTCTACCTTCACTGCCAAATGAGAGGGAGTGTTTGTCCCTACGGAGCAGAGACAGAGAGGGTCGCTGGTCCAGAGAGAAGCCCTCTCTACAGGCCCCTGTCCCTGTAGTACCAGACCCCCTCTGCTGTCCCCAGAGAAAGAAAGAAAGGCAAGCGAGACAGAAAGACAGTGAGAGAGAGAGAGAGAGAGAGAGAGAGAGAGAGAGAGAGAGGAGAGAGAGAAAGAGAGAGAGAGAGAGAGACAGAGAGAGAGAGAGAGAGAGAGAAAGAGAGAGGCAAGAGAGACAGACAGACACAGTGAGAGAGAGAGAGAGAGAGAGAGAAAGAGAGAGAGAGAGGAGAGAGAGAGAGAGAGAGAGAGAGAGAGAGAAAGAGAGAGGCAAGAGAGACAGACAGACACAGCGAAAGAGAGAGAGAGAGAGGCAAGAGAGACAGACAGACACAGTGAGAGAGAGAGAGAGAGAGAGAGAGAGAGAGAGAGAGAGAGAGAGAGAGAGAGAGAGAGAGAGAGAGAGAGAGAAAGAGAGAGGCAAGAGAGACAGACAGACACAGCGAAAGAGAGAGAGAGAGGCAAGAGAGACAGACAGACACAGTGAGAGAGAGAGAGAGAGAGAGAGAGAGAGAAAGAAAGAGGCAAGAGAGACAGACAGACACAGCGAAAGAGAGAGAGAGAGAGGCAAGAGAGACAGACAGACACAGTGAGAGAGAGAGAGAAAGAGAGAGAGGCAAGCGAGACAGACAGATACAGCGAGAGAGAAAGAGAGAGAGAGGCAAGAGAGACAGACAGACAGACACAGCGAGAGAGAGAGAGAGAGAGAGAGAGAGAGAGAGAAAGAGAACACTCAGCCTCTCCTCAACACCCCCTTGCACATCCAGACACTGATTTATAATTTTAATATCTCTAATTTCCACAGCAGCGGCCGCTTTCCAAATGTCATTTTCCAATTTATGTCAAACCGTGTGACCATTTATCTTAATACGGCTTATGACAAGCCTGGTCGCCAGGCAGATATGCAATTCAGATTGAGTGCTTTACAGGCGCGGGAGCCAACAGGCTGGGGTGTTTGTGTGTTTATCTTTATCAGTGCCCGTTCAATATTTTTGAGGGGGGAGACCGAGAGCGCCATACACAAGGGAAAATGTGGTTTTACAGGGAGGAAATGGCTGCAGGGAACAGAATAATAATTCTGTCATAAATCGAATAATTACAGTTACCATAATGAGAATTATGATGGTGGTAATGATAATGTATTAAAATACGTATTAACACTAAGAGCCTGAAATGGAACGTGGGATGGCTTCACAGTCATTATATGAATATTTATGTTAATTAAAACAGGGCCTCCCCTTTTATGTACCACTATATCTCAGTGCTAATCGTCTGAGTGGAACACAATGGGGATCGCTGCGGAGGGGCGGCATGCAGTTCAGGGCTCACCCTGAGGATGGCGCTGTGGAGCTCCTCTCTGGCACGGCCCAGCTGGCCCTGCAGGGTGGATGTCTCTCTCTCCCACTCCATCTCTCGCCCATGTAGCTCAGCCAATGACCTCTGGAGCCTCTGCACCTCAGCACTCCTGTCCTGCAGCTAGAGGGCATAGAAATGAGAATAATGTCAATCACACACACACACACACACACACACACACACACACACACACACACACACACACACACACACACACACACACACACACACACACACACACACACACACACACACACACACACACACACACACACACACCTTTTTCTCAAGGGAGGTAAGATATGGTCACACATCCTGGTCGAAACCACAGCCAACAGCATCCTGCTAAACTAAAGGTTTGACAACAAGCAGCTCATCAGACTAGATGAATCATATAAAGGCCGTAGAGATCATGTTGGGTAGTTCCTCACAAGATATAAAACTCCATACGATCCATATGATTGAGAGGTCTGGATGTTGGTGCTGAGGTCCAGCTCTCTCTGTGGGTGTTGGCTGGCTCTGTGATGTAGCTGGGACTCTCCATTCAGCTGGCTGCTGACAGAGGCCTGAGAGACCTGAGAGAGAGCCGGGCCCTAATAGCCCATAATGATCACTGAGAACTTATTCAATGAGGAATTCATTCCTGGCTGGGGCCCGTGTGTGTGGCTGGCCTGTCCATGGCTGTACACTACGGTGCGGTCTGGTATGACATAGCGAGTCTCGCCCCACTGCTCCTCCCTCCGCCAACCACCTATTGACTCGCCAGCGCATGTTCCCCACCCTCAATAAATGGGTAGAAATAACAGGAACAAGTTGTCGGAAATGAAATTTCAATTCATCCAGTCCCTTTATACACTGGTGCGGGTAGCCTGCCGTCGAGAGGGAGGGATCAATAGTGTTTAGACAGCAGAGCAGATTTTCTAAGCGCCGGATCAATAGGAAAGAGAGAGGGGAAAATACCCGGCTTTTCTTTGGGTGTTGTAGTAAATACGAACAAATCAGTGGCCTTAGGCTAAATGGATTGACCAGCTGTTTCTAAGTTCTGTGCTGTAAATAAAGGTATATTCTGGAGTCTCTGACGGAGGCCCAAAGGGGAGAGTGCCACCAACGGCGTTAGGCTGCCTCAGACACACACCTGACAGGACAAGGGGAGCAGGGGACATAGGGACATGGGGGTAGTGGGGGAGCTATAGAGAGGCTTCAAGGCCAGGGAGCCTGGAGCAACTGCTAGTAGAGCAGGACAGGTGAAACGAAATGGTTCCCAGAGCTAATCAGACGGGCCAGTGAAATCATGGAGGGCGATATATTTTGATGATGTGTATTTTAGTACGTCTGTGACCTTATCTACTGAAAACTCTGAAAATGCCACAACAAAGAGATGGATGTTTTTCAGGTTTTCGTAAGAGAAGAATCCGATAAACAAACTTGATTCACGATAGGTCACAAAAGATGACTTTATGGCTAACTTAAAAATAGTCATTAGGTGAACCGTTGTCAGTCGTTTGACATCGTGGAGTGTGGCAGGTCAGATGTGTCAGCCAGAGTACTGGGCTAATCAGAGTCCAGCATCCTGACAGGATGACTGATCACATGGTGTGTTCCCCTCACCTCTAGACTTATTAAAGAAAAACACCACTGGCCACGCTCGCCTAGACCCACACCACTCATTGGTCAACCGCCCGGGAAAATGTTAAATTCATCATCAAGTCCTCAGCCCAAACAAAACACACATTGGACGACCAAACAATAAAAGAACCCCTGGTCATTCCTGACTGCCTACAAACACAGTGAAACGACACATTCAAAGAGAACGAGCGTGTTAAAGGATGGCTGTTGACTCTAGCTGCAGGACGGGGGGGGCGAAGGGGTGGGGGCTGAGGAATGATTGGCTTGGCTGTGCTTGGACACTAAGACAGGGGTTGACTAAACCCCCCTCATGGTCTCCTTCCTGGCGGGGGTGCCGCTGATGGAAGAGGGTTACAGCAACAGAGGCATACCGGTACCTCTGTGCTGCTGGTCTGTTCCAGTGGTCCATCCGTTACTGGAACACACACTCACTAAGTGATTTATAATTGCCCTCATTCTGCCACTCTGTCAGGGAGAACGCCGGTGACATGAAAGGGCTCTGCTCTGCATCTCAGCTGACAGACAACCTGGAGTTTGGTGACGCTGTGGAGGCTGCAGCACTCCAGACTGACTGATCCCAGACAGACACAAACCTCCAATTACACACTCATATCCACACTGGGCGGATCTTTATCTCCAAACAAATAGAACAGAGCCATCAGCCATGTTGTGTGATTGATTTAGAGGCCATTTAACCACAATAATCTATATGTTAAATGTGTACATTATATTTGTTGTTCAATATGTCTGGTGGGCTGTGTGTGTGTTTGTGTGTGTGTTCCAAAGCTCTCTCCTCTCTCTGCGGTAAAGGTCACTGTAGATTGGGCATTTAAAGCTTCTCATGGCTGAGCCGAGGAACCTGCCCACGTTAGATCTCAACTCATTGCCTTCCCAGGCACATTATCTTAATGATGCTATTCCTCACACCTCCATCTCAGCAGATGGGGAGATACAGAAATGAGAAAGGAAGTAAAGACATTCTAATGTCCTCCCCAGCCATTCAATTCCAGCTCTCTGCCTGCATCCACACAAAGGAGCAGTGAAGCAATACTCCTTGTTTTTCCCTCAACAACCAACCAAGCTATATATGCAGATACAAAGCTGTATGCAGAAACTGCCATTAAACATTTATATTGCAGGTTTCCTGAAATCCTTGCTCTATTTTTGTTCGGTAATAGGATTGTTTTTGAAAATATTAAAACGGTTCGTCTTGACAAATGGTAAAGCCTGCCTATGAAAGCAGCTTATTCTGCTCCTTCCTGGCGCCTGATCAAAAACCATTTACTCCACCGGGGGGATTGAACGAGACGTCTGATCGTTAACCCCGTCTCACCCTCTGCCGAGGCCTCACCCATGGGGGAGATGTTTACTGCCTGTTGTGTCTGCTGTTCACCCCCAAGATGTCAGCCCTGCATCTCAGTCTCAGCAGCCCTGGGTGGGCGCACCCTGTACACGGCACAGTCCCAGCTCCTTCTCATACGCCCTGCTGTTCAGTCTATGCTGTCTTTGATGCCACATGTCAAAAAGGGCGGCCCATCTTCTTCTCCCTCCGCCCCTCACCCATCCTCTCAGCGTTTAAGCGTTCATTATTTCCATAAGTGCTTTTCAATTTACACTAGATGAAGCTAATTAATTAGGGTATTTGTTAGCAGAGATGTTCTAAGATGTACTGGGTGTTTGTCTGCTGGGACAGGCTACATAAGTAAGAAGGGGTTACTGTGCTAAGCTAGGCAGGTAAAAGTCATAATGCTTTGAATAGGACTGAATAGCTCCTCATTCTCTAGAGAAAATATCTTGAATGCTTTTTAAATATGTAATGACAATTTAATTGCTGATGAAATCTAGGCATTTTCTCCATATTGTCTATGAAAGCTTAACTGCAGGATCGAGCTGAGGAGGTTCTCAGAGAGTGGTCATTAAGATGGTCACGTCCCTGAAGACCATCTGTTCCATATTGTGGCCTGTCTGTGTAAGCCGTTTCCCCCTCCCTGTCTTTGAGTTATTTGGGGTATCCGGGGCGGAGGGGGAGTCAGGGACTGTTGAGAGTGTTTATGTTGCTGACCTGGACACAGGCTTCTAATGTGTAACACAGGACACTCCTGTATGCAGATGCCCCGGGCTATTCTCTAAGTGGTCTTTACTTTGAAAACACAGGTACCCTCCAGGGGGATGGGGTGGGGCTGCTGATGCAGGATGGGATGGGGGGCAAGAGCCCTGCTCAGAGCCCCATGCAACGCTCTGAATAATATATCCATACATCATCAGTCCGTGTCAGACTTTGATTCACGGCAGAGGACTTGCCGAAACCACTGTGGTATTAGCTTTAATAATGCAAGCTGGGGTTAGGCGCTTACTCTTTTCTGACAAATATGGGCAAATCAATTAATTCCACTGACATTCTCCCAAAGCACACATATAAATCCAACATGGACGCTTGCTTTTGTGTTTTTGTTTTATCAAGCAAAGCAAGCAAGAATAACTTCACGTTTTTATGTCCTAATTCTAAAATAACCCGACAGGATAAGGCATTTGTTATCGTTATAAACACATTTTAAAGTAGATATTGACTTTAAAAATCTGAAATGAGGTCTGGAACACTTTGATGAGAAATATGTTTTATATGCTAGTGCATTATGAGAATCATTCAAAGCAGCAGGACGGGATAATGTGACACATATCGACCAAGTCCAGAACACACTCAATGCACCTAACATAACAAGCACACTAATATCCCCACCTAGAAAACCTCCTACACACAACACTTTAATTATGCACATAGAACATATCCAACATCTTGTCAATAACTTCATATCAATAAACAAATGCTACCACAGCCAATTAAAGAAATGCATTGTTCTTATTCACATTCATAGCTGGCTTTCACAGCTCGCTGTCAATTTCAAGCTATACAGTGAGAACGAGACTGGTTTTTGTGTATGGAGTTTTGCCATGAAAACGTTTACATGTTTCCAATCTCAGAGGAGAAGACTATCGACTTCAGGTGCCTAACATGATAGTGGTGACCTTGGTAAAGAGCACCAGCGGGCCCCTTGTCTCTCTCTGTCTTTTTCTCTATCGGTCTCTCTCTCTGTCTTTGTCACTGTCTCTCTCTGTATCGGTCTCTCTCTCTGTCTTTGTCTCTGTCTCTCTCTCTCTCTGTCTCTCTCTCTGTCTTTGTCTCTCTCTCTCTCTCTCTCTATCGGTCTCTCTCTCTCTGTCTCTCTCTCTATCGGTCTCTCTCTCTCTCTCTCTCTCTTGGCTAATAATGAACACAGCACCGTGACAAAGGCCATTACGTTTGCTGGTCTTATCAATACTTCTAAAAGCAGAACATCAATAGTTGTTAGGGCACAGGATGTTTCGGATGTTTTGGCTAGTGAGACACAGTCTTGTAGAACTGATTAAGCAGAGAGATGCTCACCAGAGAGGTGACATGGAGGAGAGGGTGACCCAATTAAAACAATGGAAATTCAGACTCCACTGCCAGTCACACAGGCAATGAGCTAAAGCCCGTGAGACAAAAGGGAACAATCTTTATCAGTCCCAGAAAAGCCCTGTCCCCACATTAATATTCTATCCTAATGAAACCTTTCTATATTTCTTCATCTCTCTACACTTGTCTGTCAGTCTTTTGGCTCATAAATATTGTCTTATTATTATCATCATCGTAATTTCTTCCCTGATACGCTGGAAAATTCTGTGGCAATTATCGAAGTGACAGGTGAAACAGGAACGCGCTGAAAAATAAATGAAGGGTTGCCATGACAACTCGACCGGCGAGAGGGAATCAGATGTGTGTATGTGTGGGCGTGCGCGTTGGTCACGTGACCCAGCCAGCCTCGGCTGCACAGCGCTACATTGAAGCCCCGCAGACCAAAGGACACTTAACCTCAATAGCTGGCAGCAATCGGAGGCCCATTTATTAGCTATTTCTGTCTAAAGGTCAGGGTGGCTATATGTCTGGGGCTGGGGCTCCAAGCAGCCAGGACGCTCTGCTCTTCTCTCCCCAAAGACAGGCTCTGTGGGCTGGGCTGGCTAGAGTCAGGCACTGGGGCAGGCAGCTGTGCTGTGGGGTATTTACAGCCTGCATCTAAAGCATATGACAGTGTTATACCATAGCTGGGCTACAGCTGACAATATGGTCAGGTGGAATGTATACGCTCATGAACAGACAAACGCACACGTCTGCGGTACAGGACAGCCTGCTACAGTGATATGCAGTGAGTCAACAGGGTTGAGGAGGGCGAGATGTTGAATATGACAGAGACAGATTGAAGTAGCTTGTGAAAGAGCAAGGATGAGAGCCAGTTGCCCAAGGGTGCTGTTAGGAGTTGAATTTTTGATCAGTGTCATCCATATAATGAATGTATATGTTCATTAACATGACAACCCCATGGCTGTCTGTGTGAACGGTCTCCGTCCCTCTGTGATCCCCTTTATTAAGAAAACAATACCTTATGCACAGACCAGGGTTAATATTTGAGCAGGTGTAAAATGGAATTGGAAACTAAATCACTTGGATCAGATGTTAATTATGAAACACCTTGCACAAATATATCTAGATTGCGTGTTTTCCTGTAAAGAGGTGGCTGGTTGGTTCAAATTGGTTCAAACACATTGTAACTGGGTGACCCATAAAGCAGCTAAATGTCCGTTTACAGTATGATCAGATGAAATAGAGGTGTTTTAGTTAGACCCTCCAAGGACAGAATCTACCTTTAGGATCTTAAACCATATTCTACAGATCTGAACACAGTACACAAAATATACACCAATACTTTACATAGTGAATACAGTGAAAGGTCACAAAAACATTCTTCCATATCGACAACGACTTTGTGGAGTATTTTTCTTCCAACCACAATTACCACTGATTAGCATTGATTTAAAAATGCAAAACAACAACATACCAAAACAATTCTGTCGATTCTGAGCGAATGGCGAGGCTTAAAATATACATATATATATAAAAAAAAACAATTCAAACGAACGGGAGAAATACTTTCATCCCACTGCAGCAATTATGGATCTAATCAGAGCTTTCTGCATGAAGGTACCGCTCTCCTATCTCGCTCCCATTTGCATCATAACACAGCGTGCAATATTAATTTCCGAGTTTACTGCTCATTGGAAGTGCAATGTATGAAAAGCCATTAAGGGCTGCAAATGGGAAAGCTATTTGCTGTCACACGGATTCGGCTCTATTAAAAAGAAAAATCTTGTTAACTATTTGGAATTAGAGTCATTTGGCAAAAGGCATTCTGCCGCACTCCACTAAAATACGTAATTATGGTTCTCTTCTTTCTCTCCCCTATTCCTCTTTCATTTGCACAAGCGAGGGAGGCAAGAAGGGTGGATGGGGTTTGAGGGCATCAGGGGTGAGTAAGTGGAAGCAAAGGTAATTAAAGTTGGTGGCTATCTGTTTGGTTAATGCATGGAGCAGGCCAACAGAGACAGAGGCACTCACACACATACACAGCCTGGGGGGTTGAAGGAGGGAGATGAGGAGAATCAGCCTTCTGTCTCTCTCGGTCTCTGGCAGGTCCCCAGGCTCTCATCTGGAACACATCTTACCCAATCCAGCCCTCCTATAGCCCAGTATACTAGCACAATCCAGCCCTGCTATAGCCCAGCATACTAGCACAATCCAGCCCTCCTGTAGCCCAACATATACTAGCACAATCCTGACCTCCTGTAGCCCAGCATACTAGCACCATCCAGCCCTCCTGTAGTCCAGCATACTAGCACAATCCAGACCTGCTATAGCCCAGTATACTAGCACCATCCAGCCTGCTGTAGTCCAGCATACTAGCACAATCCAGACCTGCTATAGCCCAGTATACTAGCACAATCCAGCCCTCCTGTAGCCCAGCATACTAGCACCATCCAGCCTGCTGTAGCCCAGTATACTAGCACAATCCAGCCCTCCTGTAGCCCAGCATACTAGCACCATCCAGCCTGCTGTAGCCCAGCATACTAGCACAATCCAGCCCTCCTGTAGCCCAGCATACTAGCACCATCCAGCCTGCTGTAGCCCAGCATACTAGCACAATCCAGCCCTCCTGTAGCCCAGCATACTAGCACCATCCAGCCTGCTGTAGCCCAGTATACTAGCACAATCCAGCCCTCCTGTAGGTCAGCATACTAGCACCATCCAGCCCTGCTGTAGCCCAGCATACTAGCACAATCCAGCCCTCCTGTAGTCCAGCATACTAGCACCATCCAGCCCTGCTGTAGCCCAGCATACTAGCACAATCCAGCCCTCCTGTAGGTCAGCATACTAGCACCATCCAGCCCTCCTGTAGTCCAGCATACTAGCACAATCCAGACCTGCTATAGCCCAGCATACTAGCACCATCCAGCCTGCTGTAGTCCAGCATACTAGCACCATCTAGACCTATAACCCAGTCCATAGTAAAACACTCCAGACTAGCGATCCCAACACAAGAACTAAACAAGTGTGCTTGTTCTGGCCCAAATCAAGGAGTGTATGTTAATCTTCCAAAGACACAACACAAACCCCAACCTGTCCTTTCCCTGGCCAATGCTTATCGATTATAGGTCTCTAAGGATACAGATTAACAGCTGGAACCACCCTAGTGTCACACTCCGTAACCTCTAGACCACGCTATCCTAACCCAGTTCATGGACCATGCTATCCTAACCCAGCTCATGGACCACCCTATCCTAACCCAGTTCATGGACCATGCTATCCTAACCCAGTTCATGGACCATGCTATCCTAACCCAGTTCATGGACCATGCTATCCTAACCCAGTTCATGGACCACGCTATCTTAACCCAGTTCATGGACCATGCTATCCTAACCCAGTTCATGGACCATGCTATCCTAACCCAGTTCATGGACCACCCTATCCTAACCCAGTTCATGGACCATGCTATCCTAACCCAGTTCATGGACCACCCTATCCTAACCCAGTTCATGGACCATGCTATCCTAACCCAGTTCATGGACCATGCTATCCTAACCCAGTTCATGGACCATGCTATTCTAACCCAGTTCATGGACCATGCTATCTTAACCCAGTTCATGGACCATGCTATCCTAACCCAGTTCATGGACCATGCTATTCTAACCCAGCTCATGGACCACCCTATCCAAACCCAGTTCATGGGCCACGCTATCCTAACCCAGTTCATGGACCATGCTATTCTAACCCAGTTCATGGACCATGCTATCCTAACCCAGTTCATGGACCATGCTATTCTAACCCAGTTCATGGACCATGCTATCCTAACCCAGCTCATGGACCACCCTATCCTAACCCAGCTCATGGACCACCCTATCCTAACCCAGTTCATGGACCATGCTATTCTAACCCAGTTCATGGACCATGCTATCCTAACCCAGTTCATGGACCATGCTATCCTAACCCAGTTCATGGACCATGCTATTCTAACCCAGTTCATGGACCATGCTATCCTAACCCAGTTCATGGACCATGCTATTCTAACCCAGCCCAGCTACTCTTGGCTCGCTACAATAGAAAGAAAAAAAAACGTAGGGATTTATGGGTCCGCCAGGCTGGCCTGTGAGGTGTTTTATGGTGGGACCTGCAGGGCCTATTTAGGAGGCGTAGCACAGCAAAGCGCGGGCTGCTCCGTCCTGACCACAGGTATTGATCTGCAGCGATGTCCTGGTTACGGCCGCATGGCTAACTTAGAGCCCTGATCTCAGCCTCAGCCTGCCTGGCCGCGAGATGAAAACGAGGCCTCTGTGTGTAATGATGTGTGTATGAACAAAGTGAGTAGGCCACTGAGACAAAAAGGAGAAGAAATTAAATCATTCTTTTTCCTCTTTCAGGATAGCCACTGCAGCCAGTCATGCTTGGCCGCTTGATGGGAGATATTTTTTTTCCAGAGGAGATGAATGGTAGGATCTGGAGGAGGTAAATGAGAGCATCCTGATGCAGAGAGATGTGTGGATGTCCCTAATGGGGCCCTGCTCTGACGAGCTGTGTGCTGCCTCTGTCTGTCTGGGAGGCTGGCAGACGGACGGACGTGGTTAGGGCGGAGGCTCAGCGCCTGTCCTCCTGTTGCCCGCTCCCTACCAGGGCTCTCCGAGCGTCACGTCGGCCACGCTCCGCGCTAATTGCCGGAGGTCGACAGCGCATAACAAGTAGAGGAGACATCGGCTTTAATTTGAGAGGAGAAGAAAGGGTGGAGAAAATACATCTAATCATGCAAAGTGCTTTGCTGTCTGGGAGGGAGCTGGGGGCTCTCTCTCCCCTGGTGGACCATGCCCAGCATCGCCAACCACCCACCCCCAGCCTGGCTAACAGCTCTGACCACACAGAGGTATGGATTACCCAGAACCTTACTGCTACGTTACTGTATCTTACTGCTCACACAGGACCAGAGAGCTAAATAAACAAGAGAGAAGTCTAGTGGAACAGGAGCCCCCACAGAAAACACATGGACACACTGTAATGAGGGGAAAGATAGGAGAAATGCTGATAGGAGAAACAGACAGACACACATAGACACACGGACAGCAAGGCATACAGACAGAAAGACAGATGGACGCACAGGCAACCACACAGACAGACAGACACCAAGGCTGCAAATGAAACCGAGGTGGTGTGTGGAGAGGGGAGGTGGGAGGGAGGGGTGAAGGGGGGTGCCTGAAAGTGCCCTTGTCAGGCTGGACCCCCCGCCCTACCTCTCCACCACCAGAGGACTGCTCCCTGAGCCAGGGTCATTAACACACACCTCTGATATCATTAAGACGTTTCCAGGAAAATGTATTGAAAGACAGATTAAAATAAATTAAGAAAAATGTGTAGCAGAATGCCTACGCGCACTTCATAAATCATTGGGCCAAGCCAGGAGCCGGCGCCCCATAATTAACTGTAGACTATTTATTTTATCCTGACGGTATAAATTAGTATTCAGACACATAGATTATATTAGGGATATCTGCCATGCGGAACTGCTGCGGGATGTGCAGAATATTTGAAGGATACAAAGAGGAGTGGAGAGGGGGAGAGGGGGAGAGGGAAACAGAGAGAGGGAAAAGAAGGGGAAAGGAGGGATAGGGTTTTGAAAAGCAAACACTATTTAAATGCACACATACCAGGGAGATAGCATTTTACCCATGAAGCATCTGTTTATTCAAGCATTGACACAGCGAGAAAGGAGAAACAACTGAGTGAATGAAAAACAACAACATCTAAACAGGCTAGCAGGATTATTATTTGAGACTATAAATAGCATTAATTGCTCTAAATCCCCATTGTCCACTACAGTCTGCATATGTTCCATAGGCAATGATGTCCAAGGAGTCGCTAAGGCACTGAATGACATGGCACTATCCAACATCAGCCTTTTCTCTCTCCTCTCAATTCCATTGAAAGGCTATATTGGCATGGGAAACATATGTTTACATTGCCAAAGCAAGTGAAATAGATAATAAACAAAAGTGAAATAAACAATACAAAAATGAACAGTAAACATTACACTCACAAAAGTTCCAAAAGAATAAAGTAATTTAAAATGTCATATTATGTGCAAATAGTTAAAGCACAAAAGTTAAAATAAATATGGGTTGTATTTACAATGGTGTTTGTTCTTCACTGGTTACCGTTTTCTAGTGGCAACAGGTCACAAATCTTGCTGCTGTGATGGCACACTGTGGTATTTCACCCAATGAATATGGGAGTTTCTCTCTCTCTCTCACGGTGGTCCTGCCCACCCATCACACCCCAGGGGGGAGTGTCACTTAACTCAGACTCCTCTGACAGTCAGTCAGTCCTCTTACCAGCCTCAGTACAGCCTCTCCCTCTGTGTCTCTGTCTGTGGCACAGCGCTGGCTACATAATGCCTCCCCGTGGGCACACTGCCCAGGCCGGCACAGGGCCAGACACACCAGCTCTGCCACACTGGCCTGGCAAAACAATGCTCCTGATCTTCATCTCTCCTCACTTCTCCTCCATCAGAGAGCCCCCGGCCCCAGTCCTCTCCTCACTCCTCCCTCCATCAGAGAGCCCCCGGCCCCAGTCCTCTCCTCACTCCTCCCTCCATCAGAGAGCCCCCGGCCCCAGTCCTCTCCTCAATCCTCCCTCCATCAGAGAGCCCCCGGCCCCAGTCCTCTCCTCACTCCTCCCTCCATCAGAGAGCCCCCGGCCCCAGTCCTCTCCTCACTCCTCCCTCCATCAGAGAGCCCCCGGCCCCAGTCCTCTCCTCACTCCTCCCTCCATCAGAGAGCCCCCGGCCCCAGTCCTCTCCTCACTCCTCCCTCCATCAGAGAGCCCCCGGCCCCAGTCCTCTCCTCAATCCTCCCTCCATCAGAGAGCCCCCGGCCCCAGTCCTCTCCTCACTCCTCCCTCCATCAGAGAGCCCCCGGCCCCAGTCCTCTCCTCACTCCTCCCTCCATCAGAGAGCACCGGCCCCAGTCCTCTCCTCACTCCTCCCTCCATCAGAGAGCCCCCGGCCCCAGTCCTCTCCTCACTCCTCCTCCATCAGAGAGCCCCCGGCCCCAGTCCTCTCCTCACTCCTCCCTCCATCAGAGAGCCCCCGGCCCCAGTCCTCTCCTCACTCCTCCTCCATCAGAGAGCCCCCGGCCCCAGTCCTCTCCTCACTCCTCCCTCCATCAGAGAGCCCGCGGCCCCAGTCCTCTCCTCATTCTCCCTTCTTTACTCTCCACTACAGCTGAGAACAACACTTTGGAAGCATGCCCTCTAACCAAGCAATGAAAAATAACTGTCTGCTACCAGTGCCAGAAACAAATAATACACTCATGTACCAAATAAAACCACCAGCCTTTAAACATGTTGCCAATATCTTATCATATGGTTAGAGTTCTTTCACTCAGTGAACCCTGGCATTATCAAACTATCAATGAATTCTAGCAGATAGGAAATATAAAAGATAACAACATTGCGATTACATCTAATAGCTTCTGTACTTCCAGGAGAAACAGCTTGTATGTGAACTCCAGCCTGGTCCGGAAGGTCACTCTGATGTACATGTTGACTGTAGTGCTTTGTGTCATGGGTCCACGTCTGTCTCAACTGTCACACACACAGTGTCTCTGCTAAACCACAGAAACCCACGATGACCACGAGACAAACACTCACGCACACCACTAAAACACAACTTCAAACACCAATACAAAGCCAGTATGAGAAAAGATGCCTATATAAACCAAGCCATGGAGTTTACATTTTTTTATTTATTTCACCTTTATTTAACCAGGTAGGCTGGTTCTCATTTGCAACTGTGACTTGGCCAAGATAAAGCATAGCAATTCGACACATACAACAACACAGAGTTACACATGGAATAAACAAACATACAGTCAATAATACAGTAGAACAAAAGAAAACAAAAAGTCTATATACAGTGAGTGCAAATGAGGTAAGTTAAGGCAATAAATAGGCCATAGTGGTGAAGTAATTACAATATAGCAATTAAACACTGGAATGGTAGATGTGCAGAAGATGAATGTGCAAGTAGAGCTACTGGGGTGCAAAGGAGCAAGATAAATAAATAAATACAGTATGGGGATGAGGTACATAGATGGGCTGTTTACAGATGGGTTATGTACAGGTGCAGTGATCTGTGAGCTGCTCTGACAGCTGGTGCTTAAAGCTAGTGAGGGAGATATGAGTCTCCAGCTTCAGAGATTTTTGCAGTTTGTTCCAGTCATTGGCAGCAGAGAACTGGAAGGAAAGACGACCAAAGGAGGAATTGGCTTTGGGGGTGACAAGAGAGATATACCTGCTGGAGCGCATGCTACGAGTGGGTGCTGCTATAGTGACCAGTGAGCTGAGATAAGGCGGGGCTTTACCTAGCAGAGACTTGTAGATGACCTGTAGCCAGTGGGTTTGGCGACGAGTATGAAGCGAGGGCCAACCAACGAGAGCATACAGATCGCAATGGTGGGTAGTACATGGGGCTTTGGTGACAAAACGGATGGCACTGTGATAGACTGCATCCAGTTTGTTGAGTAGAGTGTTGGACGCTATTTTGTAAATGACATCGCGGAAGTCGAGGATAGGTAGGATAGTCAGTTTTACGAGGGCATGTTCGGCAGCATGAGTGAAGGATGCTTTGTTGCGAAATAGGACGCCAATTTTAGATTTCATTTTGGATTGGAGATGTTTAATATGAGTCTGGAAGGAGAGTTTACAGTCTAACCAGACACCTAGGTATTTGTAGTTGTCCACATATTCTAAGTCAGAACCGTCCAGAGTAGTGATGCTGGACGGGCTGGCAGGTGCGGGCAGTGATCGGTTGAATAGCATGCATTTAGTTTTACTTGCGTTTAAGAGCAGTTGGAGGCCACGGAAGGAGAGTTGTATGGCATTGAAGCTCGTCTGGAGGTTAGTTAACACAGTGTCCAAAGAAGGGCCAGAAGTATACAGAATGGTGTCGTCTGCGTAGAGGTGGATCAGAGAATCACCAGCAGCAAGAGCGACATCATTGATGTATACAGAGAAGAGAGTCGGCGTTGTAGCAAATATCAGAATACATTGTCGTACATAGTCTACTCAGAGAGAAAAAACTGTTCTGAGACCAGCATAAAAAAGGAGAGAGAAAGGAGCACATTAGCAATGGAGAATCGCCCCACTTCACAAAGACCAACGGGAGAATGGGGAAGAGATGAGTATAATGCACATATGAAATCTAAATGCTAGTAGGAGAATGGGAGAGACATAGAGCTCTGCCATCAACAATAGTGTCCCATTGAAAAACACTTCATGCTTTTGACAGAGTGTACAAGAGGCTTTTGCGCGTGCACACACTCACGTGCACACGCACACCACACACAGACACACTGAAAGAGCGGGACACGTCTGAGACGTTGTCCTCATGAAAGAGCAGAGAGGAGGCTGCCTCCATCTTTTTCTTCCGGGGTGCATTAAGTCAGTCTTTTGAGGCCAGAAATGTTAAAACAAACCCACATAGCTGAGCTAATCAATGAACAGCATCAGACACACTGGACCAAAAGCTTCTACGCTAACATTTACTACTGAAAAAACGCTGTTTGATTCAAAAAACAATTATATTCAGAGGTGGTCTCACAGAGGGAGGCACCACAAGGCTCCGAGCACAGAATACATTTGAAGCCTACTGTTTCATGGGATTAGATCTACTTCCCCTCAGAGTATAATGTCCATTTCAAGCTTCCATCAACCATGTGTGTTTGTGTTAGTGTTTTTATTTTAAACCTCTTTGCATGGCTCCATCAGATCTCACTCAGGGGGACAGGACTGAAGATGGGAGGGGGATTGTGTGTGTGTGTGTGTGTGTGTGTGTGTGTGTGTGTGTGTGTGTGTGTGTGTGTGTGTGTGTGTGTGTGTGTGTGTGTGTGTGTGTGTGTGTGTGTGTGTGTGTGTGTGTGTGTGTAGGTTAATGACACAGGGGGCTCTATAGGGGTTGTAGGAACACAGGTGGACCAGGCTAGGCAATCAGAATGGCAGGGTCCGAGCCCCACAGCTAGCCTAAATATACTAAACTCTGCCTCACTGCCAGACAAGGTACCATTAGACTGGTCTTTAACCAAGCCAACACCAAACATCACCATCTGTAAACAAAAAAAACACCATGCTGGAATGGGGGAATTTCATTTATACAACATAAAAAACATCCAAACCCTCTCTATCAACTGGATAATATTGTGTCTCTAGTGTGTAAAAACGCCTTAGAGGTGAGTGCATACGCAGCAGTCATGTTCATTAAGATACACTGCTGCCCTCTTTTTCCCAAGCACCGGAAACACCAGTAAATCACCACCGCAGAAAAGAAATGTACACTTATTACATTCTACACGCTGCATATATTCACCTCCTTAACATATGGCATAGGCACAGTGCCACCGCGCAAAAACACGCCGTGAAAAATGACAGAGGCGAGGGGGAACTGCGGACCTGGGATATATGGTGCGGCAGAGCGGAGGAGAAATAATCCTACCTTAGAGCAGCGTGGGGAAGAAAGAAGGGAGAGGGGGGAGAGAGGGAAGGAGCGGGGGGAGATGAGCCCCTGCACCACACCAGAGAAATGGAGCCCCCTACTCCTATCTCAGCTGCATCAGTCTCCCCTGCTACGCTCCACCGCAATCTCCATTACTGAGCAAAGCGGATAAACACATATACATGGACATACTATCTTTAATAATATATCTCTATATACTCTGTCTGTATACGAGTATAGAAACAGAGGCTAAAATGAACGTGAATGTTT
Source organism: Salmo trutta (assembly GCF_901001165.1). NCBI lineage: Eukaryota > Metazoa > Chordata > Actinopteri > Salmoniformes > Salmonidae > Salmo > Salmo trutta. The sequence continues at coordinate 18,384,029 of NC_042968.1, forward strand.
GAAGGACACAAGGACATTCCTAGTGAATGGCTCCTTGAGAAAATAAGAATCACTGAAAGCTATTGTTCATCCTGAACTTGTGGAACACATATACTCTACCACAGACAAAGCAAATTACACAGCACAACAACACATGACTGACAGTGAACTGACAACCGCCTTCCTCCATCGATTGCCAGCACAGAGCAAAACTTGCCTGCAGTTCCTGTCGTGGCCATTAGGTGTCTCTCTTCCACTGTGCATGGCCGAGGCTCTGCCTCTCCCAGCAGAGCCCCTCCCCTCCTCAAATTCCATCTCCATGTAATATATACACCATCGTTTGAAAATGGCAGCTTTTTGAAAATTCACCTTGATTATCAGACATTAAAAGTGACTTCTCCAGCGCTGAGTGTCTGGCTGGGGGGATGGCTGCAGACGGCAGAACAATGCGGCTGGCTTGGTATTAACGCCTAGCTGGGGTGTGCAGGGAGGGAACGAGAGGCAGCCCTTTGTTCTCTCCCACATCCAATTATTTTTAACGTGTGCCTCTTTTTACAACAAGAGAGAATTTCATTTTAATGCACTCTGGAAAAAAATACATCAGTATTCTTAAGCAGAGAAGGCGACTAGCACTAATATACATGTATAGAGCCCTGCACAGGAAATGGACAAATGACAGAGATGACTAAAATCCTCTCGGCCCAAACATAGCCGACACCAACACAAAAACCTAACAGAATGTAAACCCACACACCACCATACTACACACAGACCTACACGACGTAGCACTGCCTCCAGCCACACCCTTCATTAGAAACCACACTGAGACAGACAACATTCACTACATAACTACATGGTAAATGGTTCATCAACATTCCATGGCCGTGCAATAAAATGTATATACACAATGGTAGGAAAACATACAATAAAAATAGCAAGGATTCCGGATCAAATGGCTTGAAAAATACAAGCCCAAGCTCCATTGGTAGGTAGGTGACCAAATATTTGTCTAATTGGATGAGCACTTTATCTTGCTGTCAGAGCGGCAGTAAAAAGCAGCGCTGTTGCCAGAAGCAGAGGAGCTCCAACATGGTTGGCCTTTTATTAGTTCTGCCTGGGCTGGAGTCTGATATATGCTTCTACCCTTTCATCATACCCCAGCACCACACCCCAATACATGGTTATTACAGTATATACCCCACACACCCCAATACACTGGTGTTATACCCCACCACACTGATGGTACATAACCCCCAAAGACACTCAACTACCCCAACACACCCATTATGCATGTTATACACCCTGCACAGAACCAACATACACCAGCATTAAACATAGTGCTCTTATACTGTATCAAGCTATATACCCACCCCAGCAATCATAGAGCACCTTAAACACACACCAGGAATTCACATTTATCCAACACACTGGCAACACATACCAACAAGACCCATCAATCCCATGGATGCACGCAGAACACTGTAGTAGAAATACATACCAGAAAGCATAACAGCCTCTCAGTTTCACTCAGCAACAGCAACCAGCCAGGGATACCAGCCATACAGTATGTGCACTACCAAGACACTGTCAACAACCACCATACCATATCTCTAACATAAAGAGCCCACAACATGCTGGTAAATGACTTTAGAATAGCCACATCCTGTAGTCAAACACAGTAGCTAAACACTAGCCTGTACAATAGCTCATCACTACAGACCTGCCTCACAGACATGTAGCACAAAGAGCAGAATGAGGGGAGATTGCAGAGGGCTCAGCAGTGCATTCACAGCTCTGCAGTGGACATCTTGGTAACTCTATGGTCATTTTCCCACTGCAGTATGAAATTATTGTTTTCTCTCCTTATCTGTAGCAGCACTGCTGCACCAATAGGGACGGGAGATTTCACATCTAGAAAAACCCTGGCTCATTTATATACAATAGTAAAGTATAAAATACACACACCACATTACACCTGCACATGTGCTCGTACACTCGTACACACACACACACTAAATTAAATTCCAGTCCTAGGGCAGACAACTAACTGCTTGTGTGTGAGTCGCTCTGCGGCACAGCAAAACCAATTCTCTGGAGATGGCAAAATGAAAGGGCAGAATCCAGCCTGTTTATGGTTCTCACTCTGTTCTCCTCTCAATCAAATGTTTTATTAGCAATCATTCGCTGTCCGCTTGGCCCTAACAGTCATCTAACCTGGGAGGGGCCCGCGTGATGACAGCAGGCAGGTCCAGCAACCAGCCCAGTTACAGAGGAGACCATTTGGGCTCACACAACTTATTTACACCTGGAGTTGCTGGAACAGGATGGGGCTGCTGGAGTCTGGGAGAGGAGGGTTAATTAACCCCCAGGACAGCCAGGCTGAAGAAGGGGCTTGCTCACTCTGACCCCATGCTCCTGTCATCTCCACAGGACTGGACAGGGCCAACAGAGAGTGTGTGTGTGTGTGTTGTGTGTAGGTGTGTGCACACTGTGTGTGTGAGACGGAGACAGACAGACAGATAGGTCCTAAATGGAAGCTGATCCTTCATGTCTCACAGTCTGTGAAATACATGACAAGCCGCATGGAGTCTGAAACAAGCTGAGCTGGGGATGTGTGTGTGTGATAGACAACACATAGTGTGAGAGAGAGATCAAACAAAGACATGTTTCATAAGACAAAAAATACTCAATAAATGACTGTTTTGTTCAGAAACAGTGAGAATGGAAAAAGGCAACACAAAAGGTAACAGGGTGTGGTAGGGATGGTAACAACAGGGTGTGGTAGGGATGGTAACAGCAGGGTGAGGTAGGGATGGTAACAGCAGGGTGTGGTAGGGATGGTAACAGCAGGGTGAGGTAGGGATGGTAACAACAGGGTGTGGTAGGGATGGTAACAGCAGGGTGAGGTCGGGATGGTAACAGCAGGGTGTGGTAGGGATGGTAACAACAGGGTGTGGTAGGGATGATAACAACAGGGTGTGGTAGGGATGGTAACAGCAGGGTGAGGTAGGGATGGTAACAACAGGGTGTGGTAGGGATGGTAACAACAGGGTGTGGTAGGGATGGTAACAACAGGGTGTGGTAGGGATGGTAACAGCAGGGTGAGGTAGGGATGGTAACAGCATGGTGTGGTAGGGATGGTAACAACAGGGTGTGGTAGGGATGGTAACAGCAGGGTGAGGTAGGGATGGTAACAGCAGGGTGTGGTAGGGATGGTAACAGCAGGGTGAGGTAGGGATGGTAACAACAGGGTGTGGTAGGGATGGTAACAGAAGGGTGTGGTAGGGATGGTAACAACAAGGTGTGGTAGGGATGGTAACAACAGTGTGTGGTAGGGATGGTAACAACATGGTGTGGTAGGGATGGTAACAACAGGGTGTGGTAGGGATGGTAACAGCAGGGTGTGGTAGGGATGGTAACAACAGGGTGTGGTAGGGATGATAACAACAGGGTGTGGTAGGGATGGTAACAGCAGGGTGAGGTAGGGATGGTAACAACAGGGTGTGGTAGGGATGATAACAACAGGGTGTGGTAGGGATGGTAACAGCAGGGTGAGGTAGGGATGGTAACAACAGGGTGTGGTAGGGATGGTAACAACAGTGTGTGGTAGGGATGGTAACAGCAGGGTGTGGTAGGGATGGTAACAACAGGGTGTGGTAGGGATGGTAACAACAGTGTGTGGTAGGGATGGTAACAGCAGGGTGAGGTAGGGATGGTAACAACAGGGTGTGGTAGGGATGGTAACAGCAGGGTGTGGTAGGGATGGTAACAACAGGGTGTGGTAGGGATGGTAACAACAGTGTGTGGTAGGGATGGTAACAGCAGGGTGAGGTAGGGATGGTAACAACAGTGTGTGGTAGGGATGGTAACAACAGGGTGTGGTAGGGATGGTAACAACATGGTGTGGTAGGGATGGTAACAGCAGGGTGTGGTAGGGATGGTAACAACAGGGTGTGGTAGGGATGGTAACAGCAGGGTGTGGTAGGGATGGTAACAACAAGGTGTGGTAGGGATGGTAACAACAGGGTGTGGTAGGGATGGTAACAGCAGGGTGTGGTAGGGATGGTAACAACAGGGTGTGGTAGGGATGGTAACAACAGTGTGTGGTAGTGATGGTAACAACATGGTGTGGTAGGGATGGTAACAACAGTGTGTGGTAGGGATGATAACAGCAGGGTGTGGTAGGGATGGTAACAACAGTGTGTGGTAGGGATGGTAACAACATGGTGTGGTAGGGATGGTAACAGCAGGGTGTGGTAGGGATGGTAACAGCAGGGTGTGGTAGGGATGGTAACAGCAGGGTGTGGTAGGGATGGTAACAACAGGGTGTGGTAGGGATGGTAACAACAAGGTGTGGTAGGGATGGTAACAACAGGGTGTGGTAGGGATGGTAACAACAGGGTGAGGTAGTGATGGTAACAGCAGGGTGTGGTTTGGCTGGTAACAGCAGGGTGTGGTAGGGATGGTAACAACAGGGTGTGGTAGGGATGGTAACAGCAGGGTGAGGTAGGGATGGTAACAACAGGGTGTGGTAGGGATGGTAACAGCAGGGTGTGGTAGGGATGGTAACAACAGGGTGTGGTAGGGATGGTAACAGCAGGGTGTGATAGGGATGGTAACAGCAGGGTGTGGTAGGGATGGTAACAGCAGGGTGTGGTAGGGATGGTAACAGCAGGGTGAGGTAGGGATGGTAACAGCAGGGTGTGGTAGGGATGGTAACAACAGGGTGTGGTAGGGATGGTAACAGCAGGGTGTGGTTGGGATGGTAACAACAGGGTGTGGTAGGGGTGGTAACAGAAGGGTGTGGTAGGGATGGTAACAACAGGGTGTGGTAGGGATGGTAACAACAGTGTGTGGTAGGGATGGTAACAACAGTGTGTGGTAGGGATGGTAACAGCAGGGTGTGGTAGGGATGGTAACAACAGGGTGAGGTAGGGATGGTAACAGAAGGGTGTGGTAGGGATGGTAACAACAAGGGTGGTAGGGATGGTAACAACAGGGGTGTGGTAGGATGGTAACAACAGGGTGTGGTAGGGATGGTAACAACAGGGTGTGGTAGGGATGGTAACAACAGGGTGTGGTAGGGATGGTAACAACAGTGTGTGGTAGGGATGGTAACAACATGGTGTGGTAGGGATGGTAACAGCAGGGTGTGGTAGGGATGGTAACAACAGGGTGTGGTAGGGATGGTAACAACATGGTGTGGTAGGGATGGTAACAGCAGGGTGTGGTAGGGATGGTAACAACAGTGTGTGGTAGGGGTGGTAACAGAAGGGTGTGGTAGGGATGGTAACAGCAGGGTGTGGTAGGGATGGTAACAGCAGGGTGTGGTAGGGATGGTAACAACAGGGTGTGATAGGGATGGTAACAACAGGGTGTGGTAGTGATGGTAACAACATGGTGTGGTAGGGATGGTAACAACAGGGTGTGATAGGGATGGTAACAGCAGGGTGTGGTAGGGATGGTAACAGCAGGGTGTGGTAGGGATGGTAACAACAGGGTGTGGTAGGGATGGTAACAGCAGGGTGTGGTAGGGATGGTAACAGCAGGGTGTGGTAGGGGTGGTAACAACATGGTGTGGTAGGGATGGTAACAACAGGGTGTCGTAGGGATGGTAACAACAGGGTGTGGTAGGGATGGTAACAACAGGGTGTGGTAGTGATGGTAACAACAGGGTGTGGTAGGGATGGTAACAGCAGGGTGTGGTAGGGATGGTAACAACAGGGTGTGGTAGGGATGGTAACAACATGGTGTGGTAGGGATGGTAACAGCAGGGTGTGGTAGGGATGGTAACAGCAGGGTGTGGTAGGGATGGTAACAGCAGGGTGTGGTAGGGATGGTAACAGCAGGGTGTGGTAGGGATGGTAACAACAGGGTGTGGTAGGGATGGTAACAACAGGGTGTGGTAGGGATGGTAACAGCAGGGTGTGATAGGGATGGTAACAGCAGGGTGAGGTAGGGATGGTAACAGCAGGGTGTGGTAGGGATGGTAACAACAGGGTGTGGTAGGGATGGTAACAGCAGGGTGTGGTTGGGATGGTAAAAACAGGGTGTGGTAGGGGTGGTAACAGAAGGGTGTGGTAGGGATGGTAACAACAGTGTGTGGTAGGGATGGTAACAACAGTGTGTGGTAGGGATGGTAACAGAAGGGTGTGGTAGGGATGGTAACAACAAGGTGTGGTAGGGATGGTAACAACAGGGTGTGGTAGGGATGGTAACAACAGGGTGTGGTAGGGATGGTAACAACAGGGTGTGGTAGGGATGGTAACAACAGTGTGTGGTAGGGATGGTAACAACATGGTGTGGTAGGGATGGTAACAGCAGGGTGTGGTAGGGATGGTAACAACAGGGTGTGGTAGGGATGGTAACAACATGGTGTGGTAGGGATGGTAACAGCAGGGTGTGGTAGGGATGGTAACAACAGTGTGTGGTAGGGGTGGTAACAGAAGGGTGTGGTAGGGATGGTAACAGCAGGGTGTGGTAGGGATGGTAACAGCAGGGTGTGGTAGGGATGGTAACAGCAGGGTGAGGTAGGGATGTTAACAACAGGGTGTGGTAGGGATGGTAACAACATGGTGTGGTAGGGATGGTAACAGCAGGGTGTGGTAGGGATGGTAACAACAGGGTGTGATAGGGATGGTAACAGCAGGGTGTGGTAGGGATGGTAACAGCAGGGTGTGGTAGGGATGGTAACAACAGGGTGTGATAGGGATGGTAACAGCAGGGTGTGGTAGGGATGGTAACAGCAGGGTGTGGTAGGGATGGTAACAGCAGGGTGTGGTAGGGATGGTAACAACAGGGTGTGATAGGGATGGTAACAACAGGGTGTGGTAGGGATGGTAACAACAGTGTGTGGTAGGGATGGTAACAACATGGTGTGGTAGGGATGGTAACAACAGGGTGTGGTAGTGATGGTAACAACAGGGTGTGGTAGGGATGGTAACAGCAGGGTGAGGTAGGGATGGTAACAGCAGGGTGTGATAGGGATGGTAACAGCAGGGTGTGGTAGGGATGGTAACAACAGGGTGTGGTAGGGATGATAACAGCAGGGTGTGGTAGGGATGGTAACAACAGGGTGTGGTAGGGATGTTAACAACAGAGTGTGATAGGGATGGTAACAGCAGGGTGTGGTAGGGGTGGTAACAGAAGGGTGTGGTAGGGATGGTAACAACATGGTGTGGTAGGGATGGTAACAACAAGGTGTGGTAGGGATGGTAACAACAGGGTGTGGTAGGGATGGTAACAACAGGGTGTGGTAGGGATGGTAACAGCAGGGTGTGGTAGGGATGGTAACAACCGGGTGTGGTAGGAATGGTAACAGCAGGGTGTGGTAGGGATGGTAACAACAGGGTGTGATAGGGATGGTAACAACAGGGTGTGGTAGGGATGGTAACAACAGTGTGTGGTAGGGATGGTAACAACATGGTGTGGTAGGGATGGTAACAGCAGGGTGTGGTAGGGATGGTAACAACAGGGTGTGGTAGGGATGGTAACAGCAGGGTGTGGTAGGGATGGTAACAGCAGGGTGTGGTAGGGATGGTAACAGCAGGGTGTGGTAGGGATGGTAACAACAGGGTGTGGTAGGGATGGTAACAACAGGGTGTGGTAGGGATGGTAACAACAGGGTGTGATAGGGATGGTAACAACAGTGTGTGGTAGGGATGGTAACAACATGGTGTGGTAGGGATGGTAACAGCAGGGTGTGGTAGGGATGGTAACAGCAGGGTGTGGTAGGGATGGTAACAGCAGGGTGTGGTAGGGATGGTAACAGCAGGGTGTGGTAGGGATGGTAACAGCAGGGTGTGGTAGGGATGGTAACAACAGGGTGTGGTAGGGATGGTAACAACAGGGTGTGGTAGGGATGGTAACAACAGGGTGTGGTAGGGATGGTAACAACAGGGTGTGGTAGGGATGGTAACAACAGGGTGTGGTAGGGATGGTAACAACAGGGTGTGGTAGGGATGGTAACAACAGTGTGTGGTAGGGATGGTAACAACATGGTGTGGTAGGGATGGTAACAGCAGGGTGTGGTAGGGATGGTAACAGCAGGGTGTGGTAGGGATGGTAACAACAGGGTGAGGTAGGGATGGTAACAGCAGGGTGTGGTAGGGATGGTAACAACAGAGTGTGATAGGGATGGTAACAGCAGGGTGTGGTAGGGATGGTAACAACAGGGTGAGGTAGGGATGGTAACAGCAGGGTGTGGTAGGGATGGTAACAACAGGGTGTGGTAGGGATGGTAACAGCAGGGTGTGGTAGGGATGGTAACAACAGGGTGTGGTAGGGATGGTAACAACAGTGTGTGGTAGGGATGGTAACAACAGTGTGTGGTAGGGATGGTAACAACAGTGTGTGGTAGGGGTGGTAACAGAAGGGTGTGGTAGGGATGGTAACAACATGGTGTGGTAGGGATGGTAACAACAAGGTGTGGTAGGGATAGTAACAACAGGGTGTGGTAGGGATGGTAACAACAGTGTGTGGTAGGGATGGTAACAACATGGTGTGGTAGGGATGGTAACAACAGGGTGTAGTAGGGATGGTAACAGCAGGGTGAGGTAGGGATGGTAACAACAGTGTGTGGTAGGGATGGTAACAACAGGGTGTGGTAGGGATGGTAACAACAGGGTGTGGTAGGGATGGTAACAACAGGGTGTGGTAGGGATGGTAACAACAGTGTGTGGTAGGGATGGTAACAACAGGGTGTGGTAGGGATGTTAACAACAGGGTGTGGTAAGGATGGTAACAGCAGGGTGTGGTAGTGATGGTAACAGCAGGGTGTGGTAGTGATGGTAACAGCAGGGTGTGGTAGGGATGGTAACAGCAGGGTGTGGTAGTGATGGTAAAAGCAAGGTGAGGTTGGGCTGGTAACAGCAGGGTGTGGTTGGGCTGGTAACAGCAGGGTGTGGTTTGGCTGGTAACAGCAGGGTGTGTTAGGGATGGTAATAACAGGGTGTGGTAGGGATGGTAACAGCAGGGTGAGGTAGTGATGGTAACAGCAGGGTGTGGTTGGGATGGTAACAACAGGGTGTGGTAGGATTGGTAACAACAGGGTGTGGTAGGGATGGTAACAGCAGGGTGTGGTTGGGATGGTAACAACAGGGTGTGGTAGGGATGATAACAGCAGGGTGAGGTAGAGATGGTAACAGCAGGGTGAGGTCGGGATGGTAACAGCAGGGTGTGGTAGGGATGGTAACAACAGGGTGTGGTAGGGATGGTAACAGCAGGGTGTGGTAGGGATGGTAACAGCAGGGTGTGGTAGGGATGGTAACAGCAGGGTGTGGTAGGGATGGTAACAGCAGGGTGTGGTAGGGATGGTAACAGCAGGGTGTGATAGGGATGGTAACAGCAGGGTGTGGTAGGGATGGTAACAGCAGGGTGTGGTAGGGATGGTAACAACAGTTTGTGGTAGGGATGGTAACAACAGGGTGTGGTAGGGTTGGTAACAACAGTGTGTGGTAGTGATGGTAACAGCAGGGTGAGGTAGGGTTGGTAACAGCAGGGTGTGGTAGTGATGGTAACAGCAGGGTGTGATAGGGATGGTAACAGCAGGGTGTGGTAGGGATGGTAACAGCAGGGTGTGGTAGTGATGGTAACAGCAGGGTGTGATAGGGATGGTAACAGCAGGGTGTGGTAGGGATGGTAACAGCAGGGTGTGGTAGGGATGGTAACAACAGGGTGAGGTAGGGATGGTAACAACAGGGTGTGGTAGGGCTGGTAACAGCAAGGTGTGGTAGGGATGGTAAGAGAAGGGTGTGGTAGGGATGGGGTAAGGGTAGGGGTAGGGTGTGAGGAATCAAGGGGGAAAGGGTTAGGATTGGGTCTGTCACATGTGCCTGCGTACCTGCTGACTAACACAGCCATGCTGGCTCTTCAGACTGGACACCTTGGCCTGGAACTTCTGGGTCTGCTCCTCAGCCTGGAGAGAGAGGGGGAGAAAGGGAGGAAGAGAGAGAGGGGGAGACGGAGGAAAAGAGAGAGGGGGAGAAACATGCAGTTTGAGCTCATAAAGGAGCTAGAGGTGAGATGGACATTGGTAGATAGAGAGGGCATTGAGTAAGGTGATTCATCCTAACATGGAAAAGTCCATCCTGAAACCCACTGCATACTCTGAGAGACTGTTGGTGTGAACCTGGACATGGTTCTCTGGCTGCACACAGAGTCCATCGTGGCAAATGAGGATGAACAAAAGTAGTGGAAGGAGTTTTTAAAATAATTTTCTGTCTGAGACAGGGTTGTGGGCATGTGCACTTCCACATACATGTACTGGACCCCTCTGTCTCCCTGTGGATCGTCTCATTGAGGTGTCTCTCTCTCTTTCTCTCCCTCCCTGCTCTTTACTTCTCTCATGTCTGGGAGCAGTAATCTGTTCCTGAGCCAGCACTGCTGGGATTAAGCAGCGACTGAAGATAGGATATATGCGTCATTAAAGCAGAGAGCACAGAGCCGGAGACAAGAGAGACAAAGTCAACAAAGGTGACATGGAGAGAGAGCAGACAAATCACACACACACACACACACACACACACACACACACACACACACACACACACACACAACACACACACACACACACACACACACACACACACACACACACACACAGACACACACACAGACACACACACACACACACACACACACACACACACACACACACACACACACACTTTCTTCCATAGCCTCCTGTGAATAGTAATAAAGCAGCAGTGAGGCAGCTTCATTTCCATGTGAGGAGCACGGCTGGTATGGCATCAGGTGGATTAATACTGCTGTCCTGGAGAGCTGTAATGGATGCCTGGGCAGAGGAGCTGGGGCTCATGGTGGACTCAAATCCCACTACTAAAGGTTACAGGGAAATGCAGAGAAATTACAGTGGGAGAGCCTGCAGAGTGCAGAGGCCTGGGAAAATGACTAATTGTGTTCAGATAAAGGCTCTGGCCGTATGCTGAGCACTAGAGGAAATGTGCCGGACTTCCACCATCTCACATGGAGAGGCTGGATCAGCGGGAGGCTTTTGAACAAGGTTCTGAGCCACGGCAAAACAATTCCAGCTTCTTCAACATGAGCGTAGCTGCCTTTACAATGGCATGTACTCTAGGAGTAATCCACTATACCCAATAAGCACTGACATCAAGTATCTCACTGTGGGTGAGATGGTAAGACTAGAACTGAAGTAGACTCAATGAGCATAACAGTCAGGTCAACATGACATTATCTTACAGAGTGGTAGTGCCTGTATGTTTCTATCTGTACAGCTGGGTTGATGGTTTATAGCATGGTGGTCTCACCCTCCTCCTGGCTTCCTGTAGCCTGTCCTGGCACTCCGTGAGCTGGGCACGGGTCTCTGTCAGCTCCCCCTCCAGGTCCACACACCTCCGCTCGGCCTGGGCACTCTCTGTGCCCTCTCTGTCCCTGGCAGAGCTCTGCAGAGAACACACCAGGGCTGCCAGCCTTTCCACCTGCAGGGTCCATGCACACACACACACACACACACACACACACACACACACACACACACACACACACACACACACACACACACACACACACACACACACACACACACACACACACACACACACACACACACACACACACACACACACACACACACACACAGGACATTACTATAAGGTTAGCGCAACATTAGGTCACAGCTCCATCTTCTCCCAGTGGGACAGTAGGCTGGCCCGTCTCATTGTGACCCCTCACTAATACTGGAGGGGAATCCATGGCAATCAGGTAAGAGTGGCTCTCATTTCCCTCTCATTATACATCCTCATTCCCAGCACTAACAGAGCCCATATCCACCCCGCCCCTGAGCCATGTCTATGTTTAACTCATCCATATTCCCCTAGTCCCAGGGGAGAGCACAGTTTCCTGAGTGGGAATCGCTGTCTGTCTGTCTGCCCAGGTTAATGGAGAAGGAGTGGGTCTCTGACCATGGAAAGACACAAACTTGCATACAAGCATGCACACAACCGCATGTACACACACACACACACATTTGCACACTCATATTATGTAGGCATGGATATGAGCAGACTCTCAATGGTAATAAACAACATCTTACAGAGACATTATAACAGGCAGAGACTCCAGAGTATACAGTACTGTGAATGTGAGCATCAAGGTCTCTATTGTCAACAGAGATGGACTTAGTATATGGAAGTCTCCAAGACTGTGGAGAGATTTTTGTTACGGAGGACAATATGAATCCGGGTGTGAATCAGCGTGTATTGTTGCTGATGATGGACTTTGGGTTATGAAAGTGTTTCCGCTAGAGTGTGTGTATTGTGATAGTGGTGGACTCCAGTCACTGTGAACCACGACAGGCACCCAGTCTGACCTCAGCTCCCTGCTCCAGCTTATATCCCATGAGTGCCTCATTTTCTCCCTCCACCTGCACAAGACGCCCTTTGACCTCAGCCAGCTAGGGGGACAAAAGAGACAGGATGTCAGAGAGGGAGGAATACTACAGTACTGCAGCCTAAACGAGGTGTACTTGTCTCTGAACAAACACTGGAATACGGTAAATATATATCCACACTATTCAATACAGCATTTCATTATTTCTTACAGTAACACTGCTGTTACCAAAGCTTCTGTGGAAACTGCAAGAGTGAACTCATACACGGCGAAAGTAAATTGGTAGTGTCATTATATAGCCTAATTAGGCTACTCCTGTCTATACAGAAATAAATAGGCTACTACACCAGAAAGCGCAATTTGGCCACAGGGGATCATTCCATTCTTTAAATCGCATTGCATACAGTCGGAAGTGCCCGCAATTTGGGCAACGCGCATTAAATTCCAAATAGATGACTGTTGAGTTGAGACTGTCACTGAAAAGTAGAGAAGCCCAGCCAGGCATATCGCAATATTTCAAAATACAATTGTGGGAAAACATATTTTGGAAAGCAAATGGCTATTGCCATAGAGAGAAGACAATGAAAACACTCTAATCTGTCTTTTAGTTATCCAAACTGTCATTGAGCGAACAGTAGCCTATCTCATTGGCACCAGCGGAGAGCATCGACCATATCCCCGTGGTGAGTCTGCATATTCACTCTTTATCATTGCTGGCTCAGTGCCACTTGAAAGTTTGTTATTCCCTCCCCCAGTTTAGATGGACGTCTCCCCTTCTCATAGGCCTATTATATGGATCAGACAACGTCGTTTATATTGATCTGTTTGCATTTTTATGGTCAAATTGTGTTTCCCCAAACTTAAAAACTTGAGCGCCGCCTATGAGTGAACTTTTTTCAGGTTAGGCAGAAGCTTGTATGACTAATATGGACAGGGACCAGAGTCACCGCATTCAAATCTACTCAATCTAGTGAGAAAGGACAGTGACACGTCATTATGGAGAGTAGAAAATGGCCTTTAAATGAAAGGTGGGTGACACAGCGGTGATAATGACTATCTGAGTCATGGAGGGGCTGGAATGAAACACACAGGGAGTTAAGGACAGGATAGGACAAGACAGTTGATTAGTTCATCATTAATGGACACTGATAGCACATGGAGGAAATAGGCTGGTAGTAACTTTAGCATTATGCCCAATTGGTGTCCGGAGCACTTGGATCTTAATATATCAATACACAGCATCCATTAATTGGACATATCTGATGTAAACATCAGATCTAGCCATGACTGTACAGTTACAGGAGGCTACAGTTATGCTATGAAGAAAAATAAACTGACTCGTTCCTTTCATTCTATAAAGACAGAAGGGGGAGATAAAGGCAGAGTGCTCAGGGAAAGGTGCAGTCATTGATAGAGTGACAAGTGTGAATAAGATCTCCCATCAGGCATGTAGAGCAGATCGCTGCTGTGGATCCCTCCAGCTCAAGGCAGAGAGTCTGCCTAGAGACCTAGCGACAGGTGACACAGGCGCTGACAGCCAGCATTGGCTCTGAATCTGATTGGTTTGCAGTTTTCTCCAGGAGGGGAGGCCAGCAACAGCTAGAGATCTCCTTCAGCTGAGCTTCACAACACTGACCTTTGTTTACCGGAATGTATAACTGTTTAAGTATCTAACTACTCAGGCCTCCCGAGTGGTGCAGTGGTCTAAGGCACTGCATCGCAGTGCTAGCTGTGCCACTAGAGATCCTGGTTCGATCCGTGCGCAATACACGCTGACACAGTCGCCAGGTGTACAGTGTTCCCTCCGACACATTGGTGCGCCTGGCTTCCGGGTTAAGCAAGCAGTGTGTCAAGAAGCAGTGCGGCTTGGTTGGGTTGTGTTTCAGGGGACGCACGGCTCTCGACCTTCATCTCTCCCGAGTCCGTACGGGAGTTGCAGCGATGGGACAAGACTGTAACTACCAATTGGATATCACAAAATTGGGGTGAAAAAGGGGTAAAAAATAGAGAGAAAAAAAGTATCTAACTACTGTATATTTATGTATGTCTATTTTTCTACATGTCTGTCTGGTCTGCCTTATTGTGTGCATGTCTGACTATCTACCTGTCTGTCTGTGTGTGTCTGTCTGTCTGTCTGTCAGTCTGTCTGTCAGTCTGACAGACAGGCTCCTCATCCCCCCAGTTCTCTGTAGTAAACAACATAGTCATCCTGCTCTGACTCATGTTTCCTGGCCTGCCAGTTAGACTGCAGAGAGGAGAGAGGTGGTCTGGGCCAGAGGCAGACACAGACACAGACAGGGCCAGCTGCTCAGCACATGTTCCCAGGCCACGACCCAGCATCAGATAGCACAACTGTACTAATGGAACCAATACAGGGCTGTCCCGCTATGGCACTTTGGTCCATAGGACAGGATGTTGTGCCTCCCCATCAACATGGAGGATTATCGCCCATTATGCTGCTATTGGATCATTGGGCAGATCTAACCTAGGCCTATGTACCCTGTGTCACGCCCTGACCTGAGAGAGACAGTTTATTTCTCTATTTTGTTAGGTCAGGGTGTGGGGTGGGCATTCTATGTCATTATATTTCTATGTTTTGGCCTGGTATGGTTTCCAATCAGAGGCAGCTGTCTATCGTTGTCTCTGATTGGGAACCATACTTAGGCAGCCTTTCCCCACCTGTGTTTGGGGGTAGTTGTTTTCTGTTTTGTTATCAGTGACCTGACAGAACTGTTGGCTTTCGTTTTGCTTCTTTGTTAAAGTGTTTCGTTATATATAATAAATTATGAACACTTACCAAGCTGCGCTTTGGTTCCATTCTTCTAACAGAACTACCCACTAAAAACGGACCAAACAGCGTGCCCAGGAGGAGCAGGGATCCTGGGCTCGGGAGAAGAGAGAATGGAGGACGTCCTGGACCTGGGAGGAGGTAATGGCAGGGGATAAGACTCTGCCATGGAAGCAGGTGGAGACGGCGCAAGCGGAACGGCGACATTACGAGGAGCTAGCCCAACGACGGAAGCCAGAGAGGCATCCCCCCAAAAAATGGGGGGGGGGGGGGGCACACGGGGAGATTGGCGAAGTCGGGGTTGAGACCTGAGCCAACTCCCCGTGCTTACCGTGGGGAGCGAGTGACCAAACAAGCACCGTGTTATGCGGGGATGCGCACTGGCTACAGCCCGGTGCGCTCGGTGCAAGCTTCCCGCAGTTGACGTGCTAGAGTTAGCATTCAGCCAGGAAGAATTGTGCCGGCTCAGTGTTCCTGGTCTCCAGTGCGTTTCTTCGGCCCAGGTTATCCTGCGCCAGCTCTATGCACGGTACCACACCAGCACAAACCAGTTCGTCCTGTGCCAGCGCTCCGCCCTTGCCGGGCTAAAGTAAACATCCAGCCAGGACGGGTTGTGCCAGCCATACGCTCCAGACCTCCAGTGCGCCTCCACGGCCCAGTATATCCTGTGCCAGTTCGACGCACTGTGTCGCCAGTGCGCCTGCACAGCTCAGTTCGTCCTGTGCCCGCGCCCCGCACTTGCCGGGCTAAAGTAAGCATACAGCCAGGACGGGTTGTGCCAGCTCTAAGCTCCAGACCTCCAGTGCGCCTCCACTGCCCAGTATACCCTGTGCCTGCTCTGCGCACCCAGTCTCTAGTGCGTCTCCCCAGTCTGGTGAGACCTGTTCAGGCTCCACATAAGAAGCCTCCAGTGATGATCTATGGTCCGAAGCCTCCAGTGATGATCCATGGCACGAAGCCTCCGGTGATGATCCATGGTCCGGAGCCTCCAGTGATAATTCATGGCACAAAGCCTCCAGTGATGATCCATGGCCCGAAGCCTGTAGGGATGATCCATGGCACAAAGCCTCCAGTGATAATCCATGGCCCGGAGCCTCCTGTGAGAATCCATGGCACGAAGCCTCCAGTGATGATCCATGACCCGGAGCCTCCAGTGATGATCCATGGCAAGAAGCCTCCAGTGATGATCCATGGCGCGGAACCTGTAGTGATGATCCATGGCACGGAGCCTCCTGAAACGGTCTACAGTCCGGAACATCCTGAGACGGCCTACAGTCTGGAACCTCCTGAGACGTCCCCCAGTCCGGAGCATCCAGCGACGGTCCCCAGTCTGGAGCCTTCAGCTACGGTCTGCAGACCGGAGTCTCCAGCTACGGTCTGCAGTCCGGAGTCTCCAGCGACGGTCAGCAGTCCGGAGTCTTCAGCGACGGTCTGCAGCCCAGAGTCTTCAGCGACGGTCTGCAGCCCAGAGTCTTCAGCGACGGTCTGTAGCCCAGAGTCTTCAGCGACGGTCTGCAGCCCAGAGTCTTCAGCGACGGTCTGCAGTCCAGAGTCTTCAGCGGTGGCCTGCATTTCAGAGTCTTCAGCGGTGGCCTGCAGTCCAGAGTCTTCAGCTTTGGCCTGCATTCCAGAGTCTTCAGCGGCGGCCTGCAGTCCAGAGTCTTCAGCGGCTGCCTGCAGTCCAGAGTCTTCAGCTTTGGCCTGCATTCCAGAGTCTTCAGCGGCGGCCGGCAGTTCAGAGCCTCCGGCGATGATCCATGTCATTATATTTCTATGTTTTGACCAGGTATGGTTTCCAATCAGAGGCAGCTGTCTATCGTTGTCTCTGATTGGGAACCATACTTAGGCAGCCTTTTCCCACCTGTGTTTGGGGTAGTTGTTTTCTGTTTTGTTATCAGTGACCTGACAGAACTGTTGGCTTTCGTTTTGTTTCTTTGTTAAAGTGTTTCGTTATATATAATAAATTCTGAACACTTACCACGCTGCGCTTTGGTCTACTCTTCCTACCACCAACGAGAGCCGTAACACCCTGACTATATAGTTTTGCTAGAAAGTGAGACATCTTCAAGTTTCTAAAGGATGAGTTATTTTATGGTCAACAGATACGCTCCTCTATAAGATGACGCACTTTCACAGTTTAGCTAATTACAACCCATCAATATGAATACCAGGCTACTTTACATTCGGCAACAGATGCTTATGATGCTTTCTATACAAAACACATTTAAATGATAAAGACACAAAAAAGTGGACACGCAATGCATGATGAGTTAGTCTACATTTTTCAAACACATTTGGATTATATTTCTGGGGTCAATAATTTGTTGGTTCTTGACCATGCACTAGTGAACGGACACCCAACACACACATTCAAAGAACTGTAGACACAAAGCATCATGGCTGAACAAGAGCTAACAGGGAGAGGAGGCCTGAGAGGCCTGGGCCTAGCAGTGAGTTCTCTACCTGAGTGTGGAGCTCCTCTGCCTGCTGTGTCTGGGTCTGCAGGTCCCTCTGCTGCTGCTCTCTTCGGCTGTGTCCCCTCTGGAGCTCCAGTTGGCTCTCCTGTAGCTCCGTCTGCAGCTGAGAGATCCTCTGCCCATGGACATCCAGCTATCGAACCACAAAAGAAGGCAGGGCGGCAGAGGAGGAGAAAATCAATCCAGTACAAAGAGCCTCTCCTTTCCTCTTGGCTCTGCCTGCCTGTCTATCTGAGACAGGGCTACATCATGGATCCCAGATCAGAACCAGCAGCTGCCCAGGTCCAGACACCCTGAATCCCAGGACTGCTCTCCCAACACCAGCCCTGAGATCCGCCTCAAACCGCCTGCCTCTGATGAGTAAGAAAGCACCTGGATGAATTAAATAAGAGCAAAAAAATCTATCTGACGAATACAACCTACCGTATTGAAATGGTTGCCATTTATGCATTGTTCAAACCCAAAACGAGTACTGATGGTGAGAGATTGTCCAGTTCTTATTCTGAACAATAACAACGGGTCAATGATGGGTCAATACAGAATAATCACCATGGAACTAATCTGAATGTCCAATCTTAACTAATCAAATACCTGTTCAATTTCAACGGTATCTCCTAGAAGCGGAGGTCTGCGTCAGTGAGTGTCAACACACACGATAACAGACTACATGTATGTTTACATATGAATACCACAATGTTACTCATACGCAGTTAATGCATTGACAACCAACTGCTGAAGTGTCATTAAATGAAGAAAAAGGATATAATCATTATAATACGAGCAACAGTAGAATTCATCATAGAATGTAAAACAACTTATAACAGCAGAACAACTAAAAACAACATTTGAAATCATTGTAATAATCACTGGACAGGATTCCTAGAACCTAAAAGGCTTCCCTCGGCTGTCCCCAAAGGAGAACCCTTTGAAGAACCTTTTTTGGTTCCAGGTAGAACCCTTTTGGGTTCCATGAAGAACCCTTTCCACAGAGGGGGGGGACAGCCGAAGAACCCTTTTGGAACCCTTTTTTCTAAGAATGTCTAGTGTTTTTACCATCAACATGTAACCAAACAAACTACTGGACCAGTGAGGGATACCACTGATCCCAGTCTGACACCAGCAGAAGGCTGGCCAGTGGGCTGGCCCAGCACGCCAACACAGCACTAACTCTAATAAACTACCTCTAATTAACACAACACAGTCACCTGCTAAATCATATTAGAGAGAGAGAGGGAGAAGGGAGGGAGGAGGGAAAGTAGGGAGAGTGGGATAGAAAGAGAGAGAGAAGGAGGGAAAGACCCATGCAGGTACTGGTCCAGTTGGTCAGAGACAGAGACATAGTCCTGTTTCTGTATGTGTGATGGTGGTAGCTCATCACAACAGCTGCAAGAGGAGGAGGAAAGGAAAACAGACAAGATGGAGTCCCAGACGAGTCCCAGGACGACCCATTAATCAAACATCTGCATAGAGGCTGAGAGATAATCCACAAATCCGCCCAGAACAGGACCCGCGCGGGCGTTTCTCCCCTTCTTTCTCTGTTGAAAAGCATCATGGCTGCCTCCACCTATCTCCCTCTTGGAAAGCCTGATGAGGTGACTGCTGCTTATTCCTCAATTAGAAAGTAGCACTGATATAGGAATCGTTTCCACAGAATCCCACCAAAAACCTGGCTCATCCCTTTAGCTCTCTCTTTCTGTGTGCGATCCAAGCCGATAACCCTGCTCTTGCTTTCTTTCCCTCACAATCGCTCCCTCTCTCTATTCTCCCCTCCTAAACTGATCAATACTTCATTTAAATCATGACATTAGCACACTACAACTGGAGAAAAACAGAGAGTAGGAACACAAAATGCGCTTCGTATGTTAATCGGTACAGATAACAGATAACAGTATATTTTTTGGGGGGGTGAAGTTTAAATATTTGTTTTAACAAGAAGTAAAAACAAAAGGTAGAAATGTATGCAAGTGCGCGGGGCTGTAGCACTGTTATGATTTGAGCTCCCGAGCCTCACACTGATCAATAGCACATTTAAATCCCAGACAGAGGAGCACTATCATCACATCAGAGGGAAAGAGAAACACGCTTTCCTAATTATCATGTCAAATAACCAACGCTGCGGATGCCCTAGTTAGACGGTGCTGATAGAGACATATTTCATATTTATTCAAGCAGAAATCTTTCATATTTTCCATTTGGACCTGAATGAGTAATACCGTTATATATATGCACTCTCACGCATTTATCTATTCACGTAATTCACAATGAGTCCAATCAATAGTGCCCTCTCCACAGCCGGCTTCCTGGCCATATACGTCTGCGTAGGATCACATAATAAACTGCTCAGAATGCCAAAACGAGCCCATCTGATTTCCTGCCGCTGATTGGAATAGCTGGCGCTGCAAATGACTGGCTAATCTTGCTGCTGGTCATTAATCCTAGCTGGATATTTACCTGAGCAGACTGGGAGTCGCGGGCCTGGCTGGAGAGCAGCACATCTCGCCGGAGCCTCTGGATGGTTGCGTCCCGACGTGATAACTGGGGTGCAGCCAGCCCAACGGGTCAGGTTTTCCCATCCCGAACGTGGGTGAACAGTGGCGAGGAGAGGAGAGAGGGGCAGAGTGTGAACCCAACACTAGGCGTGAGGTGGGATAAAGAGAGGCAAAGCCAGACCATCACTAGAGAACATGCACTTACATATAGCCTGGTGCCAATGTCAACCAATGAGCAATTAGGCAGACAAGACTAACACTATTGATCGTGGGTTCTAGCTCTTTTTATCCAGGGCTAACTAGGCTGCCTGAGGTTGTGTGACGGCTGCTGTGGCTGCAGACTGGGAGGGGAGGGTGGGATGGAGGAAGGTGGAGGGCGACGGACAGGGTAGGGCAGGTCCTTCTCTCCCCAGGCCTTGAGCTCCGAGTTGGGGACCGGTCATTACCATTTAGCCTGCTATTGATCTGCCTGCTAAATAAGCCTGGACCCCATGCAGTCACACACAGCTACACACACACAACCACAGAGACACATACTCAAACACACACACACAACCACAGAGACACATACTCAAACACACACACAACCACAGAGACACATACTCAAATACACACACACAACCACAGAGACATACTCAAACACACACACACACAACCACAGAGACACATTCTCAAACACACACAACCACAGAGACACATACTCAAATACACACAACCACAGAGACACATACTCAAACACACACACACAACCACAGAGACACATACTCAAACACACACACTCAACCACAGAGACACATACTCAAACACACACACTCAACCACAGAGACACATACTCAAACACACACAACCACAGAGACACATACTCAAACACACACACAACCACAGAGACACATACTCAAACACACACACAACCACAGAGACACATACTCAAACACACACACTCAACCACAGAGACACATACTCAAACACACACAACCACAGAGACACATACTCAAACACACACACACAACCACAGAGACACATACTCAAACACACACAACCACAGAGACACCATGGCACGCACTACGATAACATTACTAGTAATTCATCAAAAGTTAAGGGTCTGGTTTCCAATCAACAGGTTATTGGACAACATCAGTACAATGGAAAGACTAGATTACTTCATGGTGTACATTGCATTTTGGTCATGTATGGGGGACACTGGGACTTTATTGGGTGATTATTGCTACATGGGTGTGACTACCTCAGTCTTCAGCAGTTCTCTGCTCCTCTGTTCTGTACGATGTGGGACTGGACTGGACCCTGTCGGGTCAGTAGTACTCCCCTGGAAAAGAATTAACAGAATATGGTTGTTGTGACTTCAGAGTGTGACATCTAATTGTCATTATAAATTGGGTATATATCAGACGTATACCACGGGTATGACAACAAATTATTTTTACTGCTCTAATTACATTGGTAACCAGTTTATAATAGCGATAAGGCACGAGGGGGTGTGTTATATGGCCAGTATACCACGGCTAAGGGCTGTATCCAGGCACTCCGCGTTGCGCCGTGCATAAGAACATCCCTTAGCTGTGGTATACTGGCCATATACCACACTCCCTCTGGCCTTATTGCGTAATAATAACACCAGTCCTACCATATCAGGACTGACAGACACTCAGTAGTACATGACAGACAGACAGACAGACAGACAGACAGACAGACAGACAGACAGACAGACAGACAGACAGACAGACAGACAGACAGACAGACAGTGTGGTTTGGACAGCCAGTTGATGGCTGAGAAGGACGACAGTTAAACAGAGACGGAGAGTACTGCCTGGTGCTGGAAAACCCATCTTCTAGTCAGACCATGAGTAACCGGGAAACATGTATTTTATGAGCATTCCTTCATTGTGAAGACAGAAAGTTAAGTTGAGTTCATGAAAGCTGGCGGGGATGGGGACACCTGATCTGCTCTCCATGCCGGAGACGTTTGCCACCACATTAGCGTCTACAGTGTGGAGCCCAGTTAGCTAATGCTGAGAGCCTTTAACCCTGTTTACAATGCACCCCCACCACCCACCCCACCCCACCACCCACCCCACCCGGTTCTCAGCCTCCACTTCTACATCCTCAATTATATCCTAACCTCCAACTACCAAGGACATTCTCCCAGCAAGCACACAATCACGGGCCGTCGCCTTCAGAGACTCAGTGCATTAGAGATGTGAGGAAAGCACATTAGGACCTCTGCTATTTTACAAGAACGTGGAGAATCTGCTGTCCTTGGTCATTTATACACAACTGGCTGCTTTCACACAGATGAGATGGTACACACTGTTTAGTATGAGCAGCGTGATGTTAGAGATGCATAGACATGTGGAAATTAGGAAATTAATGAACAACCAATCATACTGTTGTTTATCTTTTTCTTCCTGTGGAATCTTTTTCTGCAGACCATCCTTTGGTGTGTGTTTGAAAATCAATCCTGATATTCCAAAGAGAGAGACAAAAAAGTCTCTCAGAGGTGATTACTCATTCCTCACAGCTTCAAACAGCACTGCATCAGAAGGACACCTTTAATATTCAGACTTTTCACGTCACTCTAGGCTAAATCCCTAGCAACCACCATAGCAACACACTCTGAGTTGGACGTGAAATGCATGGCAAGTTCCCTCCTGCCACCAGGCAGAGACGGGGGAAAGAGAAGAAAAAAGAGAGAGACGGATATGCCTCAAAGAACTGAATTAAAGCATAGATGAGAAACAGACACACAGGAACAAACCAGACAAATACTCATATCAATCATCTCACATGTATGTCTGTGTGACATACGCTACACAGAACACAGTGGAGGCTGATAAACACAGTCTAGACAACAGTAGGGTAATACATGTAAAAACATGAAAACGGATAGTTTATTTGCCAAAAGACATATATTCTCAGCTATAAATTCTCGTTTTGGCAAAAAATCGTCTAACGTCCTCTATCCTCCGTGACCCTGAAACCGATAAGTGGTCGAGGAGTGTGTAATTTCGTTAGTAGGCAAACAGAAATGTCCTCCCCTCCTCGATAGACACCTTTCATCGAGGATACCCGTGTATCCTACCTCGGAATGTTTTGTAATCTGCCACATGCCCTCCCTTTGAATCAGTTTTAAAAACAATATGCTACTTATTGTTTTATTTATAAAATGTATTGCACAACTAACTCAACTTGTTTTGATCACTTTACACATTTATCCACCCCTGTAAACGTCATTTGCCGATTAACGCATGAGTGGAGAAGGACCATCTCATTTCACACAAACGCATTTCAATCCACATTCACTTTCCTCAGCGACTCTCCTCGATTACCTTTGACCTTTTTCAAAAAGAGGCGAGAGAGGACGGAGGAGAGAGGACGGAGGAGAGAGGACGCAGGAGAGAGGACGCAGGAGAGAGGACGCAGGAGAGAGGACGCAGGAGATGAGGAAATCTAATAGACAAAAGGCCATAGGCTAGTTAAAATGTATTTTTCAGGTTCTCCTCCTGCAAGGGACAACAACAGCATCTCTGTCTCATTTGGGCAGAGCTGGGAAGAGCTGGATCGCAAGTGTGTAAAAAATATATGTTTTATTGTCACATACACCGGATAGGTGCAGTGAAACATGTTGTTTTACGGGCGTTTAAGGGTTACGTGCCTTGCTCAAGGGCACATAGACAGATCACCTAGTCGGCTTGGGGATTCGAACCAGCAACCTTTCGTTTACTGGCCCAATGCTCTTAACCGCTAGGCTACCTGCCGCCCCAGGTGTGTGTGTGCTATCAGGGTCATCATGGGTGGGGTGGGGTGGGGGGGGCAAAGCAGATGGGCCACCCCTGTCCACCCCCCCATCCATAGATACTTCCTGTACCACAGTAATGACCTCCAAGTGAGCCTCTTCCATCGAAAATGTCAGGTGCCCCCTGCATCTGGTTTCCTAGTCTCTGGGATTCTAGCTCTCAGAAGCTGATGAGTTCAGTCAAACTTCATTAAGTTTATAGGCGCAGCCCAGCGGTCCCTGGTGGCACTCTACACAGAACAAGCCCCTCGTCTGGCAGAGAGTAATGGGGCTGCTCTGCCTGAGAGAGGCCCTTTACTGCCACAGCTCACAGGTGGAGGGGAGAGCTCTTTATCCCCCCGCCTCTGTCTCTATCTATCTCAGTCCTCTCTGTCTCACCGCACTCCTCTCTGTCTCCCCAACTGCCCTCTCCCCCTCTCCCTGTCTCTATACATCTCATTCCTCTGCGTCACTCTCTGACGACCTCTCTCCGCCTCTCCCTCTATCTGTCTCTCTCACTACCCTCACTCCTTCTCAATCTTTCTCTCGATCTCTCCCAGTCTCCCTTCTTATTCTCCCTGCCTTTCTCTCTGGGGGTGGCCTGGGTGAGGAGTCCACAGTACCGTTCATCATTCTCCACTTGGGCAGTAATACATGCAGGACAATAGTACATTTATGAATGTATTCGTGGGAATGTGAGCTGGGCACCATCTCGGTCTCCAGCAGATGTCATGTCCACAGAGAGGAGAGATGCTGATGCTCCTCCATACAGGATGGACAGACAAACTAAGCCCTGGACGGACCAACCTGAACACAAAAAAAATGAAGAAAAAAAAAATGTATGAAATGTATGCACTCACTACTGTTGTAAGTTGCTCTGGATAAGAGTGTCTGCTAAATGACTAAAATGTAAAATGTCCCCAACCCAATACTGACCAATACTAACCAACAGCAGACCCCAACAGAAAGAGGTAGCTCTTATAGTCTTCCCCAAGACTTCACATTACCCAAACATGTGCAACAGCTCCACAGTCCACCACCTCAACTATTCCATCCGACCTGGGTAGAGGCTCACTGGGGAGGGAGAGGGGAGGAAGAAGATGGGCCAGAAAGTAAGAGGTGTCCCTTTAAAGGGCCCGGTGGGGAAAGGTAAACCTGGGCCCATCCAGTGAGTATTTATTGCGAGTCGGGGCAGACACACACTCGCTTAGGTGCTCTGAGTAGCTATTAAACAAGTCTGGGGCTGACCTCTGGTTTTAAGCGGCCGTGTGTCTGACAGCCAAGGCTGCGAAGGCCGCCATAAATGGATTTCTTAAAGTTTCATTCAGGAAAATAAAAAAGGCTGTAGTGAACAGGAGGGTAACTCAGAAGCAGGGCTGCGTGAGAGAACAGTGTTTCTATCCCACGCTGGGCTAGACTCGGCTGCCTGAGCGGTTCTCTCTCCACAATACAGAGGAATATACTGGAGGGGCAGGGACCCGAGTAGAAACACACTTTATCCAAATAGAATGCAAGAGCCGGGGAAGGGTTTCTGTAAAAAGTGTTTTTACTTCCTCTTTTGTGAGCAGAGTAGAATAGAAAATGATCTGCCACATGTGTGTGTACCAGGCCATTAAAACACTACATCCCTCCTCAGACACAAATGTCTGCAGCAGCTGCTCCGACCGAGAGGCTGCCTGCCTGTTCAATTCATTTTAGCACAGACACAATGTGGCCATACTGCTGTAAAACTCACAGATAAAAAGCACTGTAAATTAAAAAATCTGAAAACACGCTTAGGCCAGTCCCTTTAGCCTTTGAAGTGACAGAGGCTTTATGTGAGGAGAGGCGCTGAGGCTGGCTCAAAGGCAGGCCCTGAATCAGCTAGATTGCATGCAATGTTAAGTGCAATTAATGAACCCCACAAAGGAGGATTATGCTGACAGGATTATTCTGAACAACAATGCAGCACCCGCTGCCAATTACACACCAGCAGGACCTCAGAGCCCCTCTTCTGCTGGACTGCAGATTAGCATTATGCACACACACGCATATACACAACAACATAAACATAAACACAAACACACAACCAAATTACATACATTGGATTTGCTGAGCTGATTCCCTGCTGTTTCAGTTTCTTTATCCTTCCTGCCACAGGTACACTAACACTCAACTAAATTTATCCCATCTCTACTTCTTCCACCCCATCTCTAGCTCCTCTATCCCATCTCTAGTTTCTCTATCCCATCTCTAGTTCCTCTATCCCATCTCTAGGTCCTCTATCCCATCTCTAGTTTCTCTATCCCATCTCTAGTTTCTCTATCCCATCTCTAGTTCCTCCACCCCATCTCTAGTTTCTCCACACCACCTCTAGTTTCTCTATCCCATCTCTACTTCCTCCACCCCATCTCTAGTTTCTCTATCCCATCTCTAGTTTCTCTATCCCATCTCTAGTTTCTCTATCCCATCTCTAGTTTCTCTATCCCATCTCTAGTTTCTCTATCCCATCTCTACTTCCTCCACCCTATCTCTAGTTCCTCTATCCCATCTCTAGTTTCTCTATCCCATCTCTAGTTTCTCTATCCCATCTCTACTTCCTCCACCCCATCTCTAGTTCCTCTATCCCATCTCTAGTTTCTCTATCCCATCTCTACTTCCTCCACCCCATCTCTACTTCCTCCACCCCATCTCTAGTTCCTCTATCCCATCTCTAGTTTCTCTATCCCATCTCTAGTTTCTCTATCCCATCTCTACTTCCTCCACCCCATCTCTACTTCCTCCACCCCATCTCTAGTTTCTCCACACCACCTCTAGTTTCTCTATCCCATCTCTACTTCCTCCACCCCATCTCTAGTTTCTCTATCCCATCTCTAGTTTCTCTATCCCATCTCTAGTTTCTCTATCCCATCTCTAGTTTCTCTATCCCATCTCTAGTTTCTCTATCCCATCTCTACTTCCTCCACCCTATCTCTAGTTCCTCTATCCCATCTCTAGTTTCTCTATCCCATCTCTAGTTTCTCTATCCCATCTCTACTTCCTCCACCCCATCTCTAGTTCCTCTATCCCATCTCTAGTTTCTCTATCCCATCTCTACTTCCTCCACCCCATCTCTACTTCCTCCACCCCATCTCTAGTTCCTCTATCCCATCTCTAGTTTCTCTATCCCATCTCTAGTTTCTCTATCCCATCTCTACTTCCTCCACCCCATCTCTACTTCCTCCACCCCATCTCTAGTTTCTCTATCCCATCTCTAGTTTCTCTATCCCATCTCTACTTCCTCCACCCCATCTCTACTTTCTCCACCCCATCTCTAGTTTCTCCACCCCATCTCTAGTTTCTCTATCCCATCTCTACTTCCTCCACCCCATCTCTACTTCCTCCACCCCATCTCTAGTTCCTCTATCCCATCTCTAGTTTCTC
Organism: Salmo trutta; assembly: GCF_901001165.1. Lineage (NCBI taxonomy): Eukaryota > Metazoa > Chordata > Actinopteri > Salmoniformes > Salmonidae > Salmo > Salmo trutta. The sequence continues at coordinate 18,411,323 of NC_042968.1, forward strand.
TATCCCATCTCTAGTTTCTCTATCCCATCTCTACTTCCTCCACCCCATCTCTACTTCCTCCACCCCATCTCTAGTTTCTCTATCCCATCTCTAGTTTCTCTATCCCATCTCTAGTTTCTCTATCCCATCTCTAGTTTCTCTATCCCATCTCTAGTTTCTCTATCCCATCTCTACTTCCTCCACCCCATCTCTACTTCCTCCACCCCATCTCTAGTTTCTCTATCCCATCTCTAGTTTCTCTATCCCATCTCTAGTTCCTCCACCCCATCTCTAGTTTTTCCACCCCACCTCTAGTTTCTCTATCCCATCTCTAATTCCTCCACCCCATCTCTAGTTTCTCTATCTCATCTCTAGTTTCTCTATCCCATCTCTAGTTTCTCTATCCCATCTCTAGTTTCTCTATCCCATCTCTACTTCCTCCACCCCATCTCTAGTTCCTCTATCCCATCTCTAGTTTCTCTATCCCATCTCTAGTTTCTCTATCCCATCTCTACTTCCTCCACCCCATCTCTACTTCCGCCACCCCATCTCTAGTTTCTCTATCCCATCTCTAGTTTCTCTATCCCATCTCTAGTTTCTCTATCCCATCTCTAGTTTCTCTATCCCATCTCTACTTCCTCCACCCCATCTCTAGTTTCTCTATCCCATCTCTAGTTTCTCTATCCCATCTCTAGTTTCTCCACCCCATCTCTAGTTTCTCTATCCCATCTCTACTTCCTCCACCCCATCTCTACTTTCTCTATCCCATCTCTAGTTTCTCCACCCCATCTCTACTTCCTCCACCCCATCTCTACTTCCTCCACCCCATCTCTAGTTTCTCTATCCCATCTCTAGTTTCTCTATCCCATCTCTAGTTTCTCTATCCCATCTCTAGTTTCTCTATCCCATCTCTACTTCCTCCACCCCATCTCTACTTCCTCCACCCCATCTCTAGTTTCTCTATCCCATCTCTAGTTTCTCTATCCCATCTCTAGTTTCTCTATCCCATCTCTAGTTTCTCTATCCCATCTCTACTTCCTCCACCCCATCTCTACTTTCTCCACCCCATCTCTAGTTTCTCTATCCCATCTCTAGTTTCTCTATCCCATCTCTAGTTTCTCTATCCCATCTCTAGTTTCTCCACCCCATCTCTAGTTTCTCTATCCCATCTCTACTTCCTCCACCCCATCTCTACTTTCTCTATCCCATCTCTAGTTTCTCTATCCCATCTCTAGTTTCTCTATCCCATCTCTAGTTTCTCTATCCCATCTCTAGTTTCTCTATCCCATCTCTAGTTTCTCTACCCCCCTCTAGTTTCTCTATCCTACTATCTCTGGCTAGCTCATCCAAAGCCTTCTGTCATTTAGAATACAGCGCCTGTAACTCAATCAGCCTCTTGAACTTTGTAAAATGCTGGAAATGTTGATCTTGCATTGCTGTTTGGTCTTAAGCTCCTGACAAGGATCTCAAACAGTCTGCAGTTGAATCAGAGCTGTCTGGCATTTCTTGGGGCAGTGCTAAATCAAATTAGCCAAAGCAATGTTAATTCGGAGCAGCATTTCATTAAAAAGGAAAAGATAATCAGTGCCAAAGACTCCATGTCCTTCTGACTAATCTAATAATGCTGCGTTTGTTTGCTTTAATCATGTTTAACGATTAAGAGGCTAAGTCATGTAGACAGAGGGATCTCATAATCTGCCTGTCATGGCCGCCTCCCGATTTCCTGCCATTCGTCACAGCGTGGACGGCATTTCAACCTTCAGCAGAGAGAGAGGTGCACTAGCACCTCGTGAGGTGCACCAGCACCAGCTCAGGGATGGCCAGAGCGAGTCTTCAGGGAACCAGGGGGGTTTCCAAGTATCACTTTACTTCACAGAGCTGCATTACTGAACTGGAGCCGCTGGGAAGTCTGGGCCCAAAATACTTACAGAAGCTGTTTTTATCTATGGAATTGAGTTTGGAATGCTTGGACGTGTTGGCAGCCATATTGCTGCTGTTTGTATTTTTTTTTAAAGCAGATTATGCTATATGAAACAGGAATTTATGATGCATATTTAGTTACGTGTGACTGTAAAAACAGAGAACATCACTGAATAAGGGAGAGGCCGAGCTAAGAAAACACTTAATTCGCAATCACTGTAGTAAATTTGAAAAAAACTCAGATTTTCTTTCCTACTTAAAAAAAAAAAAAAAAAACTCATTCCTTATCAGCGGGTGTGATCACTTGAATGGAATCAATCAATCGCGTTCCGCTCGGCTTTGCTCTTCTTTGCTCCTCGTTTCCAAATCCAATCTCTTCTGTGTCATCTCAGCGCACATTTATAAGGGCCAGGGCTCTTGATTATCTCCCTCCTTCTCTGGCGCACCCCGCCACCGCATGCTCCAATGTATTAAATGAAATGCGGTATCTGTCCACGTCCCCCCCCCCCCCCCTCTGCTGGTAATCAGGGGAGAGGGCCCCTCCCAGCCCTGCTTTGTGCCAGCGGAGGCTGCATAAATTAGCATTAATCAGGGCCTGCAGGGAGCAGCTAGCGGGAGCCAGACGTCCCTCTAAAACACAGAGAAGGAGAGATGGAGAAAGAGAGAGAGGGAGGGAGGGAGGGCTCGGCACACACCCCAGTCACAAACAAAAGGTTACACCTCTCTTTCCTTCGGCACTGTCTCTGTCCAGTCCTCGCTCTCTCTCCCCCTGCTTTCCTGTCCTCCGTCCCATCCCAAGTATTTCCACTGTCTTATCTCTCACAGACAGGCGAGACAAATGCTTTAAAGAGTGAAAAAGTGCCGGCTTGGGCTCTGGCACCAGATAAATCATAGATGAGCTTGTGTGAGCACTGTTAACATAATCCCACCATTCAAGATCACAAATACTGCGGGGTGCTAACTCATGTGTTCTTTATCAAATATTGATGCATACATAATTATACACGCATATGTGTGCAGATGGTGGTGTCTCTATATGTTTCTGTGGTGGTGAAAGAGAGAGAGAGAGACAGAGTATGATTGCACATATGAATTAATCAACGCAAATGTAAAGCCAAGCATACTATTTTCCTCCTTCTGCTTTGGACCTGTGCAATTTAGAATATGTGTGTGCGTGTTTTTATATGTATGCAATGCATACATGTGTGTAACACGTGTGTATAGTATACCCTTGATTGTGAGTGAGTATGCCCTGCTCCCCTGTGATCACCAGTCATAGCGAAGGCAATTACTGCAAAAATCATTGCATCACTTCATTCTTTTGCGCCCTAACTTTAATTGCTTAATGCATCCTTTACTGCTGCACTGCTCCCCTCCCCACTCCCCTGTCTATCCTTCCCCCTCCCTTTCTCTTCTCCTCCGCATCCCCTCCCTCCCTTTCTCAACTCATCCTCCGCCACTTAATTTACTGCTGAGTCGTTCTGGTGATTAAAGCTGAACTTAGACATAAACCTAGAGATCGAATCCACAGCTCCATACTGTGCTGTATGTAGGCTCTTAAATAGCATTCCATAAATGTATTATACTGTATGGATATAATGCTGAAGCTGGAAAAAAGGTAGAGTTGCTAGGTACTGTATATCCTAATGTACAGAGTGTGTTTGTTAGTGTGCATGCGTTTGTTTTCTTGTGTGTGTGTGTGTGTGTGTGTGTGTGTGTGTGTGAGTGAGTGAGTGAGTGAGTGAGTGAGTGAGTGAGTGAGTGAGTGAGTGAGTGCATTCTTAGGTGTGTGTACTTGTGTGAGAGTGTTAGATATGCCCACGTTTCTCTTTCAAATGTGAAAAAAAGGGCATCGCTGTATGCCAGAACAAAAATGAGCCACATTGATTCGAATCACCCAATCCTCCTAAAACCCAAACTCCCCACTGAGATTCCCAAAATACTCTCAGAGCAGAGCAAAACAAATATCATTACAGCATTGGCAGGAAGGGCATACAAATAAGGACTACTACATAAACCCTGATATATTCCACATAGCCTGACTCTATGTAGACACCCAGTGCACTGCAGTATTCTGAGGTATTCGCCACACGGGGACATGACTTTCTAGAGAATCAGGTCTTTATCGAGCCATGGTGGAATCACAAGACTAAGGTAGGTGAAATCCAAGTCCTCAGATGTCATTCGGTGTGGCTCAACCTCTTCACAAATAAAACAATGAAATATTGAATATTCTTTTGTAGGAATAGAAGGACTATGTACAATAGAATATCATCACTGTAATGTAACAAAACATTCCTACCAACACAGGATGAATCCCTCTGGCACAAGAGCAGATGAACACACACACACACACACACACACACACACACACACACACACACACACACACACACACACACACACACACACACACACACTGCCATTATTCTGCTTTGGTGCTCCTCTTGACAGCAGCTCCAGGAGAGGCTATTATTAAGCAGCAGTCGTGCTCCAGCAGCACAGCATAATAAAAATTCATTTTCTTTAATTAACTTTTATGGCCGGCGAAGGGGACACGCTGACACCTTATGCAGTGCTGCAGCTTATTTCTTTTCCCCTCGTCCTCATCTCCACTATGAATGTGTGTGTGTGCATGCGCACGCAAGGCCAGAGGGTATGCCAGAAGCATAAGTCAAGCAGGCCTTCACTACGACAGCCCACTGTCAGGAGGATTTGAGACTACTACTTAAAAATGTAAAAGCTACTTAAAAAGCTAAGAAACCAACAAGAACACAATGAAATCATGGTCAACAACACGTGATTGTGTCCTCTGCAGCTCCACCACCCACGTCCCCAGCACGCTGAAGTGAACACTCACTAATACATGTGTTTTCCCAGAATCTAATCATGCTGTTTGTTTACGGAATGCTCCCTACACCTAGTTGTAAACTGTGTTATGTCACGCACCACCCACACACAGCCACACACCAAAACAGACGCAGCTACGAGGACACACACACACACACAGAGAACCACGCACGCACGCACACACACACACAAACAAAAAGAGCGCCTTGCTAGTGTTGGTGGAGATTGGATCATCTAAAAACAGCTGAAACTATCACGACTCTCCTTGGATTGCAATTAAAAAGTTGCTCGATTAGTGGTAGAACAGTAATGACACACACACCCAGTAAGAGTTCTAAAACATATAACCATAAATAAATCATGTAGTACCGATTGGTACAAAGCACTCATCTCTGCTCAGATTCATCTCCTGCACCTCGTCTGGCGTGGCAGGATAAAATACATGTTGTAAAGAAGGGGAAATGAAATGTGCGACACCTTTCAAGACTGTGCCTGGAAGGCATGCATTTTATGTCCATTCCTTGGAAGAGGCATAGTTTGAGGTGAGATGTTTTTTTTTCTCATCCATTCTTTATTGAGAAAAAGGCAATAACTTGTTCTCGTCCACAATGACGGCCTGGCCCAGAAATTTCAAAAACATAAACCAATTAACCAAGACCTAGCCATGAAGACCTATCCATAAAGACCTATCCATAAAGACCTAGCCATGAAGACCTAGCCAAGAAGACCTAGCCAAGAAGACCTAGCCAAGAAGACCTATCCATGAAGACCTATCCATAAAGACCTATCCATAAAGACCTAGCCATGAAGACCTATCCATGAAGACCTATCCATGAAGACCTATCCATGAAGACCTATCCATAAAGACCTAGCCATGAACACCTATCCATAAAGACCTAGCCATGAAGACCTATCCAAGAAGGCCTATCCATGAAGACCTATCCATAAAGACCTATCCATGAAGACCTATCCATAAAGACCTATCCATAAAGACCTATCCATAAAGACCTATCCATAAAGACCTAGCCATGAAGACCTATCCATAAAGACCTAGCCATGAAGACCTATTCATAAAGACCTATCCATAAAGACCTAGCCAAGAAGACCTATCCATAAAGACCTATCCATAAAGACCTATCCATAAAGACCTATCCATAAAGACCTAGCCATGAAGACCTAGCCATGAAGACCTATCCATAAAGACCTAGCCATGAAGACCTATCCATGAAGACCTATCCATGAAGACCTATCCATAAAGACCTATTCATAAAGACCTAGCCATGAAGACCTAGCCATAAAGACCTAGCCATGAAGACCTATCCATAAAGACCTAGCCATGAAGACCTATCCATAAAGACCTAGCCATGAAGGCCTAGCCATGAAGACCTAGCCATGAAGACCTATCCATAAAGACCTATCCATAAAGACCTAGCCATGAAGACCTATCCATGAAGACCTATCCATAAAGACCTAGCCATGAAGACCTATCCATAAAGACCTAGCCATGAACACCTATCCAAGAAGGCCTAGCCATGAACCCTAGCCATGAAACCTAGCCAAGAAAGCCATGAAGACCTAGCCATGAAGGCCTGGCCATGAAGGTCTAGCCATGAACCTTAGCCAAGAAAGCCATGAATACCTAGCCATGAAGGCCTAGCCAAGAAGACCTAGCCATTAATGCCTAGCCACGAAGGCCTAGCCACAAAGGCCTAGCCACAAAGGCCTAGCCACAAAGGCCTAGCCACAAAGGCCTAGAAACGAAGGCCTAGCCACCAAGGCCTAGCCACCAAAGCCTAGCCACGAAGGCCTAGCCATGAAAGCCATGAAGGCGCAGCCATGAGGCTTCTAACACACAAAACTAAAAACATCAACAAGAGTTTTCAGTACTCACACCTACAGTATTGAATTGTAACAGTACAATAGTAGTAGTAGTAGTAATTGTAATAGTAGTAACCTATTCCCCCTCAAGAAACTGAAAAGATTTGGCATGGGTCCTCAGATCCTCAAAAGGTTTTACAGCTGCACTATCGAGAGCATCCCGACGGGTTGCAACACTGCTTGGGATGGCAACTGCTCGGCCTCCGACCACAAGGCACTACAGAGGGTAGTGCGTATGGCCACGTACATCACCGGGGCCAAGCTTCCTGCCATCCAGGACCTCTATAGCAGGCGGTGTCAGAAGAAGGCCCTAAAAATTGTCAAAGACTCCAGCCACCCAAGTCATAGACTGTTCGCTCTGCTACCGCACGGCAAGCGGTACTGGAGTGCCAAGTCTACGTCCAAGAGGCTTCTAAACGGCTTCTACCCTCAAGCCATAAGACTCCTGAACAGCTAATCAAATGGCTACCCAGACCATTTGCACTGCCCCCCACCCCCCACGCTGCTGCTACTCTCTGTTATTATCTACCTCAATTACCTCGACACCGCTGCCCCCGCACATTGACACATTTACTCTGTACTGGTACCCCCTGTATATAGCCCCGCTATTGTTATTTACTGCTACTCTTTAAATATTTGTTATTCTTATCTCTTACCTTTTTACGGATTTTCTTAAAACTGCATTGTTGGTTAAGGGCTTGTAAGTAAACATTTCACTGTAAGGTCTACCTACACCTGTTGAATTCGGCACATGTGACAAATACAATTTGATTTGAGTAGCAGTAGTATATTATTATTATTATCATTACATACTATTATATACTTGGCAGCTAAAAGCTGAACTGCAGCACACTAGCCACTCCTCTCCACAAACACTGTGTAGCACCCACTTTGGCAACAACTGACTTAAAACTTTCTCAAGATGACGAAGTGTAACCATTTCTAAATAAGCAAATAAAAAAATCTAAATCTGATGGACAAACTACAATTCAAATAACACTTAAAAAGAACAAAGAAATCTATCAATGTACACAAATGTATGGGAATAACAATGAAATGGCAATGAAAAAAACCTAACTGCATTGTAACCTAACTGTACAGTAACTGTATTGTTACAATTACCAGAATCTCTTCTTAAGATAATAATTATACTATTGTCTTTTGTGGAAGCAAAGATTTCTTAGGCTATTGTGAGAGACAACGGTCAGTACGGGACATGAACTTAACAGAACACAGAATAGTCTACATACGTCAAACTACATTGTACAAAAACGACAGGACATTGGCCAAGGCATACAACATCTAACTCTTATCAATGATGATAAGTTTACCCAAATATGGTGGACACTACAGCGTATCTCAACGATCTGATATAGACTCAACTAAGGAGAGATAATGAAAAGTCCAAATGAGATGGGGCCTTAGTGGTTTTGAGAACCTGTCTTTGGTAGGGTGTGACTGTGGAGGCAGGAACGGCAGGCTTCCATAGCAGTGTAGCACAGCTTTGGTTTTGGGAAGCAGGAACGCAGCGCTGGGTCCAGCTATTGACTCGCTTTATTGATTTTGGCAAGGGAGTTGAGTACTTAAAATCACAACAACTTTTAATCCAATGTGATGATTGTGTGTGACGGCAATCCCCACCAGAATCAGAATGGAGTTCAAATCAGGCCCCACCAGCTGCACTGGCTTAGGATAAACTGGCACTCACTACTGGTTCGTATTAACATGGGGAGTCACCAACCACAAGCATAACCAAGCCCTGATAAAAAGTCACTTTACACTCCAACAACCATACTTGCATTCTTCCAAAAAAAAGTCAAGTTGATAGCTTGTGCCAAAGATAATCTTCCCACTTGAATGGTGAATAAATCCTATTTTGTCATTGAGGTGATGTATGCAGGGCTGTGACTGTGTAACTCTGTTAAGTCGGTTTTATTATTCAGGTTTCACACCTCCTGGCTCCCTCCCTATGACCCTACTGTCCCTCCTAAACCCCTCTGGAACCTTCCTCCCAGAGCTCCATTCAAACTTCTCACCTCAGCCAACCTTCAACAGTGTCAAAAGCTACAGCCAGAATCAGAACCCGGCGTGTTTATGGGTTCCTGATGCAAATAATGAATAATGGAAAAATACTTCAATATGGCTAATCATTCTAAGCGTAGTGGGAAGGCATTAAAAGTGTCCTTGTGATGTGGTGCTTTAGGAGCGTTGTTGTGGAGGTGGAGGGGGCAGAGTCCTGATTGGTGGGCAGGGATGAGTGATTAGCGGCGAGCTGCAGTAATATCCTCCACGGCCTGGCTGCAGGAGCCAACCACAGCGCTGTAAACATTTCACTGCGTCCCGGCATTGCTTTACTGCCTGTAGAGGAAGGGAGTTGTGCCTTTAATACTAAAGCGAACTGCTGCCGAGCCTTAGTACCACAGCCCTGTCACCAGACACACACACACACACACACACACACACACACACACACACACACACACACACACACACACACACACACACACACACACACACACACACACACACACACACGCCTTTGGAAATGAATTCCATTGTCACCCAGAGTCAATTCCCAGCTGAATTGGAGGAGCTGCTATTGCTCCTGCTCTGTCCATGTGACTAAGTGTCTCCTGCCTGCCTGCTGCTGCGGCTGCCGCACCTCCATTTTGCTGCAGGGATATTTGGTACAGTGTCTGGCTGATGAATAATATAACAGCATTGGTTTGCTCAGGGAAAAGCAGTTTATGCAAACATACATAATACTAAAGCCCACATTCTCCTCAATGAATTTGCATTGACAGTGCATGAACAATACACAGTGATTAGTGGACCTTCCTATAATTAGATTGTTTAAATACCATCTCCATGTTTTAAGCTGATAAATATATTTTGGATTTTTTTCCAGAAAATATGGTATTAATGTGAATGTTGTCAGGCAGTTCAGCAGGTGCCTGGAAGCCCATCAATAAGGTAGAGAAAATAGGTGACATTCATTATGTAATCGACATTATGTAATGTGACTGGAGATATAGCCCGCAAAGGGACTGTCATTTCAACTGGGAGATAATCTGTGTAATTGATTTGAGTCCTATTTTTATGATTACTTTAAGAAACAAAGGACTGCTTAAAAGAGCATACAATCACACCATTTTCCTTTTGTTTGTTTCTTGAAGCTTTTAGATAACGACAGGCTACACTCACAATGCAACCACAGAAAAAACATTTCATACATTATCTTGCAATTCAGGTTTTTCCCCCTTAATTTTTCAGATTAAAATCATCATGGACTGAGGGAATTCTTACCACAGAGTGCATTTCCAATGCACTAATAATAACATAACGATTACACTCTGGAAAACAGAAGCTGATGAATATAAATCCCCACAGTATACAGTATGATGATATATGAGGAGCAGATAAACACAACTGTTCCCACACTGTACCCATGTTGACGCAGTCAGATAAATGGATGTAAATGGGCCCGGCGGTGAATGACGCATCATGGGGGTTGGCGTGGCATGGAGGTGGCGTGCCCAGTGCTGGGCTGTGTGTCACCGCTGTGGTGCATCGGACAGAGTTTTGGAAAGTTTCCAGGGGGCTGCTGGTGATAAGGATGAGCGAGTGGCCCGTTACGAGAAATGTCTCTCAAAGTGCACAAGTCAGAGCGAGATAGATCAGCCCCACCCACTGGACTGAAGGGTGCTTCTTTACCAGCCTCCCCGGCACGCTCTCTGCACTCTCTAGTAAACAAATATCTCTGTCTCTCTCTCTGTAATGCTGAGTGGGATCATTCTAGAGCGCTGCAAATCAAGCCCACTCTGCATGATGTGCATACAGAGCCCAGACCAGCCAAACAAATCATGGCAAGCCCACAGCTTCAGGGGGAATCAGATTAGGGAGCTATCTCTATGAGGTACTTTATATCCATTACTCCCCATGCACATCACTGTAGTCTACGGCACACACATATACCCATGCACTCACACTAGGGCTGTGATGGTCATGGAATTTTGGATGACGGTAATTCGCCAGCCAAATAACCGCAGTCAACGTAATTAACGTTTGAATGGCACAGTTGGGACGCACATTTTCTCCTCTCCTCCGCTCCTGACTGCATGTGCTGCCATAGAAATAGAATGAATAGAATGGGCATCCCCATTCAAGTCAATGACGGCATAATGGGTGGACTGGCGGCCATTGTGAGTGTACCCATAAGAGCAAAGCAGGAAGTAAAATATGTGCTAAAATATGTGATGTGATCTGTTGATTCAACTCGGCCGTCTGCACTGATCTGTCTGATAGTGCTGAGAGATTAGTGAATTTTTGTGGTCAGTTCGGTTTTTGTTAGATTATAAAAAAATGATCATGTTTTTTTATTTTGGTTTTGTCCCACCTTCAGTCAGGTGTTTGTTCCACAACTTTCTTCCAACACCCTCCATCAGTATGAAACAATCTCTGATAGTAAATCAAACTGCCCACACTGACCACAGGAGAAAGGAGATCGTCTACAAAGAATCCTAATACAACAATTCTGCACCAAAGAGCCATGTCTGATTCAATGGCTTGTCTCAATCACATGCTCCCTCTCTCCCTTCTCTCGCTCTCTCTACTCTCTTTCTCCTGCTCCCTCTCTCCCTTCTCTCACTCTCTCTACTCTCTTTCTCCTGCTCTCTCTCTCCCTTCTCTCACTCTCTCTACTCTCTTTCTCCTGCTCCCTCTCTCCCTTCTCTCACTCTCTCTACTCTCTTTCTCCTGCTCCCTCTCTCCCTTCTCTCACTCTCTCTACTCTCTTTCTCCTGCTCCCTCTCTCCCTTCTCTCACTCTCTCTACTCTCTTTCTCCTGCTCCCTCTCTCCCTTCTCTCACTCTCTCTACTCTCTTTCTCCTGCTCTCTCTCCCTTCTCACTCTCTCTACTCTCTTTCTCCTGCTCCCTCTCTCCCTTCTCTCACTCTCTCTACTCTCTTTCTCCTGCTCCCTCTCTCCCTTCTCTCACTCTCTCTACTCTCTTTCTCCTGCTCCCTCTCTCCCTTCTCTCGCTCTCTCTACTCTCTTTCTCCTGCTCCCTCTCTCCCTTCTCTCACTCTCTCTACTCTCTTTCTCCTGCTCCCTCTCTCCCTTCTCTCACTCTCTCTACTCTCTTTCTCCTGCTCCCTCTCTCCCTTCTCTCGCTCTCTCTACTCTCTTTCTCCTGCTCTCTCTCTCCCTTCTCTCACTCTCTCTACTCTCTTTTTCCTGCTCCCTCTCTCCCTTCTCTCGCTCTCTCTACTCTCTTTCTCCTGCTCCCTCTCTCCCTTCTCTCACTCTCTCTACTCTCTTTCTCCTGCTCCCTCTCTCCCTTCTCTCACTCTCTACCCTCTTTGTCCTGTTCCCTCTCTCCCTCTCTCTTTCTCCTGCTCTCTCTCTCACTTCTCTCACTCTCTCTACTCTCTTTCTCCTGCTCCCTCTCTCCCTTCTCTCACTCTCTACTCTCTTTCTCCTGTCCTCTCTCCCTTCTCTCACTCTCTCTACTCTCTTTCTCCTGCTCTCTCTCTCACTTCTCTCACTCTCTCTACTCTCTTTCTCCTGCTCCCTCTCTCCCTTCTCTCACTCTCTACTCTCTTTCTCCTGTCCTCTCTCCCTTCTCTCACTCTCTCTACTCTCTTTCTCCTGCTCTCTCTTACCCCTCTCTTGCTCTCTCTACTCTCTTTCTCCTGCTCTCTCTCCCTTCTCTCACTCTCTCTACTCTCTTTCTCCTGCTCTCTCTCTCCCTTCTCTCACTCTCTACTCTCTTTCTCCTGTCCTCTCTCCCTTCTCTCACTCTCTCTACTCTCTTTCTCCTGCTCTCTCTCTCACTTCTCTCACTCTCTCTACTCTCTTTCTCCTGCTCCCTCTCTCCCTTCTCTCACTCTCTACTCTCTTTCTCCTGTCCTCTCTCCCTTCTCTCACTCTCTCTACTCTCTTTCTCCTGCTCTCTCTTACCCCTCTCTTGCTCTCTCACTCTCTTTCTCCTGCTCTCTCTCTCTACCTCCCCCCTTCTCTCTCTCTGAAGCAGGCACCAGAAAATAGAGGGATTAGTGGTGTGTATTGGTGCTTAGCACTGGACACAGTAGCCATTTTAGAGCAATGATGAACTGTGCGTAAGAGTGTGTGTTCTTACTGGCTTCTCACACTGGCTAACCCACTATTCTCCACACTGGCTAACCCACTATTCTCCACACTGGCTAACCCACTATTCTCCACACTGGCTAACCCACTATTCTCCACACTGGCTAACCCACTATTCTCCACACTGGCTAACCCACTATTCTCCACACTGGCTAACCCACTATTCTCCACACTGGCTAACCCACTATTCTCCACACTGGCTAACCCACTATTCTCCACACTGGCTAACCCACTATTCTCCACACTGGCTAACCCACTATTCTCCACACTGGCTAACTCACTATTCTCCACACTGGCTAACCCACTATTCTCCACACTGGCTAACCCACTATTCTCCACACTGGTACATAGGAGTTGGTCCAGGGCCTGTGTGGTGGGTGGTTATAGAGACTTAAAGGTTTGACAAACTGCCTTCTGGGAATGGCTGGAGTTGGCACTGCCTGTTAACCCTGCTAAAGGACTGGGAGGGCACCTGAACTGAGAGAGAGAGAGAGAGAGACAGACAGAGACAGAGACAGAGAGGGGTAGAGAGAGAGAGAGTGGGGGAGAGGGGAAAAGATTGATAGAGAGAGAAAGAGAGAAAGACAGAGAGAGGAGGGAATGGGGTAGGAAGGAGGGAAAGGGGAGAGGGGTGTGCAGGCAGGATGGAGGAATTGCTGAAAGAGAGGGGTGGAGAAGATAAATTATGTTGTTATGAATATCACGGGCAATTCACACCGGCACACATTCCATCTGAGATCCCATCAGCTGTCAAATTGGGAAAGCGATGGGAATGCAAGGCACCAAGCATCTCAACAAGACCAGAGCGGGGCGCACCACTGAGACCTCATCAAAACACAATCACGTCCACAGCCAGACCCCTCAGATGGACGCAACCAGAAACACACACACACACTCACCACACCACATACACACACACTCAGAACCCTCACATTTACCCAAATCTGTAAATAATCACACACACACAAAACACATTCGTTTGTAGTCACACATGAACACATTTTTGCCCCATACAATACTGTCCAGTTAAATAGTACTCATCATCTCTTCCTATCCCCAGCGAGTATATCTCCATTATAAAGAGGCTCACTTAAAAGCTCCACCGAGTCTGAGACTCTGTTGGTGATGTGGAACGTAGCAGGCACAGGCTGCTGAGCTCCTGAGCTCAATGAGGTCCAGCCCAAGCAACCCAGCCAAGTCTAGTCCAACCCAGCCAAGTCTAGCCCAACCCAGCCAAGTCTAGTCCAACCCAGCCAAGTCTAGCCCAACCCAGCCAAGTCTAGTCCAACCCAGCCAAGTCTAGCCCAACCCAGCCAAGTCTAGTCCAACCCAGCCAAGTCTAGCCCAACCCAGCCAAGTCTAGCCCAACCCAACCCAACCCAGCCTGGCTCAGCCCATCCCATCCCATGCCAGTTGACTTTAGCCAAGCCTATCTCAGCTCAGCCCAGAGTGCCCAGTCAGGTGTAACCACATCACACTCGACCAGCTCCCAGATCAGCAGCCCCTCAGCTAATCCCAGCAGATAGCTCAAACGCTGACCACCAGCAAATAATTGCTTCCAGTTGGCTGGCTCCCCCAAAGCCACTGTAAGGCAGGGACAGGTGTTTCCATGTAGGGAATTTCTTCCTTCCCAGGGACTTATCGTGATCTGTTCAATTCTGCTAAATTAAGAGATCCTACCTGATATGTGCTGGTGTCACTGATAAGATTAGCCCTGGTGTGGTGTCTGCCAGATAATGTTCCCCTACTTTAATGCTAATATTGCATGTTTACTTTTTTTGTATCATATCCAGGAGCCAGGAGGGATCTCGCTGCATGCCAAGTGTACAAATACATGTCTGTTTCTTCATCTGCTGAGAAATATTGAATTTGATAGCTTTTCCTGTTTATTGCTTTGGAATACCTTCAGCACCTTTCCCTGCGAGAACAAAGAGAGTCTGCTGCCAAGTGTTGCTGTGTCAAGAGCCCTATCAAAAAGTCTGACTTCACAGGGCCAGGGAGGGAGAGCAAACAACATCGAAGCATACTCACAAAGATAAACCAATGACGCGACAGCGATTCACAACTCTTCTCTTAATAATACAGAAAACCACTATAAATAAAACAATATGCCCTTAAAACGAAAACATACAAAATGAGCTACTAACATCTCTCTCTCTCAACGTGATTTGCTTTGCTGTAGTTACACTGATAAGAAGCTCTGTCTTATAGTGAAGACGAGACTCACAGACACAGGTGGTGCTGCAGGAGATGGAGGAAGGGTAGATGTGGAGATAAAATGGCTGGGCTAACAGATGGATAAGGACTGAGTCCCTACATTTGCAAATAAAATATCGGTCCTTCATTTGCCATCACTAAAAACACCCCATCTAACTATATCTTATGTCTCTTTTGTCCTGTGTTCCATTCTGTTACAGTCCATTCGGAAAGTGTTCAGACCCATTGACTTTTTCCACATTTTGTTACGTTACAGCCTTATTATAAAATGGATTCAATTGTTTTTCCCCTCATCAATCTACACACAATACCCCATAATGACAAAGCAAAGACAGGTTTTTAGAATGAAATGTATATAAAAAATAAAAATATTACATTTACTTAAGTATTCAGACCCTTTACGCAGTACTTTGGCAGCGAATACAGCCTGAAATCTCTTGGGTATGACGCTACAAGCTGTATTTGGAAAGTTTCTCCCATTCTCTGCAGATCCTCTCAAGCTCTGTCAGGTTGGATGGGGAGCATCACTGTATTTTCAGGTCTCTCCAGAGACGTTCGATCAGGTTCAAGTCCAGGCTCTGGCTGGGCCTCTCAAAGACATTCAGAGACTTGGCTCAAAGCCACTCCTACATTGCCTTGGCTGTGTGCTTAGGGTCGTTGTCCTGTTGGAAGGTGAACCTTCACCCCAGTCTGAGGTCCTGAGCGCTCTGGAGCAGGTTTTCATCAAGGATCTCTCTGTACTTTTCTCCACCACCATGCTTCACCGTAGAGATGGTGCCAGGTTTCCTCCAGATGTGCCAATTGGCATTCGGGTTAAAGAGTTCAATCTTAGTTTCATCAGACCAGAGAATCTTGTTTCTCATGGTCTGAGAGTCCTTTAGGTGCCTCTTGGCAAACTCTAAGCAAGCTGCCATGTGCCTTTTACTGAGGAGTGGCTTCCGTCTGACCATTCTACCATAAAGGCCTGATTGGTGGAGTGTGGCAGAGATGATTGTCCTTCTGGAAGTTTCTCCCATCTCGACAGAGGAACTGGAGCTCTGTCAGAGTGACCATCAGGTTCTTGGTCACCTCCCTGACCAAGGCCCTTCTCCCCCGATTGCTCAGTTTGGCTGGGCAGCCAGCTCTAGGAAGAATCTTGATGGTTCCAAACTTCTTCCATTTAAGAATGATGGAGGCCACTGGGTTCTTGGGGACATTCAATGCTGCAGAATTTTGTTGTTCCCTTTTCCCAGATCTGTGCCTCAACACAATCCTGTCTCGGAGCGCTACGGACAATTCCTTGCTTGGTGTTTGCTCAGACGTGCACTGTCAACTGTGGGACTTATATAGACAGGTGTGTGCCTTTCCAAATCATGTCCAATCAATTGAATTTACCTCAGGTGAACTCCAATCAAGTTGAAGAAAAATCTCAAGTATGATCAATGGAAATAGGATGCACCTGAGCTCAATTTCGATTCTTATAGCGAACGGTCTGAATCCTTATGTAAATAAGCAAACATTTCTACAAACCTGTTTTCGATTTGTCATTATGGGGTATTGTGTGTAGATTGACGCCGATTTTTTATTTATTTAAACATTTTAGAATAAGGCCGTAACGTAACAAAATGTGGAAAAAGGGAAGGGGTCTGAATACTTTCCGAATGCACTGAATATGGCTCTTTATATATTACATAAAGCTACATAATGTACAGAGAACCAGACAGGATGGTTGCTGTCAGATCAGCTACAGAAATAGCCAGTCAGTGTTTCCATAGAAATGTGCAGAAGGCCACTGGGCCTCTGGGGCAGCAGACAGTGGAGCCCTGAGGATGAGCTGCTGCTATCCCCGCTTCCTGCTTTCGCCCCAGCGAGAGACATGGAGGGGCGGGAGGATAAACGCTTGAATCACGCAGAGCCTTGTGGGGGTCCTGCAAGGCCAAAGAGCCAGCCTCAGGAACGTGGGGGAACAACAGAGGAGGAAAGAGGAGAGAGAAAACGCCTCTCAGAAAAGAGCCAGTCAATCTCCAGCACATATACACATAACTAACCCAAGCGTCTGCCTTTGAGCTGGATTATGGGGTTTAGGCCCTACAGTAGAGCTTCAGAAGTAGAGGTCCACAGCAGCCCAAAGCTCGGTATCAACTTAACACTGACACACCATGGCACGGCTTCAGAGATTACATTGGAGCAGAAGGAAGATGTTCCCTTCCCTCTCTGACACAAAGTGCAGCGTTGCAGGGTTTAATACTCCCTTTCTCTCCCTCTTTCATCTCCCTCTTTCTTTCTGTCAAGAGCAGGGGGCGAACGAGGGGTGAATGGCTACCTATGCTTAGTGGGGCAGGTGAACATCTGAAATGACAGGGACAAGGGCTTCTTGAGTGCTCTGTAGAATGCTGGCAGCTCACAGAGACCATTAGGGAGATGGGTTCTGATCAAATGCATCATCATGCATGTAGACAGAGAGACGCAGAGACAGACAGTGGGGTCTGGAGCGGTCACCTTGAACAGCCTGACAAGACCCAGACAGGAGGGCCATCAGAAGGTCATTATGCTCCTATCAAACTCCATTCAAACTGCCATCCAACTGCCTTTCCCCTGGAGATGTGAGCTGTGCAGCCTGACACTAACATTCCCTCCTAGTAGTTATCTAAACATGGAAAGCTCTACATGCGTGTGGCATCATAAGCCTACACTGTATCTCCCATTGTATTTCTTTGTAGTCCTTCTACTGTGTCTCCCTGTTCCACATTGGCCCTCTGAGCAACAAGATGTGAGAGTTAATACTAAAGGACCTACAGTAAGCTTTGTTTTCAGGGGTGAGGCTTGACTCAAACACAGCACAGGAGAAGAGGAAGAGATAAAATAATGTAACCAAGTTTGCCAATGACACGACGGTGGTGGGTCTGATTACCAACGACAATGAGACAGCCTATAGGTGAGGATCTCAGAGACCTGGCAGTGTGGTGCCAGGACAACAACATCTCCCTCAACGTGGGCAAGACAAAGAAGCTTATCGTGGACTACAGGAAACGGAGGGCCGAACACGCCCCCTATTCACATCGACGGGGCTGTAGCAGAGCGGGTCAAGAGCTTCAAGTTCCTTGGTGTCCACATCACTAAGGACTTATAATGGTCCAAACACACCAACAGTCGTGAAGAGGACACGACAACGCCTCCCTCAGGAGGCTGAAAAGATTTGGCATGGGCCCATAGTCTCAAAAAGTTCTACAGCTGAACCGTTGAGAGCATCTTGACTGGCTGCATCACAGCTTTGTATGGCAACTGCTTGGCATCAGACCACAAGGTGCTACAAAGGGTAATGCGTACAGCCCAGTACATCACTGGAGCCAAACTCCCTGCCATCCAGGACCTCTATACCAGGCGGTGTCATAGGAAGGCCTAAAAATTCTCAAATACTCCAGACACCCAAGTCATAGACTGTTCTCTCTGCTACCGCACAGCAAACAGTACCGGAACGCTAAGTCTGGGACCAAAAGGCTCCAGAACTGCTTCCAACCCCAAGCCATCAGACTGCTAAATAGTTCACCAAATAGATACCAGGACTATCTGCATTGACCCTTTTTGCACTAACTCTTTTTGACTTCATGCACAGACACACTGGACTCTACCCACACACTCACACATACTTACACTGACACTCAAAACACATACGCACACACTCACTCACACATAACAAGTACACACAGGCTCACTGTCAGCACACACACGCTTACACATTTACACAGGCATGACATACACTGCAATTACAGTCTATTATCGATACTGTTGCCTAGTCACTTTACCCCTATCTATATGTACAGTTGAAGTAGGAAGTTAACATACACTTATGTTGGAGTCATTAAAACTCGTTTTTCAACCACTCCACAAATTTCTTGTTAACAAACTATAGTTTTGGCAAGTCGGTTAGGACATCTACTTTGTACATGACACAAGTCATTTTTCCAACAATTGTTTACAGACAGATTATTTCACTTATAATTCACTGTATCACAATTCCATTGGGTCAGAAGTTTGCATACACTAAGTTGACTGTGCCTTTAAACAGCTTGGAAAATTCCAGAAAATTATGTTATGGCTTTAGAAGCTTCTGATAGACTAATTGACATCATTTGAGTCAATTGGAGGTGTACCTGTGGATGTATTTCAAGGCCTACCTTCAAACTCAGTGCCTCTTTGCTTGACATCATGGGAAAATCAAAAGAAATCAGCCAAGACCTCAGAAAAGAAATTGTAGACCACAAGTCTGGTTCCTCCTTGGGAGCAATTTCCAAACGCCTGAAGGTACCACGTTCATTTGTACAAACAATAGTACGCAAGTATAAACACCATGGGACCATGCAGCCGTCATACCGCTCAAGAAGAAGTCACGTTCTGTATCCTAGAGATGAACGTACTTTGGTGCGAAAAGTGCAAATCAATCCCAGAACAACAGCAAAGGACCTTGTGAAGATGCTGGAGGAAACAGGTACAAAAGTATCTATATCCACAGTAAAACGATTCCTAAATCGACACAACCCGAAAGGCCGCTCAGCAAGGAAGAAGCCACTGCTCCAAAACCGCCATAAAAAAGCCAGACTAAGGTTTGCAACTGCACATGGGGACAAAGATCGTACTTTTTGGAGAAATGTCCTCTGGTCTGATGAAACAAAAGTAGAACTGTTTGGCCATAATGACCATCGTTATGTTTGGAGGAAAAACGGGGAGGCTTGCAAGCCGAAGAACACCATCCCAACCGTGAAGTACGGGGGTGGCAGCATCATGTTGTGGGGGTGCTTTGCTGCAGGAGGGACTGGTGCACTTCACAGAATAAATGGCATCATGAGGGAGGGAAAATGATGTGGATATACAGTGAGGGAAAAGGTATTTGATCCCCTGCTGATTTTGTACGTTTGCCCACTGACAAAGAAATGATCAGTCTATGATTTTAATGGTAGGTTTATTTGAACAGTGAGAGACAGAATAACAACCAAAAAATCCAGAAAAACGCATGTCAGAAATGTTATAAATTGATTTGCATTTTAATGAACGTCAATTGGACCCCTTTCAATTTCCAGTTACTGGGAAGTGAGTGTGTTTGCAAGTATGCATGTGTGGATGTGTGTGGCGTACATAAGAGGCTTGTGGAACCAAGGAGAAGATGAAATATTACCCAAGCATGTTCCCCTCCCTCTGAGCTAACCTTGCGTTTATGTGACCTTGTTAGCTGGGCCACTGTAGGGACAAAGCAGCAGGCAAACGGCCTCAGTCTGTCTCTCCCTCCCCATGGATCTCACGCACGTCCACACACACGTTCCTGTGTCTGCTCGCCTCTCCCTGCCACTGTTTACAGAGTTGGAAATTGCTTTAATAATTGACACCGTTAATAACCAAGCTGGTCTCTGCGGCACAGAGGGGCCCTGTTCAAACACAGGTGTGTGTGTCCTGCTCGGCCCAGGCGTGGTGCCGAGGGGGGCAGTGTTTGGAGAGAAGAGCTAGTGTGTGAGTGTGTGAGTGTGTGCGTGCGTATGTGATTTTAGTCTGAGCCATCAGAAACTGTGCAGAATTGACTGATCTGCTAGTTGAGGGTGGTAATAGGGTGGGCTCCTGTGTAAACACATAGGAAACTACAGAGGCCTCGTCTGAGCTACTACCGACACAGAGCTGAAGGTCATAGAGACAGGGTGAGAGATGCTCCTCCAGGCTACAGGACAGGACTTTATCTGGGTTAACCTGAGCCTCCACCATCCCAGGACATTACCTGGCCTTTTCTCCAACCCAGATGTTATGTCAT
This sequence comes from Salmo trutta, assembly GCF_901001165.1. Taxonomy (NCBI): domain Eukaryota; kingdom Metazoa; phylum Chordata; class Actinopteri; order Salmoniformes; family Salmonidae; genus Salmo; species Salmo trutta. The sequence goes on from NC_042968.1 coordinate 18,432,084, forward strand.
TCCCACCCTGGATAATGAGGGAGTCTGTACAGCAGGGTGGCCACTGGACGTCAGCAAGACAAAGAAGGCAACCGTAATGGAATTGTAATTCTATGTAGGCAGCAGTGACTGAATGGTCACATTCATATACTGCAATCAACAGGGAAAACAACTTATTCAATACTGTTCTGTAATCAACAACAGCCTGTTTTCCCTCCCATGGAAATGGACATCGTCCTACTCAGACAGACAGGGCCTTGATGAGCTTCTCCTCGCCACCCATCATCCATACTTAGAGCTCGCTCTCTCTTCCTCCCCCCCCTCTCTCTCCCTCCCCCCTCTCTTTCTCCCTCCCTCTACCTCTTCCCCCCTCTCTCTACCTCTCTCCCCCCCTCTCTCTGCTGGCCGTCAGTCCACAGGCTCTACTCTGGGTAACTATTCTGAGGAGAGGAAGAGATGGGGAGGGCAGATCTTTTCAGAGTGACCTTGGAGAAAGTCTGCCTTTTGAGTGAAAAGAGGGAATATTAACAACAATAGAGAAATGAATAAGACAGCCAGGCGGCCCGAAGGTTGGGCTGTGAGGGGAGTGATGGGGAGTACGGTGTTGGGGGGGTAGTAGTATTGGGGATGGGGGTACTGCTGGTAAAGGAGGGTGAGGAGAACAGGGGAGGAGAGGGAGGAAGAGGGAGGGGTGATAAGTGCACAATTTCCTCGGCGGCTGTGTGGTGCTGCAGCCGCGCCGCTGTCACACGTCAGAGGGAGCAAATCAAAGGCAGCTCTTTTGATGAATATAAAACAGAGTCCTGCTGAGAAGCACTCTGCCTCTCCCTCTCTCTAATCACAGAGCCGCAGCACACAGCAATCCCCCCAGCCCTGCACAAAATGAAAGAAGAGTGGAAACAAGGAGAAGGGGACGGAGAGCACACACAATCACAACAAAGCCTGCTTTAGAATGGCAATAAACATTGGTCCTCTGGAGAGGTCTGCACAGGGATGGGGTGTGGTGCTGGGAAGAGATGGTACAGCATAAAGCTTTCTATTCCCTCTCAAACAGCACAGTGTACATGTCTCATCTGAAAACAATGGCCAACCCAGCAGCTGGTACATATACCACACCTGCATCAGTGTCTGTGGCTTCAGAACTAATAAAGGCTTTAGTTTTGTTAAAATGATGTCTGCATTTTCAAATAATAGTCAAATCAACTCATAAACAACATTTTTGTCAAACGTATGACACAAAGAAGCTAATGTATTGAGTGAGCAATGAGAATCCTCGCCTTTTTCAGGGAATGCTCTCCACAAAACATGAGACCAAATTTTCATTAGCTCAATCTCTTTCATAGACGAGGCACAACAGCTCTTAACAGGCATAGCGTGTGTGTGTGAGCGTGTGTGTCTGGGTAAGTGTGCGTACGCCTGTCCCTTTTCAACGCCCCTACTGTGTTCTAGGAGTGGGGTCCCATAGCATCCCCTACTACATAGGATTTATTGTCGAGCGAGACCACTTCACTCTCCTCCTTAACCTCTCCTTTCATTACTGCTCCCCATACGGGTGGCAGCAGACAGAACAGCCCTTACGCTCCAGACTGCAGGCTGAAACCAGCCACAGAGAAGCCCACCACCTAGCACTTTCCCTGGGTCCTGCTGCATCCCTCCGTCCATCCCCCCAGTGGGGCAACTACCTATCCTCTTTGTAGGAGTGAAAATTCATCAAATAAGAGACAGCGAACAGTGGGCGCTGCAAATATCCCATCTACTGCAACACCCTCTAGAACTGGCTAGCTCAACGCCACAACTCTCCATTTCCACCCAGCCCTTTTGTACATTAGATGGGTTCAATCAGGTCAAATACTAGTGGTCAAAGAAAGTTAGGGAGGTTAAGACCTCAGATATTGGTAACTAGTTCTACCCCTCCTCCGCCCCTCCTCTAAATCCAGCGTGGTTCCCTGCATGTCCAGACCCCAGCTCAGCCAGCCTCCCCTGGGCAGCTCTCCTCTACTGCTCCCCAGGCAGCGTTTGTCTGTGGCACCGGAGCCCGCTCCCACCCAGGCCCTGAAAGTGACACATGCGTGGGTGTCGCCGACGTGTCACCTTCCTGCCCGCTGAAGTATGAGGCAATTTCCTGCGAGTGGCGCATGGCGAGGGAGAGCGAGGGGCTAGGCGCGACCCAGCTCCACCGCTCTCTATGATACTGTCAAGGAAGAGTAATGGCTTTCTGCAGCGGCAGCCACTACCAAACTAATGTTGTGTGACTTTGGCTCTCCTTTCCAATGCATTTCCTCCACATTGAGAGAGGGAAAGAGAGAAGGAAAAGGGATGAGAGGTGAGGAGAAGAGAGGAAAAGGCAGCAGTGATGGAGAACATGGTCAGGAATCCCATAGATTCCTTCAGTGTTAGAATATTCTGTTTCAGCACCAAAGACATCCACTCGTACACAAAGACAATGCTGTTTCACTAAAACACCAAATACATGACGGGAACATTTCCCTCATTTACATATGTTTTCTACGGTTCCCTCTATTCTCTACCATCTGGCTATGAGGCTGTTTCCTCCTCCACCCCCACGCAGCCAAACAAGATACTAGTCAGTGCTCTGTGAGCCCACCAGGAATGCCTGACTAATCCGCAAAGCCAATTCAACCAATCAGGAAGGTTCTAACTAACATTTGGATGATTTGAAGGTCAAAATACACCAGAGAGAAAAAAATCATCTATCAATCTACCTACCATCTCTGAGGACTAATAGTCCAATCTACCTACCATCTCTGAGGACTAATAGGCCAATCTACCTACCATCTCTGATGACTAATAGTCCAATCTACCACCATCTCTGAGGACTAATAGTCCAATCTACCTACCTTCTCTGAGGACTAATAGGCCAATCTACCACCATCTCTGAGGACTAATAGGCCAATCTACCTACCTACCTACCTACTTAAACTCTCTGCCTTCTGCTGCTGCTGCTGCACACGTAATTGCGATCCAATCCCATCCAGAAATTATAAGGTTATTTTACAGAATTACTGCCTGATTAAAATTGCACAATATTACAATTCATTAGAGTTAATTGACTCCCATCATGGTCTCTGGGCTGCCTGCCAGGTGTGTGGAGACGTCAAGAGTTAGGTGGAGAGAGGGGGACAGAGCTGCTATTCAGACTGGCCCTGGCTCCCACATTGGGGCCATCAGAACCCAGGCCACATGTGCCATCATTACAGTCCCTCTCAGCAAACACTGCTCTCAAAGATCTCCAGCTTTACAGGGCAATCATGATCTCCAACCCATGACACCACACAGACAGACCATACAGACAGACCATACAGACAGACCATACAGACAGACCATGTGAGAGACTGAGTCACCATGTACGGACGCATTCATCTGGAAATGAGGGTCTAATGTGATTTATGTGTGAATGCGTAAGCTTGTATAGGAATGTTAATAACAACAGGATGACTGATGAAATGTCAATGAGTCTTAGAATAGAGAAAATTAACACAATATAACTGGAACTTTAAAGGACTAGCTTACATTTCTATCATTTTCTATCACCTAGTAACACATTTGTTTGCACAGAGAAATGACATTTGGATGAATATTTAAGACTGGAAAAGCCCAGAGTGGATCCAAGTTCATTATATGTTTACTGATGCATTGTTAGACCCTACAGCCTATATTAAACGTAGGTCAAGTAGTAGATCATGACCTGTGGAACATATAACAGTACATGTACAGTATATGCATGAACACTGTGCTTTAACCCACTTTCCCTGCTGTGCTCACATCCCTAGACAGGGTAGCGCTGCTGATGCCCACTCTAACAGCCACCTCCTGTCTCAGCTGGCCTATGGTCTCCTCGGAGCTCCTGACCTGCCATCAAGACAACCACACAGCACATCATTCACTGTACCACACCAATGGGTTACAAGTACAACTGTGTCATACACTCTAGATTAGACCAATGCTGGTTTCATTATGCTGATGAAGCAATTGCATACTCAGTCAATAGTGTGTTTAAAATGAGATTAAAAGTGGTTAAATGAGGTTAACATTTTGATTTACTAGTTCTATTTGATCTTGACCAGAAGTGGGCAAGTGTTTCCCAACAGAATTGGCCAGTCCTGAACTAGACCTGTCTGGGTGGTAATAGTTCCCCAGCCCTACCTGGTCAGTGAGCTGCTTCACCCTGCTCTCCAGCTGGTGCAGCTCCTGCAGCTGTGTCAGCTTGTCCTGGTCCTTCCTGGTCATCTCTTGGTGCAGCTCTGTGATGGTGTCCTGCAGCTCCTGGACCTGGGCTTCACGCTCCTCTACCTGATACAAGATAAACACAGGCCTGATTTGATATATGTTTACCTCCTTCCTTTCCTCCTCCTTTCCCTCCATCCATCCAGCTTCCCTTGAGGTAATCACCATTTTCACACAGTAGGTTAGGTGAAAGCAAGGATTCCACTATTATTTTTGCCAATCAAGTCATGTCTGAACATGTCAGAAAGATATTATTTCAAGGAAGGAAGGAAAGAAACAGGGATTGATTTTCATATAATTGGAAGTCTGCAGCACTAAACTAAAACACAAAGCCTATTGAAAGTCCCCAGAAGCAACTGAACATCAATGTCATCTATTACAGTAAAACACCAAATACAATACAGTTTGTACTCACATGTCGAACTATCAAGAGGGCTCAAAGGAGATGTGCCAATTTCAGGTACAAGATTAAATTTTTTTGTGGCAGAAGATACAGTACATATCAATTTCCCAGAAAAGCTTAGCTCCACTGCTGCTTGTTGCTGGGTTAGTTTTGGATCCATTTCCCATAGCCAAATTAGCCTCTGCTATTAAGAGTCACAGTGTAGACGAAAGCAAGGCCAGTCACCCAGAAGCAAATGTGTTACAATTCAATAGGCTTTGGAAGATGAAACTGTACATCACAGTACAATAGCTGACCTCAACACAATACATGCATCAAATCCTGCTATACGCCATGCTTACTATACAATACAACTGACAGTGTTGAGAACTTCCAAGATGTAAGAAAGGAAACATTTGAATTCATGAAGAAAACTTCTAATTTTATAAACTCAATTAATCCAAGTTACCCAACAGACAGATGTGTAATCAAACAATGCTACACAGATAAAATGCATGTCCTGTTCTTTATCACCAGCCAGTTGACACAGCATGGTAAGTGGCAGCGAATATAATTAAGATTTCATTTTCCCTGGATGTCCCAATTATATACTCCTCAGTTGCTTATCAAATGAATATCATAACTTATTTAATTTCATGTAAATTCACCAAGATACTAGATGGAATAAATATTTTGAAAGCAATGCGCAGTGTTTTTTAGACAGTCCAAAAGCAAGTACAGGACTATATCAGATAAATGATGTGCTGTAGAGTCCATTTCAAGGCTATACTAATACAGATGAAAAACATGATGTGTATAGTGTTTGTCCCATATTTCATTAAAGCATTTGCTCTCTACAAATGTAGTCGGAGAGGAACAGTATTAAAAATCTGTCTTAAAGAGAACAAGAGGCATCTCTCCCTCCTCTGAGGAGAATAAAAGCTACTCTGGAAGACAGAGTGGTGGGAGGATATATGGTAAATGTGTGGACCCAGGCACTGCTGGACAGCAACGGTGAGGGCGCTCTACAACTGTCACACCACTCTGTGTACATCCAAAGTATTCATCCTTAAAAAAAAAAAGGTTTTATGGCTAACATCAAAGCAACACATTTGTGTCCTGTTTTTCACACGAAAAAATGCATTTCGTTCTGTATACACGCAGCATACAATCTTGGTAATCTCCATGTCCTGAAAGTATGCTGGTAAGTTCTCGCATCGAATATGAAAAGCAAACACAAGAATAGGCTATCTTTTGGTGCAGGTTACTGCAAGAGAATGCACACTACGAGGCTATCATCTTTTAGTTACCTGGAAAATTGTATCACAGAAAACATATTATGTGGCAACCACCAAATGCACACTGTCTAAATGTGATGGAAATTCCAGGAGTTGTTTTCTTCAATATCATAATTAGGCAAGAAGTTGTGCATCAGGGACATTTTAGCCTAATGCTTGGCATGATAATAAACATTCATTCCGGTATCTCATGAGATGTCCATCTTACCAGTTTTCTAAGGTTTGCTTTCTATAATGCCAGCAGTGCCATATAATTCCCATTTCCAAAAAGAGGTTTTAAACGAGACTTTATTATAGACCTCCACCACCTATCCTCCTACAGCCCATTACAATTCAGATCACTCCCCTCTAAAAGCTGAACCACCTCACATCTCCCTGGGTGGTTCTGATTTGATGCTGGGGTTTTAAAGGCACACTAATATTAATGGTACTGTCAGCAGTTTAATGAACTGGCCACACAGCTCACTGGGCTGATGCTTTGACAGATAATTCACACCGTTTTATTCCCACCTCCTAGCAATATTACAGGGGCAGCTTTACCTCACCTGACATCTGTGTGAGGTCTTACCTGCCAGGGCTAAACTGGGAAGGTATCTGAAGAATTCAGTTCCATGGAAAATGTGGGTGTACAAACCCCTCTCTCACGCACGCATACAATGTACATTTTGTATAATAACTACATTATGTACCCTGATTGAAAAGGTTATTTCTTATAAGCATAGAGTCATACACACAACCATGTCCATGCACAGATATTAGAAATCCATTCAACTGGCATGGACTGACAGAGAGAATAAAGAGGAAAACACTGAGCTAGTAGTAAGAGACAGGAAGAGATAGAGGAGATGGGGAGGAGGAGAGGAGAGGAGATGGGGAGGAGGAGAGATAGGGAGGAGGAGAGATATGGAGGAGGAGGAGGAGGAGAAGGAGAGATAGGGAGGAGGAGAGGAGATAGGGAGGAGGAGGAGGAGAGGAGATGGGGAGGAGGAGAGGAGATGGGGAGGAGGAGAGGAGATAGGGAGGAGAGGGAGGAGAGGAGGAGATAGGGAGGAGGGGAGGAGATAGGGAGGAGGACGAGAGGAGAGGAGATAGGGAGGAGGAGGAGGAGAGGAGATGGGGAGGAGGAGAGATAGGGAGGAGGAGGGGAGATAGGGAGGAGGAGGAGAGGAGATAGGGAGGAGGAGAGGAGATAGGGAGGAGGGGGAAGAGAGAAGAGGAGATGGGGAATAGAGGAGGAGGAGAGGGGGAGGAGGAGTGGAGATAGGGAGGAGGAGTGGAGATAGGGAGGAGGAGGAGGAGAGGAGATGGGGAGGAGAGATAGGGAGGAGGAGAGATAGTGAGGAGAGGAGATGGGAAAGAGGAGGAGAGGAGATGGGGAGGAGGAGAGGAGATGGGGAGGAAGAGAACAGAAAGGGAGGAGAGGAGATGGGGAGGAGGAGAGGAGATAGGGAGGAGGAGAAATTATGGGGAGAAATTATGGAGAGAAGGAGGAGAGGAGATAGGGGGGAGAGTGGTAGATGAGAGGAGTAGAGAGGCCTGTCTGTCTTGTCTGTATCTGTGGCCTGGGGCAGTTCATGCAGAGAGCTGGGGTGCTGCTGACGCTGCAGGGTACCGTCTCAGCCTGGTTGATGTGTGTATGTGTGTGTGTGTGTGTGTGTGTGTGTGTGTGTGTGTGTGTGTGTGTGTGTGTGTGTGTGTGTTTCCAGGAAGCCTCTGCTTAACTGGTCTGACTGAACAGTGAATCAGGGGTTCTCTGTAGAGGACAGTCCTTCCAGTGTCGTCTTCACACAGGTGCTTTGAACCCAGCCGTGTTGCCTCTCCCAACCCCATCCTACGCTCACTCCTCTACCTGCCCTCTGCCAGGGGTTGCCTTTCAACCCATTTATTTGTTCACATCGGACCGTTGCATCAACCTTGTTGTTGCCTCTACCACCTCAGGAGCTCAGTTGGTAGATCATGGCGCTTGCAACACCAAAATGGTGGGTTTGATTCCCGGGACCACCCATATGTAAAATGTCTGCACGCATGACTAAGTCGCTTTGGATAAAAGCGTCTACTAAATGGCATATATTATTATATTACCACCTGTACAGATACTAACCCTCTACTCCTACACAGGGTCAGCCCAGTCCAGCAGGTTCCCACTGCATAATGGACATGTGTGACAAGCTGTGTGGTTTTAAAGGGGCTGTAACACACTCCTCATTATCTTGAGTTTGACCCAATGCTACCAACACCAGGCCTGCCCAGGACCAGTGTGATTTTGGTATTCTTCTTCCTGAATCTGAGCATTAGGGGTCTCTTTGATCTCTCACCACTGTGACAAAGCTGCAGCACCAAGGCTCCTAAATGAGCCTCTCACAGCTTAGCCAGCACCAACATCAAGTAGGGCAGGGAGAATACGCAGATAACCGCAAGGCGTTTTTAAAAGAGACAAGCATAAAGTGTCCTCAATGTAATTAACCAAAATAAGCTAGAGGCAGGCATGGGGCTCAAAAGCATAAAGAAAAAGATTAACGCCAGCGTTTCTTAGATTACTCTTAAAATAGGGTATTTCACACGATAAACACTGTACATTTCATCTGGTAATTTCCGTTAAAGGTTATTTGTTATCTTCAGGCGCCCAGAAACGACTCCTATTGTCTTGATCTTTAGAGGTTTCAGATCCCTTCATTAACATGCTAATTGCGACCTGGTCCACAGAAAGATATTAAAGAGGGAGGCATGTGGAGAGGCTCTTTGTCCTGTCAGGGCCTTGGGACTTCTCTCCGCTCACTCACTGCCTGATAAAAATAGGATGATATTAGTTCTTGAGACTCTCCTTCAACGAGGTGGAGGGAGTCCATGGTGAGCTCTGCCAAATTAGAGGAGCCTTGTGTGTGAGGGCGCAGCTGCTACCCTCCCTGCCTTACACATCCCAACACAGCCAAGGCCCGTCCCCAACCTACTCTGTAATGCCTTTATTCAGGGAAGGTGAGCTTCATAATAAGTCTCTCCACCACTACACACATACGTACACACACGCATCTCCAACAAGCTACATCTATAGTACGTTCTAAATAACTACTGATTTATTGAACTACTAGTATGCAGACTAGAGTGCTTGGACCCAAACGGACTTGTTCAGGGAACTGCTAGAGAAGACATTCTGATTACCAGACAGAAAAGAGATGTGAATGACTGCCACCGTATACAGCTCCCCATATAAGTGGCTTCCACCTAATCTTCCCAGAATGCACATAGTAAGCATTTTGGCTTAATGTCAATGAGCCATATCTGTCTGCCTGCCACTACCACAGCACCATACACACATCATCACCATGACCCCCCCCCCCACCACCAGATAAATACCAGAGGTCACTCTTCTCATTCAGCAAGAAATCTAAATGATAATGACTCCTTATTAAAAATGATATTTGGAAGTGCACATAGGCTACATCAAAAGGTGCTGACATGGAGGGGCTGGGAGGGTGGCGGGGGACGGGGGCGATGGGGCTCACTGATAACCCACATCAAAGCACAGGCCGGGGGGGAGGGGGGGCAGAGGCTGTGTCTGGGTACTGAGGCTGTTGCAGATGGGGTACCAAAATAAATCTAGCGCAACATTTACCAATTGCAATTTGGATAATGCTTTCACATTGAGATGCTCCATGTTATTTGTAAGCGTCCCCAAAAAATAGGATATGCACTCTGATGTTGGGAGGACGGTCTAAATTAAGCCAGAGTAGATGAGATTCAGTAGCTTGGGGAAATTATGATAGCCCATGTAAAAAAAAAAAGAAACTGTTGAAAAAGGCCAAAATAAAGGAAATCATGGTATAAACCTCCAGTGGAGGGCTAATGAATGTCCACCCCAAATGTGCACTTCAGCAAACAATCAGGCGTGGTGGATTAGCTGAAATTGGGCCGACTATAGGACACCTCCATTCCAGCGCAGCACAGTCAACCTTTTAACGGCAGGCTGTTAGGTGATATCTGTCCGACCGTCAGCCTCTTCAGAGCTCTCCACCGTTTAAAACCATTCCCAGCAAACCCTTTTCACACACAGCCATTACAGCGCTTTAGGTGGACCTGGCTGGCTGGATCACACTGCCATGAGAGAGGACTATTCAGGCAGGGAAGGGTAGAGCCCATCTACTGTTTGCTTAGTGAGAGTGCCAGGTTGCCAGCCCAGTGAAGAGTGCTTTAGAGCCATACTAACTGAAGTTCAACCATTGGGCTGCTGCTGAAGAGGTTTCTGTGTGGGGTTGAAACAGAACCAGGCCGTGTCCAGACAGAGTCAAACACAGAGTGATGATGGGCTTACTAAAGGCTCCATCTCCCTCTAGGTGGACTGACTGGTCAGTGGCTCAGTGATGACCTGCTGCTCTGCCTACAGTACCTATACTCCCTCCCCAGGGTCACCTTCTCTGTCCTGGTCAGTGCCACCTCACACAGCCCATCTCCCCTCACAGAGGAAGTCAGTCAGAAAACAGGTCTGACCGACCTGATCGACCGCTTCCCCTGGGCTGGCCACCCGCATGCCTTAGCCTGTCACAACACTGAAACCACCAGCCAGCCGCACATGCTCAGTCACAATGAAATCCCAGTCTGTCCGGGCGTCCTGCCTGCCTGCCTGCCTCTCAGTGACATGGACACATGGCCAAGCCCTGGAGCTCTCTCCCTGGATCCTCACAACTACTGGAGGATGGATGAGCCAATCTATTATTTACATCAATCACTCAGTCAATCCAACCAACTATAGGGACCTCGGGCCATCTGTCTCCATATAAAGTACTAGTCCTACAGATATCTGGATCATAACACTTGACGATGTGCCAAAATAGAATGAAAGTGAATAAAAATGCATTGATTAGGACCGAAACCAAATAAACAATCCAATAAGGATAATCTAATTAGTAATACCATACCAAGATTCCAGCCGAGTTACTAAAATGAATTTAAGTGAATTATGTATTTGTGATGACAAACAGGTATTTCCCCTGTGGTAGACAGTGGGTCAGGTCTTCAGTATGGAAACAGCCCAGAGCCGTTGCCTATATGTTTATACAGAGAGATTAGGCAGCTGGAATGTTGACGTCTGACCTTCATACATCAAAAGGGGCAGAAAATCTGCTTGAGACTGCACTTCATTATACACCGCAATGCATTCTCCAATTACAAAGTATTATAATTATATTACACTTTAATAATAAGGATTCTACTGTATTATAAACTCAACAACACCAAAATGTTCTGATGTATTATATAAGAAAGGGAGAAAAACGGCACACATCCTTCCGTTTTCATTTCATCAGGTATTCAATGAATTTCCAATTAGGATAGAAGGGGAGAGAAAGACAAAGCTTTCAAGTCTTTTTCATCATGCTCTTAGATAACTGTTAACTGTTCAAATATTCCTCATATTCCTCCTCTCCTCCTGAGAGTGAGTCAGAGGCATCTTTGTTAGAGAACAGGTGTTATCACGGAGGGAGGAACATGGGAGACATGCAGAGGGTTCAAACACCCACCACCATCCAGAACATTCCATTAAGAGAAAACGAAAACCAGAAATAATGAGAGCCTCTTCCTGTCTTCTCTTCCCCCTGCCTTGTACACCTGGACGGAATGCAGATGGAAGGAGAGCAGGAAGGAAGAGGCCTCCTCAACCTCATTCACACCAACACACTTCTCATTCCACCCTCTGCCTTTCCTTTAAATCTCTCTAAGGCCCCAACTCCCCACCACCACCCCCCTCTCGCCCACGCCTGCCCTCCCCAAGACTAGAGAATTTCAATCCTATTTCATATCCTAGAACAAAACAGTCCACTCCCGATTATTAATGCATTTCAAAGCAGACATCATAATTCTTTCAGGGCGTTTTCTTTAAAAAATATATACTGAAACTCTTTATGGTCGTCCCGGGGGTCCGGCCTCTCCTCTTATGATCTTATTAGCATCGTATCTCCCACTGCCTACTGGGGAAAAGGCATTGCTGTCATGCCCTGACCATAGAGAGCCTTTTATTCTCTATGTTGGTTAGGTCGGGGTGTGACTAGGGTGGGTTATCTAGGTTGTTCTGTTTCTATGTTGGCCTGGTATGGTTCCCAATCAGAGGCAGCTGTTTATCGTTGTCTCTGATTGGGGATCATATTTAGGCAGCCATTTTCCTACCGTGTTTTGTGGGATCTTATTTTGAGTTAGTGCATGCTGCACCTCTTATGTTACGGTTCGTTGTTTGTTTCCTTTGTGTTTTGTAAGTTTCACAAAAATAAAGATGTGGAACTCAGAGCACGCTGCGCCTTGGTCCGTCTCTCATCACACGAACATAACAATTGCTATGCACTCTCTGTCTGTCTCTCTGACCTCTCGCTGGATGGAATTCATTTGGCCTTTCCCTCTTTCTTTCCCTTGATTTGGCTGGAAAAGGGCAGTGAGTGGCTGCTGTCTGATACAGCTATTAAACATAAACACCATTAAATAAAAATGAGCAGTGAAAAGGAAGGTGAAACAAGTGAGAGGAAATAGGGGGCCTAAAAGATAAATGATCAAGCAGTTATATTATGCTTGAAAAGTGATATTTCTGTTTATCTACTCTGATCTGGCCCACTCCACCAATCTTTCAAATGTTTTTCAATATTCAACCATTATAGAGAACAACCCACTGTACATTGTACATATATCCTGTTGCCTAGTCACCTTACCCCTACACATATCTAAACCTACCACTCCAGTATCCCTGCACATTGTAAATATGGTATTGGAATTAACCCTGGAACTGACTCTGTATATAGCTTACTTACTTTCTCGTGATCTTCTTATTTATATTTTTTGTATGTTTTTGTTCTACTTTACTTTTTTATTTAAAAATACTATAATAGCAGGTAGCCTAGTGGTTAGAGCGTTGGGCCAGTAACCAAAAGGTTGCTGGATCGAATCCCTGAGCTGACAAGGTAGCAATCTGTCGTTCTGCCCCTGAACAAGGCAGTTAACCCACTGTTCCCCAGTAGGAGCCGTCATTGTAAATAAGAATTTGTTCTTAACTGACTTGCCTAATTAAATAAAATGTTACATTTCACTTAACTAATGCAGGTGTCAAAAATGTTAAACTCGTTTTAATGCCGCAGATACAGTATGTCTTATGCTCTGATATCCGATTGGTCAAATGAAAATGACTCAGTAACTAGGCCTCAAAACATCTCAGTTATTATGAAGGAAACACAATGATGGTCTTCAGAGGTGCATCAATCTGAACAGTTATTACGGTTCCTCGTTCACAGAGAGCAACGACAGCACATTATGAAGGTAGGCTTATGTATTAATTAGTAAGAGGGCATCATGAGAGAGAATGAGAATTAAAAAGAGAGAAAGAAGGAAGGACGGAGAGGGAGGGGATATATTGCAGGTCCTCTGCTGCTGTAGCCAGTGAGCTGCTGGTCTGGGAGCCTTGCCTGCCTGCCTGTCTGTCTGCCTGTCTGCCTGCCTGCAGAGGACTGTGTGCAGAGCCGGGGCTTGATGAGGTAGTACTGCTGAATGATATACAGTGGCGGCCACGGGGCGAGAGCTCTCCATTAGTTACGGGGTCCCTGTTATGCTCTGGCTCCAGTACATTATTTTCAAATGCATCAGTCAGCGTAGTGCAGCACAGATAAATTCTAAGGCCTCAGATCTGTAATGCATACCCTCACCGCTGCTATATTACGCTGCAGGTTAGGAGGGCAGGGAGAGAGGGGGGGAGAAATGTCATTTCTTTTTCACTGCGGCCAGTATTCCTCCCATTAGCTTCAAACGTGAGATAAGTTATGGCCTTTAACGAGCGCCTTTAGCCGCCAGAGCACGCTGCACACAAGGCGGTGGCCAGAGGGAGCGGGCTGGAGAGGCGGCGGCGGAAAGGAGGGGAAGGGACTGGCAGGCGGCAGAGCCCAGATGACCCACCACGGTGCCCTCCTGTCCTTGTTGAGGCCACAACACAATACACACCCACACCAGATGAAACATTTAACTATACGCACAAACGCACGTACACACAAACCTCTCAAGGTTGTCCAACTCCACATAAACATAACTAACAATTTGACCGGCCAGCATATATCTGCATATCAAAACAGGATGCTGTCAGAGACAATGAACGGTAGGTAGTCTGTAGTGAGAGACTAATAATAACCCCAAAGGTCTATACAGCTTCAGTAAAGCTGTATAGACCCAGTGAATAGGAGTTCCCCCAGGGGAAGCAACCCAGCGTATCTCCCCTTCACATTGCTCTTTGAAGCAGTGCACGAGGACTCGGCCTATCTCAACCACTCTGAGATATTTACCTCTGCCAATCAAATGTCAAGGCTGGCTGTAGTGTAGTCCTGCTGACCTTTTAAACAGCTCTGGGATGACGTCTTCTGTTGTATAGAGCAGTGGGCTGTGTGGGGAGGGGTCGGCCTGGTGGGCTGGAGTGGGCCGGAGGAACCTGACAGATGGAATCAGAGCGCTGAGAGCGCCCACGTACTGCAGCTCTCTGCTCGTCTCTCCAGTAGACATAAGCAGTTACACAGAGAAATGTACAAATGTGTGTGTACATTAATGTACTGTTACTGATAGTTCTCTGAGCTTCTCCAAAAGGGCAGTTTCTCACTAGTTCTAACCACAGCCGAGCATATTACATGGTATGTGTACGTGTTGGTATGTGTGATGTACGGTTGAAGAATCCCACAACACAGAATGTCCCTTACTTCATTCTGGTCCAATAACCACTTAGAGACTGATGACATAGTGCTCAGATCCAGAAGTTCCATTAGTTGAGCTAATCCCATTTGTCTCTGAACAGAGGGGGTTCTAGTAAAAACACAGATCTATAAAGATTCCTCTGAAATCAGCCTTTTCTCTTTTCCATCAAACAGAGCAGTCTGGAGTTGAAGCAGCGAATCCCTCAGCATACATCTTAGTGTAAATGATTGACAAGTCGTGACTAATTTGCCTTGCACTTTAAAGCCCTCCTCTTAGTTTGGGTGGGAGCGTTTGTAAGTATGTACAATCAATAGCCTCTCTAAAGCCTTGCCATCGTCTGCAGACTTCCGTCTAAACTCTGAGCCCAGTCAATCTATCACACGCCAATTAAGACTTTTATCCAAATTACCAGGACCCTTTTGCAAATTCTATAACAAACACCATCATGGTCTAATCACTAGAAGTTATGCAATATGAGGATGAGGATCATTTATATGAATATTTCTCTGCCTTGTCTAATGGAATAAAACAGGCTCATGTATCATCTAACTGAAATCTATTCGATACGTTGTACAATGGAAATAATGCATGGTTGGCTTGTAACCTTCTCAGAACATTATGTTGACAATATGTTCAGAGAATGTACTCAACATAATACAGTGCCTTCAGAAAGTATTCACACCCCTTGACTTATTCCACATTTTGTTGTGTTACAGCCTGAATTTAGATTCTTCTTTTTTTCACCCATCTACAGACAATACCCCATAATGACAAAGTGAAAACATGTTTTAAGAAATGTTTCCAAATGTATTGAAAATTAAATACAGAAATATCTAATTTACATAAGAATTCACACCTCTGAGTCAATAATTTCTAGAAGCACCTTTCACAGCGATTATAGCTGTGAGCCTTTCTGGGTAAGTCTCTAAGAGCTTTCTAAGAGCTTTCTAAGAGCTTTCCACATCTGGATTGTGCAACATTTGCCTATTATTCTTTTCAAAATGGTTATTGACCATTGGTAGACAACCATTTTCAGGTCTTGCTGAAGATTTAAGATTTAAGTCAGAACTGTAACTCGGCCACTCAGGAACATTAACGGTCTTCTTGGTAAGCCACTACATTGTAGATTTGGCAATTTTAGGTTATTGTCCTGCTGGAAGGTGAATTAATCTCCCAGCGTCTGGTGGAAAGCAGACTGAAGCAGGTTTTCTTCTAGGATTTTGCTGTGCTTAGCTCCATTGCATTTATTTTTTATCCTAAAAAACTCCCCAGTCCTTAATGATTACAAGCATACCCATAACATGATACAGCCACCATTATGCTTGAAAATATGCAGAGTGGTAATTGTTGTATTGGATTTGCCCCCAAACATAACACTTTCTATATGTGGAGTACAGAGGTGAGGTAGTCATTCAAAAATCATGTTAAACACTATTAGTGAACAGTCCATGCAACTTATTATGGGACTTGTTAAGAACATTTTTACTCCTGAACTTATTTATGCTTGCCATAACAAAGGGGTTGCAAACTTACTGACAAGAGATTTCAGATTTAAATTTTTTATAAATGTTTTTAATATTTCGAAAAAACATAATTCCACTTTGACATGGGTTATTGTGTGTAGGCCAGTCAGAAAAAGATCTAAATTGAATCAATTTTAAATACAGGTGGTGACCTAGTTATGGCATAGGTCCTCTCATGACATGGCCATGGGGGTCGGAGTAAGGGCAGAGGTGGGGGAGGGGTAAAGTTACTAGACCAGGTGAAGCAGACTAACCCTAACCACCATCCCATCCCCTCCTTCCACACCACCCTCTGTCACCCCAGCTGCCCGCAGGCTAAATGAGAGAACATGACCATTCTGGGCACAACCGTCATGTTGCCTCATCTCTCGCCACATCATGTGCCAGCTCTGTTTACCACACAAAAACACACCAGGCCTTTAACGCCAATGAATTATGGAGGAAGTACAAGACACTATTAATTACCCGACCCCCCCCCCCCCACCAGTGTGAATAATTCAACTTTCTGCTTACACTACTTTAGTGGGGATTGCATGGAATAGTTAACATAACAGAGTGCCGGGCTCCCCCAGGGGTGGTGTGTGTTTCAGGCCAACACTCATTAGAGATGTGTGTGTTTGTGTGTGTGTGTGGGTATCCAACCACTCTACTCTGGTAGGTGGTGCATGCAAAATGCAGCCAGTGGACGTGTTCACCCCCTGGCACTTTTTGTCTCTGGTTTGTCAAGCGTGAGAGGTCTGGGATATGTACTGTGCTCCGAGAGGGGTCCAGTGCAGTCAAGTAGACACACACACACACACACACACACACACACACACACACACAATGAGAGATGGGGTACATCTATGTAAAATTTGGTGGAAAATATAATTGGCCTTTCTTCGGTCAATCTGACAGCATGAATAGTGGGCATTAACTCAGTCTCCATAATACACAACTAGTAGGAGTCAGTAGTCTACCACTCCTCGCAGTAATGGCCAGTTCCTCTGATGTTGTTTCAAACAGTGAATGGAGCTGAGTGGAGGTGCAGGATACTTACTTTAACCTGGGCTTCCTGCTGAGATAGACAGGCCTCTTTGAGATGCTGAAGCATAGCATCCTGGGTAGGCAGGTGTGCCTGCACATCCCTGTAATGGTCTGCCATTTCCCCACTGTGAATACAAATACAAGTAGAAAATGAGTTGAAAACAAAGTACATCTGTAAAAAGTTGTTTATGCAATCAGAATCAGGAGTATAGCTACAGTCAATTTCACCCTCAATTAGCATATCATATGCTAGCAATAAACCTACACAGCGCAGAGAAAATCTGACTATCAACAAGCATTTATTGTCATATTCTTTTGGGATCTTATAGTCCCTCACGGAGTGACATTCACTGCGGCCACGTGGGTCGTACTGGGGAACGGATGTAAAAATCCCACAAAATCTGCAGTTGGCGCCCATTCAAATTAGACCCAGAGTTGCCTTGTTAAATCTTGTTCATTCTCTTAAATGACTGTTTTCTCATTAGCTGGGAATGTTGTTTGAAAAGTCTGAGACAACATACTTTAGTGATATCATTATCAACCTACTGCATACCCCTTAAAAATATGCATTTTCATGTGCAGGGTGTACTGTTAGCATTTCAGCACTCATCACAAAAGACAGGTAGAATAGCTAGCATAGCTAGCCATCTCTAGCATTCACTGTTTTTTTATTTTTATTTCACCTTTATTTAACCAGGTAGGCAAGTTGAGAACAAGTTCTCATTTACAATTGCGACCTGGCCAAGATAAAGCAAAGCAGTTCGACACATACAACAACACAGAGTTACACATGGAGTAAAACAAACATACAGTCAATAAAACAGTAGAAAAATAAGTCTATATACAATGTGAGCAAATGAGGTGAGATAAGGGAGGTAAAGGCAAAAAAGGCCATGGTGGCGAAGTAAATACAATATAGCAAGTAAAACACTGGAATGGTAGATTTGTAGTGGAAGAAAGTGCAAAGTAGAAATAGAAATAATGGGGTGCAAAGGAGCAGTGGGTTTGCCGACGAGTATGAAGCGAGGGCCAGCCAACGAGAGCGTACAGGTCGCAGTGGTGTGTAGTATATGGGGCTTTGGTGACAAAACAGATGGCACTGTGATAGACTACATCCAGTTTATTGAGTAGGGTATTGGAGGCTATTTTGTAAATGACATCGCCGAAGTCGAGGATCGGTAGGATGGTCAGTTTTACGAGGGTATGTTTGGCAGCATGAGTGAAGGATGCTTTGTTGCGAAATAGGAAGCCAATTCTAGATTTAACTTTGGATTGGAGATGTTTGATGTGAGTCTGGAAGGAGAGTTTACAGTCTAACCTGACACCTAGGTATTTGTAGTTGTCCACATATTCTAAGTCAGAACCGTCCAGAGTAGTGATGCTGGACGGGCAGGCAGGTGCGGGCAGCGATCGGTTGAAGAGCATGCATTTAGTTTTACTTGTATTTAAGAGCAGTTGGAGGCCACGGAAGGAGAGTTGTATGGCATTTAAGCTAATCTGGAGGGTTGTTAACACAGTGTCCAAAGAAGGGCCAGAAGTATACAGAATGGTCTCGTCTGCGTCGAGGTGGATCAGAGACTCACCAGCAGCAAGAGCAACATCATTGATGTATACAGAGAAAAGAGTTGGCCCAAGAATTGAACCCTGTGGCACCCCCATAGAGAATGCCAGAGGCCCGGACAACAGGCCATCCGATTTGACACATTGAACTCTATCAGAGAAGTAGTTGGAGAACCAGGCGAGGCAATCATTTGAGAGACCAAGGCTACTGAGTCTGCCGATGAGGATGTGGTGATTGACAGAGTCGAAAGCCTTGGCCAGGTCAATGAATACGGCAGCACAGTATTGTTTCTTATCGATGGCAGTTACGATATCGTTTAGGACCTTGAGCGTGGCTGAGGTGCACCCATGACCAGCTCTGAAACCAGATTGCATAGCGGAGAAGGTGCGGTGGGATTCGAAATGGTCGGTAATCTGTTTGTTGACTTGGCTTTCGAAGACCTTAGAAAGGCAGGGCAGGATAGATATAGGTCTGTAGCAGTTTGGGTCAAGAGTGTCCCCCCCCTTTGAAGAGGGGGATGACCGCAGCTGCTTTCCAATCTTTGGGAATCTCAGACGACACGAAAGAGAGGTTAACAGGCTAGTAATAGGGGTTACAACAATTTCGGCAGATCATTTTAGAAAGAAAGGTTCCAGATTGTCTAGCCCGGCTGATTTGTAGGGGTCCAGATTTTGCAGCTCTTTCAGAACATCAGCTGACTGGATTTGGGAGAAGGAGAAATGGGGAAGGCTTGGGCGAGTAGCTGTGGGGTGTGCAGTGCTGTTGACCGCGGTAGGGGTAGCCGGGTGGAAAGCATGGCCAACCGTAGAAAAATGCTTATTGAAATTCTCAATTATAGTGGATTTATCGGTGGTGACAGAGTGTCCTATCCTCAGTGCAGTGGGCAGCTGGGAGGAGGTGTTCTTATTCTCCATGGACTTTACAGTGTCCCAGAACTTTTTTGAGTTTGTGTTGCAGGAAGCACATTTCTGCTTGAAAAAGCTAGCCATGGCTTTTCTAACTGCCTGTGTATATTGGTTTCTAACTTCCCTGAAAAGTTGCATATCACGGGGGCTGTTCGATGCTAATGCAGAACGCCACAGGATATTTTTGTGTTGGTTAAGGGCAGTCAGGTCTGGGGAGAACCAAGGGCTATATCTGTTCCTGGTTCTAAATTTCTTGAATGGGGCATGCTTATTTAAGATGGAGAGGAAGGCATTTAAAAAAAAATAACCAGGCATCCTCTACTGACGGGATGAGGTCAATATCCTTCCAGGATACCCAGGCCAGGTCGATTAGAAAGGCTTGCTCGCTGAAGTGTTTCAGGGAGCGTTTGACATTGATGAGTGGAGGTCGTTTGACCGCTGACCCATTATGGATGCAGGCAATGAGGCAGTGATCGCTGAGAACTTGGTTGAAAACCGCAGAGGTGTATTTAGAGGGCAAGTTGGTTAGGATGATATCTATGAGGGTGCCCGTGTTTACGGCTTTGGGGTGAACTTCAAGTAACTTTTGAATGTAATGGACCTGACTGGTGAATATGACAAGAATACAGTGCCTTCAGAAAGTATTCATACCCCTTGACTTATTCCACATTATGTCGTGTTACAGCCTGAAATCAAAATGGATTCAATATATTTGTTTCTCACCCATCTACACACAATACCCCATAATGACAAAGTGAAAATATATTTTTAGAAAGGTTTGCTAATTTATTGAGAATTAAATACAGAAATATCTCATTTACATAAGTATTCACACCCGAGTCAATACTTTGCAGAAGCACCTTTGGCGACGATTACAGTTCTGAGTCTTTCTGGGTAAGTCTCTAAGAGCTTTGCACACCTTGGGCCTCATTTATCAATCATTTGTAGGCACAAGTCTGTACGTAAACCATACGTTGGATCATTTCCACGTGAAGTGTGAGATTTATCAATATGAACGTTTGCTTGAGTGTGCGTAAATGTACATGACTATTCGTATGCAGTGCCAAATGATGGAATAAGTGAATTGCTTGTCAAGCGTAGCCTGGTGAATGGGAAAAATATACTGCATGGTGATTTTTTTTACATTGTGACTAGGGTTGCACATTTTGGGGAATATTCAGGAGGTGGAAACCTTCCGTGGGAATTAACGGGAATATATGGAAATTAACGGGAATTTACAGAAATATATGCAAATTACTATTAATACCATTAGAGGGACTTTTGTCAGAGGTTGCTTGTTGTGAGCGCTGAGGGAACTTTATGCACTTGGCCAGATGATTCTGCATCTTTGTTGCATTCTTCACATATGATTTGGCATAGTATTTGCAAATGTACACAGCTTTTCCTTCTACATTAGCTGCAGTGAAATGTCTCTACACATCAGATAGTGTCCGTGGCATTTTCCTGTAAAGATTAGGAAAAAATGAGTAAAAAAAATAAAAAATACAATTCCATGTACAGATAAATAATTAAGCAGTTAGACTAAACAACTCCTTTGTAAGATAAATGTTTTAAAATGAAACGTATGGAAACAGGTTAATTAACACTCCTCAGTTAGCAGGCTCAAGCAAGCTAAAACCCACATGGTAGCAAAAACTAACTAGCAGAAATTGTTAACATGTTAAAAATTATTTAAACACACTTTGCTGTAGGCTACTATTTACTAGTTAACAAAAAATCACGTATCTCATATAAAATATATTCACCCCACCCAGTATTGTAATCAAAACTTACCAGAAAGCATGTAGTCCTTGGCTCAGACAGTGTAGTAGTGTGGGCTCAATAGCATCTCATAAGCGTGCAAGATCTTGAGAAACAGCTGTACATGTGATGGAAGAGTGCGCTGCACGTGATGGAAGAGTGCACTGTGCATGCAGAGAGTTGCAATTCCATTGAATTGGGGATAGTTTAACCAAAATATGCCACAAGACCTAGAATTGCCTTTTGTGTATCCCACAAAAAAGGTTCACTGTTATAAGCTAACTTTATGATGAATTTAAGCAAGATTCCGGGGCTTAACTTCTCATGGAAAATTTCCGGAAAATGTTCAGAAATTTCCAGGAAAGTTTCCAACCCTTCCCAACCCTAATTGTGACATTAATAATGAAATCATTTTTCTATTTCATTGTATTTCAATTGTGAATGCATGCAACATATCTTAGCAGGCTATAGGCCTATCATATAATATGACCACATCACTGCATTTGTTACAATAATATTCCATATAAAGTACAGTAATTTGTTAAATTAGAGGCAAATGTGAAAGTGAAACAATTGTTGAAATACTATAAAAGACTGAGATAATGGGAAATGGAATGAGAGATGGCTGACCTTGCTCTGTTGGAAGATTTGGCACACGCAGCATTTTGCAGAGAATGCATTTTTAGAGACAGGTGGGGACTTTTTTGCAGAAAGTACGGATTGGCTCATTAGATATCTTTTCCCAAAACCGATCATATAGGATTTTTGGGAAGATTTAAGACCTGCTTTAGAAAGGCAAACACATGCCATTCCAGTGCACATCAAAGTGCTATACACCCTCAGTTTTTTTCAGCGGGAGCTTGCCAATCGGCATCTCAGATCCCTTGATGAGCCAATGTTTTGGATGCAATCATCAGCAAAACGAACTGTAACATACAAT
Organism: Salmo trutta; assembly: GCF_901001165.1. Lineage (NCBI taxonomy): Eukaryota > Metazoa > Chordata > Actinopteri > Salmoniformes > Salmonidae > Salmo > Salmo trutta. Next base: position 18,454,398 of record NC_042968.1, read on the forward strand.
TTCCATACACCATCGCATGGATGACTTATTGGTGAGTGTTGCCTACTCATTTGAAGTATATTTGGCATTGCTAAAGAAACTTGAATTGTCCTAATGGTCCTACCTTTGTAGCTATGTTTCACATTTCTACTGGTCAAGCCACACTTGAGTGAGCCAATCTCTCACTCACTGTCAACCTCTGACACTAGCACCTCCATTTCAATCTCAGAAATGTTATTTTTTTTCATAGCTTTCATTGGGTTGCATTTCATGGTACAGCGTTGTATATTCCCCACGGGCTTTAAAGGGTTGATTTTGACCACATAAGGTTAAATAGGGGTGTTTCGAGATGCAAATAGCCAAGGTCGTGCACAAGCACGGAGGCTGAGAACAACTGGTATTTATCAATGGTTTTCTCCTAACGGTGTGCGTATGACGCTTGTAGGATTGTGTGATAAATATCCATTCTGTTCGTAAGAAGTATTTTAGAATAGTTTTTATGCAATATTGATAAATGAGGCCCCAGGATTATACAATATTTGCCCATTATTATTTTTTAAATTCTTCAAGCTCTGTCAAGTTGATTGTTGATCTTTACTAGACAGCCATTTTCAAGCCGATATAAGTAAAAACTGTAACTAGGCCACTCAGGAACATTCAATGTCATCTTGGTAAGCAATTTCTGTGTAGATTTGGCCTTGTGTTTTAGGTTATTGTCCTGCTGAAAGGTGAATTCATCTCCCAGTGTCTGAACAAGGTTTTCATCTAGGATTTTGCCTTTGCTTAGCTCTATTTAATTTATTTTAATCCTAAAAAACTCCCTAGTCCTAAACGATTACAAGCATACCCATAACATGATGCAGCCACAACCATGCTTTAAAATATGAGAGTGGTACTCAGTGCCCCAAACATAATGCTTTGTATTCTGGACAAAAAGTTAATTTCTTGGCCACATTTTTTGCAGTATTACTTAAGTGTCTTGTTGCAAACAGGATGCATGTTTTGGAATATTTTTATTCTGTACAGGCTTCCTTCTTTTCACTCTGTCATTTAGGTTAGTATTGTGGAGTAACTACAATGTTGTTGATCGATCATCAGTTTTCTCATATCACAAACATTAAACTTTGTAACTGTTTAAAAATCAGGACTCTGAGCAGTTTCTTTCCTCTCCGGAAACTGAGTTAGGAAGGACGCCTGTATCTTTGTAGTGACTGGGTGTATTGATACACAATTCCAAAGTGTAATTAATAACTACACCATGCTCAAAGGGATATTAATATTTTGTCTTTCCCATTCACCTCTTAATGGCACACATACACAATCCATGTCTCAGTTGTCTCAAGGCTTAAAAATCCTTCTTTTACCCGACTTTTCCCCTTCAACTACACTGACTGAAGTGGATTTAATAGGTGACATCAATAAGGGATCATAGCTTTCACTAGTGGTGTAACGGACCGTAGTTGATCCGTGATCCATATGGATCACCCCCCACGGTTCAGCACGCATGTGAACCGCAGATCAATTGCAAAGTTTAACCATCATTGTGTGAAATACCGTTTTACTGCTGCTGTTACTTTTTAAAGTAATAATTCCCTAAATCTTGATGCAGAGTTGCAGTGAAAAGATAAAGACAAGACAGATGTGTGCTGTGTTTTACTCTGAAGCCTGAAGGTTGATGTGATGATTTTAAAAAAGCAGTTGTGTGTACTGTTCACGTGAACGGGGCCTGTTGAATCCCAACGAATCAATCCTGGATGCTCGCGTTACAAAAAGCAAAGAAAAAAGAGCAGTGACAGCCATGGCTAGCGGAGGAGCTGAAGAACTGGAAAAGCCTCCCGCTTCATTTAAGTCTCATGTATGGGAGCATTTTGGCTTCCAAATCAAATCAAATCAAATGTATTTGTCACATACACATGGTTAGCAGGTGTTAATGCAAGTGTAGCGAAATGCTTGTGCTTCTAGTTCCGACCAAGCATTTCGCTACACTTGCATTAACACCTGCTAACCATGTGTATGTGACAAATACATTTGATTTGATTTGATTTGGAAGCCAAAATGCTCCCATACATGAGACTTAAATGAAGCGGGAGGCTTTTCCAGTTCTTCAACTCCTCCGCCAGCCATGGCTGTCACTGCTCTTTCCCTGTCAAATATGATGATGGAAGAAGGGTGGTGGACAACACCATTACGGTGTGTAGGCGTTGTGCCACAAGAAAGCCGTATGATCAGGGAAATACATGGAGCATGGCCACACATAAAGCGCCATCACCCTGGTGTGTCAGGGTTCTCACCACGTGTTCTCACCATGACATTTAAGCAGCCCTTTGCTGCAGAATCAGACTGAGCTGAAGCCATCACCAAACCTATTGGGATGTTTATCACTGTAGACATGAAGCCATACTCTGTTGTGGAAAACAAAGGGTTTAAAAATATGGTGAAAGTGCTTGAGCCACGTTATGAAATCCCCTTCAGTATGAAGATCGTGCCAGATCTTTATGAACAGGAAAATATCAAAATTGTCGCCGAAATATCCAAGACATCCTCTGTTGCCCTAACTACAACACCGCTCACTACACCACAGAGGAGTGGACCTCCAGGGTAACAGAAAGCTACGTGACTGTGACTGTTCACTACACCACAGAGGAGTGGACCTCCAGGGTAACAGAAAGCTACGTGACTGCTCACTACACCACAGAGGAGTGGACCTCCAGGGAAACAGAAAGCTACGTGACTGTGACTGTTCACTACACCACAGAGGAGTGGACCTCCAGGCTAACAGAAAGCTACGTGACTGTGACTGTTCACTACACCACAGAGGAGTGGACCTCCAGGGTAACAGAAAGCTACGTGACTGTGACTGTTCACTACACCACAGAGGAGTGGACCTCCAGGGTAACAGAAAGCTACGTGACTGCTCACTACACCACAGAGGAGTGGACCTCCAGGGTAACAGAAAGCTACGTGACTGTGACTGCTCACTACACCACAGAGGAGTGGACCTCCAGGGTAACAGAAAGCTACGTGACTGTGACTGTTCACTACACCACAGAGGAGTGGACCTCCAGAGTAACAGAAAGCTACGTGACTGTGACTGCTCACTACACCACAGAGGAGTGGACCTCCAGGGTAACAGAAAGCTACGTGACTGTGACTGTTCACTACACCACAGAGGAGTGGACCTCCAGGGTAACAGAAAGCTACGTGACTGCTCACTACACCACAGAGGAGTGGACCTCCAGGGTAACAGAAAGCTACGTGACTGTGACCGCTCACTACACCACAGAGGAGTGGACCTCCAGAGTAACAGAAAGCTACGTGACTGTTCACTACACCACAGAGGAGTGGACCTCCAGGGTAACAGAAAGCTACGTGACTGTGACTGTTCACTACACCACAGAGGAGTGGACCTCCAGGCTAACAGAAAGCTACGTGACTGTGACTGCTCACTACACCACAGAGGAGTGGACCTCCAGGGTAACAGAAAGCTACGTGACTGTGACTGCTCACTACACCACAGAGGAGTGGACCTCCAGGGTAACAGAAAGCTACGTGACTGTGACTGCTCATTACACCACAGAGGAGTGGACCTCCAGGGTAACAGAAAGCTACGTGACTGTGACTGCTCACTACACCACAGAGGAGTGGACCTCCAGGGTAACAGAAAGCTACGTGACTGTGACTGTTCACTACATCACAGAGGAGTGGACCTCCAGGGTAACAGAAAGCTACGTGACTGTAACCGCTCACTACACCACAGAGGAGTGGACCTCCAGGGTAACAGAAAGCTACGTGACTGTGACTGCTCACTACACCACAGAGGAGTGGACCTTCAGGGTAACAGAAAGCTACGTGACTGTTCACTACACCACAGGGGAGTGGACCTCCAGGGTAACAGAAAGCTACGTGACTGTGACTGTTCACTACACCACAGAGGAGTGGACCTCCAGGGTAACAGAAAGCTACGTGACTGTGACTGTTCACTACACCACAGAGGAGTGGACCTCCAGGGTAACAGAAAGCTACGTGACTGTGACTGTTCACTACACCACAGAGGAGTGGACCTCCAGGGTAACAGAAAGCTACGTGACTGTGACTGCTCACTACACCACAGAGGAGTGGACCTCCAGGGTAACAGAAAGCTACGTGACTGTGACTGCTCACTACACTACAGAGGAGTGGACCTCCAGGGTAACAGAAAGCTACGTGACTGTGACTGCTCACTACACCACAGAGGAGTGGACCTCCAGAGTAACAGAAAGCTACGTGACTGTGACTGCTCACTACACCACAGAGGAGTGGACCTCCAGGGTAACAGAAAGCTACGTGACTGTGACTGCTCACTACACCACAGAGGAGTGGACCTCCAGGGTAACAGAAAGCTACGTGACTGTGACTGCTCACTACACCACAGAGGAGTGGACCTCCAGGGTAACAGAAAGCTACGTGACTGTGACTGTTCACTACACCACAGAGGAGTGAGAGATGTGAAGTCTGGTGCTACAGACACGCCCCCTCTATGAGAGTCACACAGGCACAAATCTGGTGCAGGTACTGCTAGGAGCAGCTAGGAGCAGCTAGGAGAGTGGAGCTAGAGAGGCCCAATAGCAATATCCCAATCACCACAGATAATGCCAAGAACCAAGTAAATGCAGTGATAGAGGCTGGACTGGGGCCACAGATAGCTTGCTTTGCACATGTGATCAATTTAGCATCCCAAAGGGGAATCTCAGTGAACCAGATGGACCGCCTCCTTGGAGGATCAGGAAAGTGGTTTCCCTTTTCCACCAAAGCACAACAGCCGCTCATGTGCTTAAGACCAAGCAAGAAATGCTACAGCTACCGACCCACATGCTCATATACCATGTCACAACAAGATGGAACTCCACTTATGTCATGTTGGAGAGCTATCTTGAGCAGCAGACAGCTGTTTACTCTGCACTGACAGACAAGACCCTGAAAAAATATAAAGACATCCTCACCTTATCTGATGATGATGTGAAAGTGGCAGAGGAGGTCCTCCAGGTGCTCAAACCCCTCAAAACGGTTACAACCCTACTGAGCACTGAAACTGCACCGTCTGTGTCCATGATCCTACCTCTGAAAACAAGGATTCTACCATCCATGGCCCCAAGTGAGGAAGACAGCACCATCACTAGAGATGTGAAGGCTGCCATTAGAGAGGACCTGAACCCCAGATACCCCCCTAATGTACAGGACTACCTTCATAGATCTACTGCACTGGATCCAAGGTTCAAGTCCCTGTCTGTTCAAGTCCCTGTCTGTTCAAGTCCCTGTCTGTTCAAGTCCCTGTCTGTTCAAGTCCCTGTCTCACCTAGACCCTGCCCTACAGCGGAGGACATACAGTGATCTCACCACTGAGACTGTGGCCACTGAAGAGGTCAAATAAAAAATAACAGTGAATTACTTCAATAACAAATATACTGCAGTCTAATGTTAGTCTGTGCTATTAGAATCATCCATTTTTGATTTGGAATAATACTGGATTTTATTAAATGTTATTGGCAAAATTATAGTTCTATGAAATATGAAAAGAAATAATGAGTTAGTTTAATAGATCAAATCATTTTCTCTGCAGGGTCAAGCCACAGAGATGACAGGAGCAGACTCAGAGGCATCTCCTCCACAAAATCATTTGGCCATGAAGGAGCTTTTCGGGGGGATCTTTGCGAGCAAGGACACAGACAAGACGCTTGCCAACACCATCAAAGAGGAGGTAGCATCCTACAAGGCAGCAAGCGGCATTCCAGTGGATGGTGATCCACTGCCTTGGTGGAAAAGCGTGTAAATACCCTGACATTGCCATGATGGCAAGATGCTACCGGGCTGTGCCTGGCACTTCATTACCGAGTGAGAGGGTGTTCTCCACGGCAGGGGACATAGTGACTGTAAAGAGGTCTCCCCTCTGCCCAGACAATGCAGACGTCCTCATCTTTTAGAAAAGTCATGTGAAGTTATAAGCTCAGGTCTGCTTTGCTTTCTTTCTTTTTTTACATGTTTTTGATGATGTTGACACAGACAATTTTTTCATCCACTATTGTTCAAAGGAAGAAGGTATCATGCCTCATATTGCACTTTAATTTAACAATTGAGTATTGAATATTTTATTTTAAGATTTTATTTTAAAATTGAAAAGTTCCTTGCTTTAAGTGTTCTTTAAGTAATAAATGGAAAGCAAAGTTATATTTGACTCTGAAAAATGATCTGATCCGTGACCCAATCCAAACCGTGAAAACCATGATCCGATCCGAACAGTGAAAACTGTGATCCGATCCGAACCGTGAAAACCATGATCCGATCCGTGAAAACAGTGATCCGATCCGAACCGTGAAATATGTGATCCGTTGCACCACTAGCTTTCACGTAGTCAATCTGTCATGGAAAGAGCAGGTGTTCCTAATGTTTTGTACACTCAGTGTATATCCTTCACAACATTTGGATGGGAGATGTAATCCAGTTATAGTAAAAAATATCAATCATGATAACATGGGGTGATGAAGGCCAATAGAAAGCTCAATTCAAATACAGTTTTCCCTTGCCTGTAACCCTGAAGTTTCAAGTGTCTTTAAACCTTGAAAAAGCAGATGGAACTTTGCTTCCTGGCTAAGAGGAAGGGTTAGAACTGTAGAGTGAAACCAGGGATGCATAGTACAGCCATCACTCTCTAACCTCATCCTTTCACAGCAGCAGGCCCTACTACAGAGCTGAATGTGGTGGGGTGGGATATTCACTCTGGGCTTTTGTTCACCATGTTAACCGGAGACCTGCAGGAGTCCTTTGCCCGGCCTAGCCGAACCATGCACACAGTGCCCTTATCAAGTACAATGGCTAAGAGTGTCTGACTGGCTGCTTCAAATGAGAAATGGAACCCGCCAAGGCCTCGGATCCTATCAGCACATCAACCTCCTACATCAAGCATTCAGGTGGCTGGAAGAATGATGACCGGGTATTGTCGTTTTACAGTGAGGGTTTATATATACACATGTATATAAATATAAAGTCAACTCAGAAAGCTGTGTGTAAAGAAGAGAGAGAGGGGAAGGAGAAAGAATGAGAACACATCAGTCAGGGATAAGACACATGATGAGTGGGCCGGCCTCAAATAGGTAAACAAATCAATTGTGTGTGATAAGTGTGGACTGGGCAAGGCCAGACTAAAGCGTCCCTGTGAAGCCCATGGCGGAATACTGGAACACATGGCTGCTGTTCCACAGGCCTCCACACACAGTGCTGCTCAGGTTAATGGTAGTCTGGCTGGTTCCTAGCCAGGCATTTATATTAACTCTATAAACCAGGCTAGGACCACTGAAACACAATGTACCCATGGACATGGAACGGATCTGGATGATCCCACCATGATACAACAGCAAAGACTATTGTATTTCCCATCAAAGAGTCCTATACAGCAGATGAGAGTGGTGGTTGTTTACCAGGAATGGAGGAAGGGAAATTATATCATTAGGGAGAGAGTGCAGCCTGGCTGTCTTTGTGCCGTGTGCTTTTACATGGACTGCCTCCATCATTCATGGATGGGCCCATTTGTGTCTGTGTGATTTCAGGTGCTGTTACTCAGTGCGCTAAAACCTTCATGCCGCTAGAGCAAGATTGCCACTTTTATGAGAGAACATGTTGTGTTGAAATAAACGCTCGGCCTCTGATACGTACCTCAGGGTCAGAGGGCGCAATGAATGTGAAGGGGCTTTTCAATAGGGCAGCAATCTAGCCGCACTTCCCATTCATACGCCTCCATTAAAAGAGATCCACACTGGAGTGTCTCTTCCAACAGCGTCTCCATTTTCCCTTCAATCACCCAGCGCCAGTGTCTGTCTCTTTTACCCATTTCTTGAGGCAGGTTTATCCTTGTTGAACACTCACCATGCAACACTTGACACTTGGCAACTATAAGGGAATGTAATTACATTGTACCAGGTATGTGAGTACAGAAGTTTAAAATTGAACCAATGTTACTTCTGTCTTCCAAGATAAATACAAAATGGTGATTGCTAAAATGGAAGGCTAATTCCACCCTACAAAAGGTTCATTAAGTCCACCACTTATTCACAATCACAGGGGAAATGTATTATGGCTTATTCTTAAGGAAACAACATTGAAGGAGAAGTTCAGAAACAAGACAGTCATAGGAAGAGCAGAAAGGAGATTGAGAATGTGACAGGGAGAAGAAAACATTCTGTTTATGTCTGGTGAGAGACTGAGCTCTTACACAATGAAATATACACTGGCTATACCAAACATTAGGAACAACTTCCTGATATTGAGTTGCACTCCCCCTTTTGCTCTCAGAACAGCCTGAATTCGTCGGGGCATTCCTCTACAAGTTGTCAAAAGCGTTCCACAGGGATGCTGGCCCATGTTGACTCCAATGCTTCCCCCAGTTGTATCAAGTAGGCTGGATGTCCTTTGGGTGGTGGACCATTCTTGATACACATGGGAAACTTTTGAGTGTGGAAAAGCCCAGCAGCGTTGCAGTTCTTGACACAAACCAGTGCGCCTGGCTCCTATTGCCATACCCCATTCAAAGGCACGTAAATATTTTGACTTGCCCATTCACCCTCTGAATGGCACACAATCCATGTCACAATTGTCTCAAGGCTTAAAAATCATTCTTTAACCGATCTCCTCCCCTTCATCTACACTGATTGAAGTGGATTTAACAAGTGACATCAATAAGGAATCATAGCTTTCACCTGGTCAGTCTGTCATGGAAAGAGCAGGTGTTCATCATATTTTATTCACCTGATCAGTCTATGTCATGGACTTACAGTTGAAGTCGGAAGTTTACATACACCTTAGCCAAATACATTCAAACTCAGTTTTTCACAATTCCTGACATTTAATCACAGTAAAAATTCCCTGTCTTAGGTCAGTTAGGAACACCACTTTTTTTTTAGAATGTAAAATGCCAGAATAATAGTAGAGAATTATTTATTTCAGCTTTTATTTCTTTCATCACATTCCCAGTGGGTCAGATGTTTACATACACTCAATTAGTATTTGGTAGCATTGCCTTTAAATTGTTTAATTTGGGTCAAACGTTTCAGGTAGCCTTCCACAAGCTTCCCTCAATAAGTTGGGTGAATTTTGGCCAATTCCTCCTGACAGAGCTGGTGTAACTGAGTCAGGTTTGTAGACCTCCTTGCTCGCACACGCTTTTTCAGTTCTGCCTGACAAATTTTCTATAGGGTTGAGATCAGGGCTTTGTGATGGCCACTCCAATACCTTGACTTTGTTGTCCTTAAGCCATTTTGCCACAACTTTGAAAGTATGCCTGGGGTCATTGTCCATTTGAAAGACCTATTTGCAACCAAGCTTTAACTTCCTGAATGATGTCTTGAGATGTTGCTTCAATATATCCACATAATTTTCCTTCCACATGATGCCATCTATTTTGTGAAGTGCACCAGTCCCTCCTGCAGCAAAGCACCCCCACAACATGATGCTGCCACTCCCGTGCTTCACAGTTGGGATGGTGTTCTTCGGCTTGCTAGCCTCCCCTTTTCCCTCCAAACATAACAATGGCCATGATGGCCAAACAGTTCTATTTTTGTTCCATCAGACCAGAGGACATTTCTCCAAAAAGTACGATCTTTGGCCCCATGTGCAGTAGCAAACTGTAGTCTGGCTTTTTTATGGCGGTTTTGGAGCAGTGGCTTCTTCCTTGCCTTTCAGGTTATGTCGATATAGGACTCGTTTTACTGTGGATATAGATACTTTTGTACCCGTTTCCTCCAGCATCTTCACAAGGTCCTTTGCTGTTGTTCTGGGATTGATTTGCACTTTTCGCACCAAAGCACGTTAATCTCAAGGAGACAGAATGTGTCTCCCTCCTGAGCGGTATGACAGCTGCGTGGTCCCATGGTGTTTATACTTGTGTACTATTGTGTGTACAAATGAACGTGGTACCTTCAGGTGTTTGGAAATTGCCCCCGAGGAGAAACCAGACTTGTGGAGGTGTCCATTTTTTTTTATGAGGTCTTGGCTGATTTCTTTTGATTTTCCCATGATGTCAAGCAAAGAGGCACTGAGTTTGAAGGTAGGCCTTGAAATACATCCACAGGTACACCTCCAATTGACTCAAATGATGTCAATTAGCCTATCAGAAGCTTCTAAAGCCATGACATCATTTTCTGGAATTTTCCAAGCTGTTTAAAGGCACAGTCAACTTAATGTATGTAAACTTCTGACCCACTGGAATTGTGATACAGTGAATTATAAATGAAATAATCTGTCTGTAAACAATTGTTTGAAAAATTACTTGTGTCATGCACAAAGTAGATGTCATAACCGACTTGCCAAAACTATAGTTTGTTAACAAGAAATTTGTGGAGTGGTTGAAAAACGAGTTTTAATGACTCCAACATAAGTGTATGTAAACTTCCGACTTCAACTGTATACAGTATTAAGCTCTTGAAACTCACATATGTCTCCCAACACAGAGTTCAAACATTCATCAGACACCTTAACAAAGAGCATCACCGGCCTGAACACCCACTTGTGGCCAAGACACTCATTATTGTTCCATTCACATAACTAGAGGCCAGAGATACAATGCTGACTGACTGAGGGGATCGAATAACATGGCTTCTATACTGAAGAGAAATCTAATTAACTCAACAAATTAACTGATGGCATAACACTCTATTGAGCCCATCTGAAGTGCTCAATGGCTCTACTCATCTTACGAGGAGCTATATTCATATATTCATTAGCATGTTCATTTAAACTGTCGTTACTGCAGTAGTGCAGACACTGAGCCCCGCTAACTAAACATTAACTACAACCTCTTGCATAGTCAACTATGAAAGAGGTATTGAGACTGACACATAACCATATAATGTCTTCCTGCTTAAATGAGTCACCAGAAGAGGCACTGTATGTGTCTGTGTACTGGCAATGTTATCAAAGACACATCCATATCACAAGGAAAACATAAGCCATCGTGGTAAATAATGCTTTGGTCATTTATTTTTTCTTTCTAACACACCTCTTTGATACAACATTCAAACTTGAAAACATGATGAACACCACTGAATCATTCACAGTTAATTAGGCCTACTCCTTATTGGAATTGTGGGAGTCTAAATGCTGTATACATTGATATGCTGCATCACAATACTGCTGGTTAGGATACTGTGATATTATCTACTACAATGTTTGGGATAGAATTACAGCTCAAAACTATTTCAGGGTTTCAACAGGAAGTGTCTATTCAACTAGCCAAAGTTAACATATGCTGTTTGTATTATGCAGTTACTAAGATTTTGGATTTTATTTGGATTCTTATTATTTGTATTTTATTTAACCTTTATTTAACCAGGAAGGGCACATTGAGATTTGAAATCTCTTTTTCAAAAGCGTCCTGGCCAAGATAGGCAGCACCAAGTCATTACACAATTAGACAGACGACATGAAAAACTACAGGTACTAAAAACAAACACAGAATTCACAGGAGTATAACAAAATCATAAAACAGCAAATTAAGAACATTGACAGGTCAGGGAATCAGCCTCAATCGGGACAAGTTCTGATGCAAAAGCAGCAGCTACTCTCCCTGGAGTCCACACAAAAGCAGCAGCTACTCTCCCTGGAGTCCACACAAAAGCAGCAGCTACTCTCCCTGGAGTCCACACAAAAGCAGCAGCTACTCTCCCTGGAGTCCACACAAAAGCACAAAACATGACATAATACAGAACCTTAATAGACAACAACAGCTCAAGGACAGAACTACATACATTTTAAATATACTAGCAAGCACAAAACCTAAGCAAACTGCAATCATACATTATTTTGTGCCTCTTTGGTCCATTCATGCATTGTTATTTGTATCATCAAGTGTGCTTGAGAAATAGTTGAGAAACTTGGTGATCAAGACCTCCAAACACACAGTTTGAATCTAAAGCAAAGGTGGGCCTATTTCCGAAACAAAGTATCCTTTTGAAAGCCCAATGTCATGTCTTTCCGTTTCTGTCTCTCTCCCATTTCCCTTTAAATGCAGTTTTATTTGCCTTCCCAAATGCCCTGATATTTTTTTTTCAGACTGTGGATATATACAAGTGGCAATGGCAGGCCACTCAGCTGTCCTGTATAGACCTCCAACAGAACTTCAAACCAAAGTGAAATCAGATTTTAAATTGCTTTTCTTTGACTTTTTCTGAGAACTAAATGAAATTCTATTCCTGTTTGATGAGAGCACAAGAAGTGTGGAGGTATTTTCAGGGCTTTAAATCTCCTTTCTCACTTATGCCAGAATAGCTCCTCACGTCAGTTCAACACATAAATAAAAATAAGGGCAACAATTTCACTGACAGGGGCCAGGTGAAAATAATGTGCCAAATAAAATAATGAGCAATACGACTCTGTCACAGGTTACAGTACATTAGATAAAAATAAAACAAATAGGGCAACTAAACTGTGAACTAACAATTGCTGTTCTCGTTAGAGAAAATGAGGGCAAAATGGATTTAAAAAACACAGACCTAGTTATATTTTACATTGCTAATTTAGCCAATGACTTCTACTCTGAGTTTGTATAGTCAATTATAGTCTCAATTGCACTTTGCGATTTAACTACATGAACACTTGGGAAATGTAATGAAAAAAACACACACTGCAAATGCCATTTGTTATACATTGTTCTTGATGACCTGCAGCTGATATTCAGAACACGTGCGTTGGTGTGAATAGTCAACATTTCATTGAGAATCTCATTATCATGCATGTGAATAATGAAAGGTCTGAGCGGCATAATTAAGCCAGCAGTTAAACACTGATTCCCGATATAATTGCGATTGCAAAAAAAACACATACATACACACAGAAAATCTTTCCAATTACACTGCGCCAATATACACAAAGCAAACAAATGTGAATCAGAAACGATAATTGAGAGCAGCGATTAATTAAATGGATACGGATAATGATCACGGCGCTCTAATTAACAGTGGCTGTAGCAGGATCCGAAGGCTGTAAGTACAGTATAGCCTAGCGAGTGACAGTCCAAGCCATGGGCACACACAGCACGGATACAGAGAAGCAAAGCCAATATTCCCACGGAAGAGTCTTCTGTCCTTCCCATACTGAGATCTGATCACTGCAATAGAGAATCCTGCACTGCCTGGAGTCAAGGTGACACACCCTGTGTGAGTGTTTGAGCTGTATACCAGAAAGCCATCACACACTCCCAGACACACACACACACACTGCGGTGCCTGCACCATCTCTGAACTCTACAATGCTTAGCTGCTACCAGGAAAGCAGAGAGGAGTAGGCAGCAGATGCCCCTGGGCTCAGTGGGAAGCGGGCACACTGGTCCTGTGTGTGACGGGGGTTCTGTCCTGGCACACATACACACAGCGTCCCCAGCTGCCATCCATCCGTGTGTGGGACACATACAAAGAGAGAAAAAGCCACCAAGTCACCAGCAAGAAGACGAGGACAAAAAAAGAGGTCTGGAGGCCCTGAGGAGAAATGTATTTTTCAAACACAGGGAAACCGTCCAAAGTTTTGTCTCTCTCCGCCCAACACCGTAGTGCAGAAGTGGGCGTGTTTTTCTCCAACGCATGTCGTCTGTGGCTTTCTGTCTCTTCAACAATGTGGTATTGTCACTTCAGACATTAGCCACAGATCAAGTATGCAAAACAGGCTGGTGATTACAATAAGCCGGGGTGAGGAAGAAAAACAGGGACAGAAGCCTGAGGAGGAAAAGGCTCAAATAAAACAGTCGTGGTTCAGATCAGACAACATGGATGCTTCCGGGTTTTCTCCTAGTTCTGGTCCGGGTTGTAGCAGCGCTGAGGTGAGGAGGACTTGGCTGGGCTGGGTTGACATGTTGCAGCCTCGGGTACTGGAGGCTGTGTGGAGGGGAGCCCACACACATGCCTTCAGATGCAGCCTCTCTCTCCCTCTTCTCTCCTCTCCTCTCCATCCCGGCCAGCGCTGTTCTGCCTTCTTCAGACTGACTCCTGAGGAAACCCTCCAGATGAGGATTAGCTACCAGCTCCTGTGACGGGCAGAAACCTCAACTCCAAAAGCTGGCATCAAAGAAAAGCCAGAAGAGGCAGGACCATATTCTCTCGCAAAGACAAAACAAAAGTCAAAAAGCACAGGGGCTTCCCATCACCCGGCCCACATTAGTGTCCCTTAATTTATTATAGAAAATGTGCTTCTGCTACTGTTCCTTTGTAAAGGGGGTTTAGGTGCCCCTCTTACCATGTCTTCCATCACACCAACCCTCCCCTTCCCTTCCTTAGCCTGCCTCCTTATCCCCCATCAGTCTGCCAGCCATGGTACACACAGCCACCAACCCTTTTGTGAGAAGAGTGTGTGCTTGTTTTGTATGGGTATGGTGTGTGTGTGTGTGTGTGTGTGTGTGTGTGTGTGTGTGTGTGTGTGTGTGTGTGTGTGTGTGTGTGTGTGTGTGTGTGTGTGTGAGACTGTGTGTGTCTGTGCCAGTCTGGAGAGGAGGGGAGAAGAGAGGGTGTAGAACAAAAATATCCTCTTTGTAAGTTATGGGAACACTGAGACAGACGCAGGAGCTCATAAATTATACGCTTCATTTGCATATTCCTGGCGTAAGACATTATGCAAATAGTGTTTAATTTGCATAATGGATGCCTCTTGTTGCCTCAGTTGCCTCATGCTCCTTTTTATTTAATAATGGAGAAAAAAAACTAAAGGGTGTGAAAGAGGAGAGAATAGCGTGTTTCAGCCATGTGGAGTGGTGTGCCAGCGCACCGTCTCACCATCCTATCGCAGCCTCCCCAAAACGCCAGCACCAGACGGAGCCGCTGCGAGGGATCTCGCCGCCCCACCAAAAGACAGAACAGGGAGATCGCAGGGAAAAGAGTCAACACTAAGAACATTAGCAATTAAACAGCTTACGACCAGACACATATCAAATCTAAACACAGGCAGGGAGAGAGGGGAATGATAGACTACAGGAGCTAGCCTACTGTATATCCTGAGGCACCTGGTAACCTGGCTGTGTGTGTGTGTGTGTGTGTGTGTGTGTGTGTGTGTGTGTGTGTGTGTGTGTGTGTGTGTGTGTGTGTGTGAGAGAGAGTGTTGCTGTGTCTTAATGAGTCTGTTCTACCTTGACTATTAATGCGAGCAGCAGCCTGGCTAATTAACGGCACTTGGCAGACCCCTTTCAGAGGGAGGGGGGCATATTATTTAATAATTACAACCCGCTCTTGTCTCTTGTTTTTAACCTCATCAGCTCCGTTCAGAACGACCAGAAAAAATAAAAGACAGAAAACGGTGTGGCCAAGATAATTACCTAATCAAATATGACAGATGTAAGCTAATTCAGGCTAATTCTCAGCGAGGCTCCCCGAAACCGCTAACGACAAGAGAGAAAAGATAATTACCGCACGGTACATAAGGAGCGCTATTAGAAAAACAACCAAAAACATGGCAATTTATTTACAACTTTGATTCGTCATCCATTTAATCCTCGAAGTTCATTAAAAAAATGGGAAAAAACAGATGGTCATAGAAAAGAGTGGAAAGGCAAGACAGGACAGGAGAGTTGGTATCTGCTGGTGTGAAAGTGTGTTTAGTTTAGAGACAGAAAGAGAGAGAGGGACGGAGAGGGTGGAGAGAGAGAGGGAGGGTGAAAAAGGGAGGAGAAGGGTGGATAGAAAAAGGGGTGGGAGGTGGTTGCAGGAGGACTTTGATTATTTATAACAAAATGCCATTGCAACATCCTGCGGTGGGATCAGACAGCAAAACGTCAACTGCGATCAGCTATAGTCCAATAAGCAGCCTGAGATCCTTCCCAGTGTACAGTGGGGTAGGGGCACTGCTCACTCACGTCTATAACACTACACTACACCAGAGCTGCTGGCTGCAGGGCTGGCTATCTCTCTGCTCCAATACTAGCACCAGCCAACTTGGAGGCTAGCTAGGGCAAGGTAGAGGCACAGACGGTGCCAGGCAGAAGGGGGCGCGGGGCGCGACACACAGCTAGCCAGCCTATGGGAGATGTTAAGAGCAATTAATCAGCTTTTAGAGTCGATTAACCCGTATGTTAATTAATGTCAAGCCTATAGAACAAAAGGGGGATTCGGGCGGAGAAGGAGGGGAGGGTAAGAGAGGGAGAGACAGAAGAGAGGGGGTGGGCGAGCGAGAGAAACAAGCAGCGAATGCAGATGATGGCAGAGAGAAGCTGGCACAGTGCCATCCATTCAGTGGTAGCGCCAGGGCGGACTCGCGTTCGCTCTCGGGGGTAGGCGGCTAGATGTAGACAGGGAGACGAAAAGACCCCCGCCTGATTTGGTAGCTAGTGCCACGCCAGGGGTGGGACTATATTGGGGAGGGTGGGTGTTTTACAAATAGTAGAAGTTAGAGTGCGGATGGGGTTCTGGAGCCAAGGCTCAACGTCAAGTCAACGCCACCGCAGAGGAGAAGAGGAGAACATCTGCTGCCCCGGTTTACAGAAGAAAGGAGCCTTCAGACGACAGGAAGAGAAGAGCGGCGCACCTGGAGGAATTTCCGGGGACACCTTGGGGGTTGGGATGGAGCGCTTGGCATAGCATGGTGGCAAGGAGTGGGGGGAGGACGTATCGGCTTGAAAACAAAAATCAAAAGACGATAGGTGGCCCACAGTGCAGGATGCCAGGGGGCTAGCGAAGGAGCCAGGGACCAGGGGAGATGAAGGAAATGGGCTCTGCCACAAGGGACTGGAGGGGGAAGTGGAAATTTGAGAACAACCAACACAGAGAAACTTGCAGCTTGTGGTGTTGTCCTAGAGATGACTGGGGGGTGGGACAAAAATAAGCGCCTCCCTCTCTCTCTCTCTTGCTCTCCCTTCTCAAGTACAGCCCCTGTGCCAGGCAACCAACCAGCCAGCCAGGCAGCGTACGCCATGCCAACCTGCTCATCGGCAGTCGCGGCGCACCCTAGGAAAACACAGGCGATGAAAAGGCACCATGTCTATCTAGAAGGTGGCGTTCACGGATTTACGGGAAAGTCACCGCTTCTGAGGATGTCCGGGGAGCGGCGGTGAGTCGGTACCCACGATCTTCGAGAGATGTACCAGCGGGAACGCGGTGGCATCTGTCGCGGAAAAATGGAAGGGGGCGAGAGATGGTACACAACGATCAAGAGCAAATCAACACGATTGGGCACCCGTCACGGGTCGCTTGGCAAAGATAAAGAAAGCCAAGTGCAAACAAAGACGATCAAGTGCTTCAAATGACTAATTAGAACAACAAAAGTTTGCTCTGTTAATTAGCGCGACGGACGAAATGAAAGGAACGGGAAAGATTACAAACAAAACAAAGCGGGGGAAAACAAGACAAAACAAAAGCGGCAAGCTGTTCTGTGGGGAGGGGAGGGTGTGAAGCGGGTGTGGGGTTTTTTGCCAACCCCCCCACCACACAATTTTCCTCCAGCTCTCATCAAGGCGGCTGGCAGGCACTGCAGTGAGGAATGTCTACCATGGGCACTGCTGCCTGCCTCCCTGCCGCAGATGCTGCCAACCTGCCAATCGCCTGCCTGCCTGCCACAAGAGAGGAGGGAGGAAGAAAGGACCTGAGGGACTGTGCCAAGGTCTCAACAGCAGCTGTTTACAAAGACACACACACACAAAAAGAAAAAAAACTGCAAACATGAGGATGCATACTAATGAACCGCCAACACAAATTATAATCAGTGACCAGACAGGAAATCATTTACTTTTCTCTCGGCGTTCATTTAAATTGTACTTTTTGGTTTTCGCCAAAGAAAAACTTATCGCGCATCATGGTTTCCTCCAGGTGTGTGGGATTTATGCGTGACAGGAATAACTTCTTGAGAAAAGAAAAAAAAGAAAAGGCAAAAACAGAAAGAATGAAAATCTACTTCAGCAGCAAGCAAAGCTATGCCAGAGAGGCAGGCAGGCAGGCAGGCGTGTGTGTGTGTGTGTGTGTGTGTGTGTGTGTGTGTGTGTGTGTGTGTGTGTGTGTGTGTGTGTGTGCGTGTGTGTGATTTATCTACATTCACAGCAATCACCAGGGAGATGAATGGCTCAGGCTGTAGGCTCTATACAGCATCCACCAGTATGGGAACCAGACTGAGGCGAGGGGGATGCCACACAGACAACAGACATGCTGGAACTCAGTGGAGGGGGCAGGGGCACAGGAGGCAGGGGGACAGGAGCAGCAGCCCCGGCCGCAGACACACACACTGGTGAGGTGGGGAGGAGATACCCTACCCTACCCCAGCCGGCCTGCAACTCTGCCAGGCGGGGGCAGGGGGGCCTTGAGAACACTTTTGGCACCCCCTCACCCACGCTTTTTAGTTTGCCCCCTCCTTGCCAACCAACCAAAGGAACAACCAAACTCCACCCTTCCAGTGTTTTTATTGGCGTAAAGTGGAAGGGGTAAACTATGAGGAACAGATGCAGATGGGGTACCAACCAGTTCGGGTCGCGGGTCTTGGTACTTACGGGGTCCGGAGGAACGTTGCCGTGGTTCCCACGAGGTCCACTGACATCGGGCACAGAGCCAAGGATAGGCGCCGCTGCAAACAGACAGATTGGAGGGTTTCGTTAAGTTCACTAATTGCACCGGAATAATTACAACATTTAGCGAGGAAGAAATCAACATCAGCCATCAGCCATCACAAATGGATATCCCAAACTTTTTTTCCCCTCTTGTTGGATTTTTGTTGGACAACAGGGCACGGTTGTGGAATATGAATAATTGAAGAAGCCATCCAAAGGGAGGGATTATAAGATCTTTGTGCTTCCTACACTGTCTTGGCATACACCACCAAGATGTCAGAGCCAGGCTGCCACCAGTAAGGATAGGCTGGTATGGATGGTGGCATCTTTTTGGGCATCTAAGCCGCGGTCGCTTAAACCGCGATCCAAATACACACAATTAACGGTTTAATTCGTAATTCTGTTGTGTTTTTTCCCGTAACCTTCACGGCGGAACGCGTGTGGATATTATAATCTTTCGGAGCTAATGAGGTTTGGATGATCGGCCTTTTATTTAATTCCATGGGGGATGTTAATTGCGCCACGTCTTCATTACACAAATGGATTACCAAAAAATGAGAGCTCGCAGCAGAGCAGGAGGGAGAAAGGGGGGAAATTGAGAGAGATTGAGAAAGGGGGGATATTTTCCTTCCTTCTTTAATAAGACAGCATTCAAATAATGCAACACTACTCGCAAACAAGCAGAGAAAAGCTCCTGCAATGCTTGGCAATGCTAGTCTCTTCAAGTGATATCCTGGAAAACCTGGTCTCTGCCTCCTCTCCTTTCCTCTCTGCTCTCTACAGCTCCAGTCCTCAGCTCTGGGGACTTTGCCTTCACTTCTCTGGATGTGGATCTTACAAAACAGGAGTGAGAAAATACCCTGCCTGGAATTTAATTTCTCTCAATTGGATATTATTAGTGTTCTCCTATAATGAGTATTGAGCTTTGTTCCAGTGGTGTCTGTCGTTGGCGCCGGGCGAAGCGGAATGGAGAGGAGACAACAGACACTGTGGCGGGCACTGGCTAATGTCCTCTGTGCTTAATCATCCTTCAGCAGAATGGTTTTATGCATATTTCATTTGCATATCATTAAATCGCTAAGGCACATTGGCAACTGGCAGCGGAGAGCGAGGGAGTGGAAATGGAGGAGCCCAAAGTGTAAAAAAAAGAAAAGAGCGACTCATTATGCGATGGCAATCTTCAAAGCCGTGCGCCTGCTTTCCGGCAACCTGCCAATTCGTTTTAATTCAACGTTAATTAAAAAAGTGGGCGCGCTCAACCTTTCCAACTCGGATTAATTGAGTGTCTTCCAATCTGCGCAGCAAGGACTCGTCATACATACAGTATGTGTGTGTGTGTATGTAAATGATGTGGATATCTATGGTTATAGTCAATTATTACAGGACGATTTGGAAAAAAATGTAATCCCTCTAATTACAGCACCTTGTCACAGAATGGATTTTCCCACCCTATTTTTTCGCAGAAGACTTAGCGGAGAACAAATCGCAAAAATGTTTTCTGTGATCTCTGGATATGATTAATACAACAAAATCATTTTGATGAGGAAGCGGGCATTTTGCTCTTAATTATGCTTGACCTGCCGTAATGGTTTAACATTCTCTACTTGGCAAGGCGGCAAGCTGCTGCTGGCAGCGGGCGGGCAGCGCCAGCGGGTCGGGGTGTGGGACCAGGGGAGCTGAAACCTGGTGACTCGCGGCACAGGGATAGGCGTGGGAATCGCTGGGGGCATTCTGTCGCAAACCTTCACCATGATGTCCCTGGGAAAAGACAAAACCAACCGCCCACACATGCTAACCCCCCCGATCTGAAAAATAAATGTTGTGTAATTTATGCGCAAATTAATATGCTTGCCTGGACTCTGATTGCCTGTATTAAATCATTACAGGCGATTAATCCATTGTTTCTGATTCCAGAATGTCCCCTCCTCCCACCCCCTCTCTCTGGCGCACTGTCCTTTTGTGATGGGACACAAGGGGTGCATTGTTGGCTCCCAAGACACACACACACACACACACACACACACACACACACACGCAAATACACCCCACACTATTAATTAAGGCATACAGATTGTGGACCGTTTCTGTCTCCCCCCACCGTCTGTTTCAGTTCAACATAAAACCAATCGTGGGACTTTGTTAAAGATGTTTATTTGTATTATTTTTTATTTCACACACTCTCCTGTCAATTTTCAATATGATAATCAATTTAAAAAATATATATATTTATTTATTTATTTAAAAAATTATATATAAATAAGGATTTTTTTCCATCATAAATCCAGTTAAAGTTACTAAGAATGTTGAGGCCTTTACAGCCAAATAAAGGAGGATCTGATCTTCGCTGTGTTGTTTAATTGAAAAGAAAAAAGAAACTGCGTAAATCTAGGTAAAAATAAGCCCTGTGCAGAGAGAGCAGCGCCCGCCTGGCTCGGCTAATTGTGGATGCCCAAACTTCCAGACTGGCTAGGTCCGTCCCCTTGCGAGGCAAATCCCCTCAGGCCATATGCAGGAATATTCAAATGAAGCTTCACACGCCGCACAATTAGCATTGTTTAGTAATTTGAGTAATGAGAGCCGGAGGGGTAGCGTGGGCGGAGGGGCGGTACGGTTGGGAGCAGGCTGGCAGGAGAAGCCCGGCACAGCATAGCAGGTATCAGCCTGGCGCTCTGCAGCCGCAGCACATGCAGATGTCGCTGTAGTTCTTCCAAAAGCTTTCCACCAGCCAGCCAAGAGGGAGGGGAGGTAACGAGGTTCTCGTTTGGCATCGCACACACCTCCGCCGTATGTTTGAAGGAGTCATGAGTGTGTGTGAGGGGGAGTGTGTGTGAGGGGGGAGTGTGTGGGAACGAGGCTGGCAGCCAGGGGCGGAGGAGTTAAGATGGGTGAGGGTGGGGCTGATGGGTAAGGGATAGGGGATCCCTGTATGGAGGAATGTGGACATAAATAATAGTAGTGAAACATGGACAAGGTAAAGCCGAACCGACAGGATGACTGTGTGCTACTGAGCGTGTCACATGGTGTAGGTATTATGCAGAGTGCTCATATTAATATGCATAAGGGGCCTCTTTATTATGCAGCAGGGCACACCCCTTAACACACTTACTAGTCCTTCCATTTCATATTTTGGGAGTCACACTGGAAACCCACCTGAGTGGCGCAGCGGTCTAAGGCACTGCATCTCAGTGCTAGAGGCGTCACTACAGACCCCGGTTCGATCCCGGGCTGTATCACAACGGGCCATGATCGGGAGTCCCATAGGGCGGCGCACAATTGGCCCAGCGTCGTCCGGGTTAGGGGAGGGTTTGGCCGGGGTAGGCCGTCATTGTAAAATAAGAACTTGTTCTTAACTAACTTGACTAGTTTAAATAAAGGTACAAAAATAAAAAGTGAGGTGGTACAGTCCAGATTTCATGAGACTGGTTTCGCTGGCAAACAACATCAAACAAAACAAACCAAGCAGCCTCATGGGACCCCATGAAATATGGAACAATAACCCATGAGAAAGACTGACAGACAGAAAAGCCTTCTTACACAGGGGGATGGCACATACAGCCTGGCACAACAAGCCAGTGTAGTCACCATGGTGGGTGCAGAATGATGGGATAGTGCCAGCGGCTGGCAGGCAGGGTTTAGGGAGCTTTTAGTCATTCTACCCTCCAACACCACTTGACCTTGAGAGAGAAGGTCATCTTGCTGTAAAAGTAGAGCCACTTTCCTCTGTACAGTGGCAAGAAAAAGTATGTGAACCCTTTTGAAATACCTGGATTTCTGCATAAATTGGTCATAAAATTTGATCTGATCTTCATCTAATTCACAACAATAGACAAACACATTCTGCTTAAACTAATAACACACAAACAATTATACGTTTTCATGTCTTTACTGAACACACCATGTAAACATTCACAGTGCAGCGTGGGAAAAGTATGTGAACCCTTGGATTTAATAACTGGTTGACCCTCCTTTGGCAGCAATAACCTCAACCAAATGTTTTCTGTAGTTGCGGATCAGACCTGTCAGGAGGAATTTCGGACCATTCCGATTTTACAAAACTGTTTCAGTTCAGCAATATTCTTGGGATGTCTGGTGTGAACTGCTCTCTTGAGGTCAAGCTACAGCATCTCAATCGGGTTGAGGTCAGGACTCTGACTGGGCCACTCCAGAAGGCGTATTTTCTTCTGTTGAAGCCATTCTGTTGTTGATTTACTTCTGTGTTTTGGGTCGTTTCCCTGTTGCATCACCCAACTTCTGTTGAACTTCAAATGGCAAACAGATAGCCTAACATTATCCTGCAAAATGTCTTGATAAACATGGGAATTCATTTTTCCACCTATGATAGCAAGCTGTCCAGGTCCTGAGGCAGCCCCAAACCATGATGCTCCCTCCACCATACTTTACAGTTGGGATGAGGTTTTGATGTTGATGTGCTGTGCCTTTTATTCTCCACACATATTGTGTGTTCCTTCCAAACAACTCAACTGTAGTTTCATCTGTCCACAGAATATTTTTCCAGTAGCGCTGTGGAACATCCAGGTGCACTTTTGCAAACTTCAGACGTGCAGCAATGTTTTTTTGGACAGCAGTGGCTTCTTCCATGGTGTCCTCCCATGAACACCATTCTTGTTTAGTGTTTTACATATCGTAGACTCGTCAACAGAGATGTTAGCATGTTCCAGAGATTTCTGTAAGTCTTTAGCTGACACTTTAGGATTCTTCTTAACCTCATTGAGCATTCTGCGCTGTGCTCTTGCAGTCATCTTTGCAGGACAGCCACTCCTAGGGAGAGTAGCAACAGTGCTGAACTTTCTCCATTTATAGACAATTTGTCTTACCGTGGACTGATGAACATCAAGGCTTTTAGAGATACTTTAGTAACCCTTTACAGCTTTATGCAAGTCAACAATTCTTCATCTTAGGTCATCTGAGATCTCTTTTGTTCGAGGCATGGTTCACGTCAGGCAATGCTTCTTGTGAATAGCAAACTCAAATTTTGTGAATGTTTTTTATAGGGCAAGGCAGCTCTAACCAACATCTCCAATCTCGTCTCATTGATTGGACTCCAGGTTAGCTGACTCCTGACTCCAATTAGCTTTTGGAGAAGTCATTAGCATAGGGGTTCAAATACTTTTTCCAACCTACACTGTGAATGTTTAAATTATGTATTCAATATAGACAAGAAAAAAACAATAATTTGTGTGTAATTAGTTTAAGCACACTATGTTTGTCAATTGTTGTGACTTAGATGAAGATCAGATCACATTTGATTACCAATTTATGCAGAAATCCAGGTAATTCCAAAAGGTTCACATACTTTTTCTTGCCACTGTACCCCCAGAGCAGAGCAGCCAGTCCCCCTAGGTCATTAGTCGCCTGCTGCAGCACAGAGAGGCCAGGCATGGCACAGTGCATGTGGAGGGGGACAGAGACACTACAGCCTGGTTTCAGTGGTACACATATACTGTACCAAACTTCAGATGAAAAGTCTAGAAGATTCTATCATTGGTAAATAACTTAGTTAGTAGATGACCTGTGTTCACCTGGGATGTGGCCAAAGTGACCAGAGAGACATACTGCTGCAGAGAGACATACTGCTGCAGAGAGACATACTGCTGCAGAGAGACATACTGCTGCAGAGAGACATACTGCTGCCTGGTCACTTCAAATACAACTATCAGATGACCTCACATATGATGAAGAGTAGTTTCCTCCTCCTCTGCCAGATTTAATGTAGCCTAATAAACTATGTATTCATGAATGAAATAACCATTATATATGAGACATGGGTAGGCAGGCATAGTCCCTAAATAGCCTAGCTATCACGTGCTTAAATCCATCCAGTGCACTATTGTTCCATTGTGAATAGGGTTGACACACTGACACCTAAAGCACATTTCAGGTGACTTGCACCGTGGGGCTCGTCACCGTGTGTAGCCCAGTCACCAGCCACAGAGGTTTACAGCCTCAAGGCCTCTACAGTAAACGTACAGCTGCATGTCTCTGTGCTACCATTAAAGAGGTGACAATGTGACTACTTCCTCCCAGTAACTGATGACCCTACACAACCAGACAGGCCTTCTCAGGTATCAGGCTCTGTCCCTGGCTCAACACTGTTATTTCAGGACTCTTCTTAAGTCTAACCTTGTTCAACACTGTTAATAATGGCTGTAGAGGTTGTTGGGGTCAGTGGGCCTTAGCAGGGTATATTGTTACATTGTCAGTCTGCCTTACATCCAGGGGATTCCCCCCACAAAAACCCACAGCCTCTAGCCTCCTAGACCTGGATTTCCCAGAATACGTTGTGGGATTCATTGGGACAGAGTCACTGTGTCACCGTCAGTAATTCACGGCTACCATTCACAGGGGCTGAAAGAGAAATCGGTGGATATTAAAATAAGCAAATTAGCATGAGCATTAGGCAGCAGGTAAGCATGCTTGATGTTATTGAGTGAGAGTGTCTGCACCTCAAATAGACTGATACACTCAGATGCTCTCCAGCACAACACAAAGAGCCCTCCACAACCCTCCTCCACCATGCCTGTAGTGTTAACACACACAGCTAAACGGAACTCCTGGTTTACTAACCACTCTCCTCTTCCCCTTCTCTTCTCCCTCATTTTCTCTCTGACTAATGAGTGTTCGTTAGGCCAAACAGGGGCACTGGAACCTCACCTAAACACTTCCACAGCAGCACCGCTTCACCTTGAAGCCTCTCACACAATGCCGCGCGGCTACGTGGAACGCTGCCTACTGTTAACTCTGCACCCCTGTGTGTGTGCTGCAGCTCAGGCCCAGCTGAGAGCTAACACTCTCTCTTTAACCGCTGCCCAGTCCAGGCCTGCACATGAATTGGTTCCTGGTAATTCTATCAGATTCGTATTAATACGGTGTCCCTGAGGCGATCGAGGTGACCCACACGATCTCACTGGCTTAATATAAACTAGCGTGAAGGTCAACTGTCAATCATCCGGCACAATATGATAATGAGCCTTTAAAGTTGGGTAGAGGATGTTATTAGCATGACTGTCATAACCACGGAGCTGCTTAGGGGGGCATTTATAGATGAGTCTGGGGGGGTCTGATTCAGACTCCATTCCTCTGCTAGAACAGTATGAGAAATGATCCTGAAATGCATGCTGCATCCTCAATATCAACAGAGAGCAATAGATATCCCTGAACTGGGCCCTCATACAGTACAAGCTAGTCTTCATACTGGTTGTTGTAACTCGTACAGTAGACTATACCTTAGCTACATCTCAACTCCCCATCTGGTATTAATGAGTGACTGGGAGGGAAGCCTAGTGAAAATGACCTTGGACTAGCAGGAGGTGGTGTACAGTAGTAGTCAGCTGACCATGGACGTGCTACAGAGCAGTGCTTACAGCAGAGTGGTTGTCAGAGAGGGATATAAATATAGACACCGTGACATCACAGCGTGACTATACTGGCTGGCCCCATGTGAAGCTGCTGCCTGCCCTCTTCACTGGGAATAGACTCCCCTGAGAGGAGCTGTACAGTACACACAGGCTGACTGAAGGGGAGGAAGAAAGGAGAGCCTGGGAGATGTACTACCTGAATGTCCATCCTCAGTCTGTGTGCCCAGTGAGAAGGTGACAGAGAGATAGAGAGTGTGTGTGTGTGTGTGTGTGTGTGTGTGTGTGTGTGTGTGTGTGTGTGTGTGTGTGTGTGTGTGTGTGTGAGAGAGAGCTAAGAAGACAGCAGCTGGGAGGATATGAGAGGCCTGACATGGTCTCTGATCAGGCCTAAGAGAGAGAGCAAGGGAGAGAGAGAGAGAAACTGAGTGTCTGTGCTGAATCCCATAGGGCCTGAACCGGGCGGCTGGCAGGGGAGCCATTACACGCGTGTCTCTGACAGCTCACTCTCTCATTACAGCAGCAGGCTGCCTGTAGTTCCCATGCTGCTGCTGCTGCTGCTGCTGCTACTGTACCATCTCATCTACCACTACTACTGTCTCCCTCCTATACATACTCATCATCACAGCTTCAGCCACCACTACTACTCCCACTGTCCACCACAGCTTTTACAACCACCACACCCCCCTGCCATGGATTCTACCATGGATTCTGTTTCTATGGTGTCTATTATCTCTCTCCGGTATACAGCTGCCACATAGAATCTACCTCGCCCCCCTGACCAACCCCCTGGCTCATAGGCACACCTAGGCTACATCCTCCCATCATGGCTGTTTCAGTCCAAGGAAATGCTGATTCTACTTGGTCATTGACACCCAACAGCTGCCAGAGGCCCAGTGCAGCGCTGCATGCTGGCCAGCCAGAGTCCATCCCAGAGGTGAGCCTAACCCTGGCCTAATGGATCTACTGCAGCCCTGATCTAATAAGACCTAATAATGATGGAGTCCTGCTGAAATACTCAGCCGCTCAAACCGACACGGGGAACCACTCCAAGTTACGTGTTGCACAGAATTTACAGTTCTGTCAGGAGAACCCTGTTGGCCCAGAACTCCCCACCCATCCAAACGGCGTCAGAATGAGAATGAGATGAGAAAAAGGCAAGAGGTCCGCTCATAAGAATAGACTTAGGCTGGGAGACGCATAGCAATATGACCTCCGCTGGCTGAGGTAAAAATTTGCTGCCTCCACAGTTTACTGCTAAAGGGCAATGACAGACTTAATTGGATCGAAAGAGACATTTCTTCAGGCCTTTTTGGCAAATCCCGCGGCTGAGGTTAAAGGAACTGCTCAAAAGAGGTAGCCAACTTAAACAAAGGCTCTCTGAGGCACACAGACCTGCATCTGTAGCTGTTTAAGCACTATACGCACGAGGCCCGGTTGAACACTGCTCGAATCATTCATACAAGGCCGCAGCGCAAATAAAACTAACATGTACTGCTCCGAGCTGTCCTCCGTCCAACCCAAACCTTTTTAAACTCGCCATTGTAATGAACAAAAAAATCACTCGCATATAAAATTCCTCAATATAAAGCCAAACACCAAAGATAAAACCACACAATCCCTACAGCTGTGGCAGTCTACGGGCGAGCCGTGTTGAACTTGTGAATCCGACCTAGAATAACACTTTCACGCCGCAGTGAAATATATGGCCATCTTTACTGGGAAACACAGCTTTTTGAGTGGGTGCGAGTGCGTGCGTGCGTGCGTGCGTGTGTGTGTGTGCCAGTAATGTCCTTCCTACTGCAGTGAATCATGTCCACATGCACTCATAAAGAGAGTAGTATAGCTGAGTGAAGCTGCAGTAACTTAGCTACAGTGGAGGAAAAAAGTATTTGATCCCCTGCTGATTTTGTACGTTTGCCCACTGATAAAGAAAGGATCAGTCTGTAATTTTAATGGTAGGTTTATTTGAACAGTGAGAGACAGAATAACAACAAAAATATCCAGAAAAACGCATGTCAAAAATTTTATAAAATGATTTGCATTTTAATGAGGGAAATAAGTATTTGACCCCCTCTCAATCAGAAAGTTTTCTGGCTCCCAGGTGTCTTTTATACAGGTAACGAGCTGAGATTAGGAGCACACTCTTAAAGGGAGTGCTCCTAACCGCAGCTTGTTACCTGTAAAAAAGACACCTGTCCACAGAAGCAATCAATCAATCAGATTCCAAACTCTCCACCATGGCCAAGACCAAAGAGCTCTCCAAGGATGTCAGGGACAAGATTGTAGACCTACACAAGGCTGGAATGGGCTACAAGACCATTGCCAAGCAGCTTGGTGAGAAGGTGACAACATTTGGTGCAATTATTCGCAAATGGAAGAAACACAAAAGAACTGTCAATATCCCTCGGCCTGGGGCTCTATGCAAGATATCACCTCGTGGAGTTGCAATGATCATGAGAAGGGTGAGGAATCAGCCCAGAACTACACGGGAGGATCTTGTCAATGATCTCAAGGCAAGGACAACTGGTGAAAGTGTTGTGGTCAGATGAGACCAAAATGGAGCTCTTTGGCATCAACTCAACTCGCCGTGTTTGGAGGAGGAGGAATGCTGCCTATGACCCCAAGAACACCATCTCCACCGTCAAACATGGAGGTGGAAACATTATGCTTTGGGGGTGTTTTTCTGCTAAGGGGACAGGACAACTTCACCGCATCAAAGGGACAATGGACGGGGCCATGTAACGTCAAATCTTGGGTGAGAACCTCCTTCCCTCAGCCAGGGCATTGAAAATGGGTCGTGGATGGGTATTCCAGCATGACAATGACCCAAAACACACGGCCAAGGCAACAAAGGAGTGGCTCAAGAAGAAGCACATGATGGTCCTGGAGTGGCCTAGCCAGTCTCCAGAGCTTAATCCCATAGAAAATCTGTGGAGGGGGCTGAAGGTTCCAGTTGCCAAAAGTCAGCCTCGAAACCTTAATGACTTGGAGAAGATCTGCAAAGAGGAGTGGGACAAAATCCCTCCTGAGATGTGTGCAAACCTGGTGGCCAACTACAAGAAATGTCTGACCTCTGTGATTGCCAACAAGGGTTTTGCCACCAAGTACTAAGTCATGTTTTGCAGAGGGGTCAAATACTTATTTCCCTCATTAAAATGCAAATCATTTTATAAAATTTTTGACATGCGTTGTTCTGGATTTTTGTTGTTGTTATTCTGTCTCTTACTGTTCAAATAAACCTACCATTAAAATTATAGACTGATCATTTCTTTGTAAGTGGGCAAACGTACAAAATCAGCAGGGGATCAAATACTTTTTCCCCCCCACTGTACTAACCCTCCCCTTGCTATGGGAGTTGGACTGTAACTCCAGCAGTTGTTCCTCTCTCATGTCCAGTCTTTTAAATGATTGGCAAAAAATACTCTATAGAGGACCTTGAAGACCTCTTTCCTCAGTCCTCGTCCCATAGGCCAAAAGCATGAACCCTTTTTTCAGTGCCAATCTGGAGCATTACGCCGATCACAGCGAGAACAAACAGAGGAAATGTGCCTTTTACAACTAACACCGCTATTATTCCATTTTGATTTCTCCTTACTTTATGGATTTGCCTTCTTTGCGTCCCGGCTCAGAAGAAACGGATCATTAAAAAGGAATGTCTATTTTTCCTTTTCTTTTTTAATGTGGTGGACAGGGATATTAGCCAATCCCTCTGTTCAGCAAGTGAAAGGCCAGACATCCTCCTGGTTGGCTGCTGCTGCTGCTCTCTGGTCATGCTGGCTTCATTAGAGCCAGATTCCTGCCATCACAAAGAGACCATGCATATCACAGAGACCAGCAGCAGGACCAGGAGGATCGGGGAGGCAGGGGAGACTGAGGGGGAGACAGGATAGAAAGACAGAATGAGAGAAATAAACAGGAATGAAGTCTGTGGAAAGATAGAGAGTTAAGAAGAGAGATAACAAATGGTAAATGACCAGATCCACAGGCTTTACCAAGCATTGATCCACATCCTAACGCCCGTCCCCTCACAAGCACAGACACACAGACACACAGACACACACGCACATAACCACACACTCAATCGTGTTCCTCCACGCCAATGTGATGATGAGCATGGTCTATAAATCAATACGTAGTGAGGAAAGACAAAGGCCACGACAACTGGTTGAGAGCCCCAGATCCACTCTGGGTGGGGCCTGGTTGATTTGTTAATGGTACATAATAGAGCCCATTTTCACCAGGCATGTTAAATCATACACCAGGCATGTTAAATCATACACCAGGCATGTTAAATCGTACACCAGGCATGTTAAATTGTACACCAGGCATGTTAAATCGTACACCAGGCATGTTAAATCGTACACCAGGCATGTTAAATCGTACACCAGGCATGTTAAATCGTACACCAGGCATGTTAAATCGTACACCAGGCATGTTACATCGTACACCAGGCATGTTAAATCGTACACCAGGCATGTTAAATCGTACACCAGGCATGTTAAATCATACACCAGGCATGTTAAATCATACACCAGGCATGTTAAATCATACACCAGGCATGTTACACCAGGCATGTTAAATCATACACCAGGCATGTTAAATAATACACCAGGCATGTTAATTAAATCATACACCAGGCATGTTAAATCATACACCAGGCATGTTACACCAGGCATGTTACACCAGGCATGTTAAATCATACACCAGGCATGTTAAATCATACACCAGGCATGTTAAATAATACACCAGGCATGTTAAATCATACACCAGGCATGTTAAATCATACACCAGGCATGTTAAATCATACACCAGGCATGTTAAATCGTACACCAGGCATGTTAAATCATACACCAGGCATGTTAAATCATACACATGGCATGTTAAATCATACACCAGGCATGTTAAATCGTACACCAGGCATGTTAAATCGTACACCAGGCATGTTAAATCGTACACCAGGCATGTTAAATCATACACCAGGCATGTTAAATCGTACACCAGGCATGTTAAATCATACACCAGGCATGTTAAATCATACACCAGGCATGTTACACCAGGCATGTTAAATCATACACCAGGCATGTTAAATCATACACCAGGCATGTTAAATAATACACCAGGCATGTTAAATCATACACCAGGCATGTTAAATCATACACCAGGCATGTTAAATCGTACACCAGCACCAGGCATGTTAAATCATACACCAGGCATGTTAAATCATACACCAGGCATGTTAAATCATACACCAGGCATGTTAAATCATACACCAGGCATGTTAAATCATACCAGCATAGTTAAATCATACACCAGGCATGTTATGTGAGCAAACAGACCTTTAATACAGAAGTCCACTGCTTATTCTTTATGCCCTCCTTCCAAAGCTCGCCACTGAATTGGATTTTCTCAGCACTGTTTTCTAATTTGAAACATCCATCATTCATTATTAAAGAAAGAGAAGAAAGAGAAGGCTTGCCTTCGGCAGCTCTAGTAACCCCAACACCTCCCCCCCCCATGCAACACTTTTCAGCAGCCTTAGCCCTTCACTGCAGTTAACTTTACTTTCTCCATCTCTGCAGAGCTGGTCAATGTAATGACACATAAATATGGTGTGGCTGTTTGACTGGTGAGCAGCGAGTGCTGAAACGGTGATTCAGGCAGTGCGCGCGTGTGTGTGTGTGTGTGTGTGTGTGTGTGTGTGTGTGTGTGTGTGTGTGTTGTGATGGATATGCCACGGCTGCCAGACAGTGGGTGAGTGGTAGCTGTGAACGGCTCATACAGAAACAGAAGGTGGTGGTGCGTTTCTCCCAAACCCCAGGAAATCCTTGGCGTTAATAAAAGCCCCTCTGTGTCCTTTAGTAATCCTGTTCTGTATTATCACCACGCTGCAGCTAAATGTTGCAATTAGCCCACCCTTTTTCATGCAAATCAACTTGACAGCCCCACAATCAGTCGGTTCCGCCAGCTCTCGCTCTCCCTCCTCTCTCCCTGCTCCCTCGCTCTCCCTCCTCTCTCCCTGCTCCCTCGCTCTCCCTGCTCCCTGCTCTCTTTGGCATTTGTGGCGGTCACCACATTTCCATGATGTATAATATCAGTTTGGAATATGCACGACTCAACGCCGGGCCGCATGTTGATTAGTGCAACATTACATATGTTAAGTCCAAAAGGGAGTCATGCTCCAGTGCACCTCTATGGTCAGCCCGAAAATACAGGGCTCATGTTAATAAGCATAAGCTGCTCTCACCAAACATGGGAGAGAGGGGGTGAAGAAGGGGGGCGTTGGGGTGCTTTTGGGCTTTCAATGGTTCATGTGTTAAAAGATGGCCTACATGCTGTGTGGCCTGCACAAAACAAACAGCGCTCAACATTAGTGTTTTACAAGTGCTGCCAGTTCTCTATTGTATATGTTCCTGTGTGGGGTCTGAGCTGCACAATGGATCCCAGGGCCCCCCATCCAACCACCCATTTCTAAGAGCCACCATTTAGAAGCTATGCAGCAGCCCTGCTAGTCGTGACAGGTGGTGCTACAGCCTCAGGGCGCTGAGGCTATCCATCTAACGCACGCGCAGGCACACACACACACGTCAGTTCAGCGCTCTGCTTTCCATAAGCTTCAATGTTGTAAACATACGTATACATGTCCCCATAAATGATGATGCATGTACTGTTGTAAAGGCACCATGCTTTGTTGCAACTTGGTCATTGGGATTATAAATAGACACCATTTGGTCATAGGAGGAGTCCCTTCACAGACCTGCATGGGCGTGTGCTGGCGTGATGGATGGATGCGGCTTGATTAGCATTAAAAAGTCATTTACAAGACAAATAGGGACTAGCTTTTCAAATGATGGTTACTTTATTGCTCATTTGAGTTTGGAGACAAAGTGTAGTGTGAACAACCGGCCGTTAGCTTGCCTTGGCGATTACTACAGAGCTGTACAGGATGATTGGTCAGCACCGTGAGCAGGTGGGCTGAGGTTCTGGTGGAGGGTGGAGGAAGTGGGCAGGGAGGGCAGTGGGGCAGTCTCTGTCTAGCACCAGGGAAGTGGGCAGGGAGGGCAGTCTCTGTCTAGCACCAGGGAAGTGGGCAGGGAGGGCAGTCTCTGTCTAGCACCAGGGAAGTGGGCAGGGAGGGCAGTCTCTATCTAGCACCAGGGAAGTGGGCAGGGAGGGCAGTCTCTGTCTAGCACCAGGGAAGTGGGCAGGGAGGGCAGTCTCTATCTAGCACCAGGGAAGTGGGCAGGGAGGGCAGTCTCTGTCTAGCACCAGGGAAGTGGGCAGGGAGGGCAGTCTCTGTCTAGCACCAGGGAAGTGGGCAGGGAGGACAGTCTCTGTCTAGCACCAGGGAAGTGGGCAGGGAGGGCAGTCTCTGTCTAGCACCAGGGAAGTGGGCAGGGAGGTCAGTCTCTGTCTAGCACCAGGGAAGTGGGCAGGGAGGGCAGTCTCTGTCTAGCACCAGGGAAGTGGGCAGGGAGGGCAGTCTCTGTCTAGCACCAGGGAAGTGGGCAGGGAGGGCAGTCTCTGTCTAGCACCAGGGAAGTGGGCAGGGAGGGCAGTCTCTATCTAGCACCAGGGAAGTGGGCAGGGAGGGCAGTCTCTGTCTAGCACCAGGGAAGTGGGCAGGGAGGGCAGTCTCTGTCTAGCACCAGGGAAGTGGGCAGGGAGGACAGTCTCTGTCTAGCACCAGGGAAGTGGGCAGGGAGGGCAGTCTCTGTCTAGCACCAGGGAAGTGGGCAGGGAGGTCAGTCTCTGTCTAGCACCAGGGAAGTGGGCAGGGAGGGCAGTCTCTGTCTAGCACCAGGGAAGTGGGCAGGGAGGGCAGTCTCTGTCTAGCACCAGGGAAGTGGGCAGGGAGGGCAGTCTCTATCTAGCACCAGGGAAGTGGGCAGGGAGGGCAGTCTCTATCTAGCACCAGGGAAGTGGGCAGGGAGGGCAGTCTCTATCTAGCACCAGGGAAGTGGGCAGGGAGGGCAGTCTCTGTCTAGCACCAGGGAAGTGGGCAGGGAGGGCAGTCTCTATCTAGCACCAGGGAAGTGGGCAGGGAGGGCAGTCTCTATCTAGCACCAGGGAAGTGGGCAGGGAGGGCAGTCTCTATCTAGCACCAGGGAAGTGGGCAGGGAGGGCAGTCTCTATCTAGCACCAGGGAAGTGGGCAGGGAGGGCAGTCTCTGTCTAGCACCAGGGAAGTGGGCAGGGAGGGCAGTCTCTATCTAGCACCAGGGAAGTGGGCAGGGAGGGCAGTCTCTATCTAGCACCAGGGAAGTGGGCAGGGAGGGCAGTCTCTATCTAGCACCAGGGAAGTGGGCAGGGAGGGCAGTCTCTATCTAGCACCAGGGACGCTGTGCCCTTGTGTGCATGACCAGAAAAGGCCAATTAGTCTCTTGGTGGTGCTGCTTCATTAACATGCTGCCCTTCTAGAAAAACTCTCCAAATTCATATCTTCATCAAAGTCCTTAACAAAGTACAGAGGTGGATGGGGAGCCAGCCGGCAGAATAACAGGGAAATAACCACGTGACCTTTTTATTCTGAGGGTCAACTAAATTAAGGCTGACAGAAATAACATCGGGGGAGAATTTAAAAGAAGATTGGAAAAAACGAGGGATGGATGAGAGAGACAGAGAGGGAGGGAGAAGTGCTGCAAGATGGGTCTCTGTGCCTTTAAGCGGAAGTCTCAATCTCACATAGTTTTGTTCCTTAAAAGGAAATCAGAGGGCTCAGCTGAGGCATTGCCTTGAAAGTCATGAATAAACATCAGATTGCTTTTCTGCTCATACATCACAAGAAGACACTACCTAATGGAGGAGGACTCCTCACCCTCCGACACATGAAAAGGCAGTGAAATTACCCACCAAACCATGCAGCCGCGTGGCTCTAAAATGGACCGCTGAGAGAGGGAGGGAGGGAGGGGGCAGAAGATATAATGGCTCCCCATGATAACCATCTTTCTAAGCTTCAGAGCGCTCTATGTTCGTGACAGAAAATAAATCAAATAATATATGCTTGCTACAAAAATCACTTGCAATGAGAAGAATTCAGAACTGCTTTGCATCTCGGGCCAAAGCCATTTCTCCATTC
Organism: Salmo trutta; assembly: GCF_901001165.1. Lineage (NCBI taxonomy): Eukaryota > Metazoa > Chordata > Actinopteri > Salmoniformes > Salmonidae > Salmo > Salmo trutta. Next base: position 18,489,351 of record NC_042968.1, read on the forward strand.
CTTCACTCTCCTTTGTCATCCGTGTTCCGTCCTCATCATTTCTGCATGTGTTGATTCTGCCGCCACATTTAGGAGCAGTTGCCATTTCAGAGTGGCCATTTAACAAACCAAAAGAGTATTATTCTGGGTCTCTAAAGGAAATGAAATTGCATTTATCAGTGTGTCTCTGCTCGGAGAGGGAGAGTGAACGTGTTATGAGGAGCAGAGCGGTTGACTGGCTGCAGTAAAATGTCATCTCTCTCCACACTGGGCCCACTGATAAGAGCAGCTTCCTGGTTCACACTGGGTAGCCACACAAAATGGACACGCTGCAGAGGAGAGGAGAGACCTGCCTGGGAGAGAGGGACAGACAGAGAGAAAGAAAGAAAGAGGAGGAGAGGGAGAAAGACAGAGAGAGGGGGAGAGGAAGACAGAGAGAGAGGGGGAGAGATGAGGAGAGGGATCAGGTGAGAGAGAGGGAGAGCGAGAGAGAGATAATGGAGGAGACAGATAAATACAGTGACAGAGAGAGACACAGCGGTAGTACAATGAAAAAGTGATAATGAAAGAGAGAACAAGAAAGATAGATGGACTGACACCAGACATGAAGAGAAGGAATAGACTCTACACAGCTCAGCTATGACCTATAGGCCCCATGAGTGTCATAGACAGTCCACACATGATATCAGGCTCTGACTAGCAACTCTATACAAGCAGATTCACTGTAGTTCAAATCAGCAGCAGATAAGCCAGCATTATTCATTCAGCTCTAACAACATCTTAGCACGATTCAATTATCATGCTAGAAACACCTATTCAGATGAATAATCATTCAAACCATTTGCTGATATAACAAGTGGCTACTTGATAAAGAAAAGCACTAAGAAATATTCAATTGGGAAACAGTTGTGTGTCATGAATAATCGGTGGTGGAAGTATGGAAAACTCTAGATCGTATGCATGTCCACCATTTCCTCCTATCTGCAAGTGTGGTTATCAGTGTCTGTAGAACGCCTAGGGCAACTTAGAGTGAGGACATTTCCACAGAGATCACATGGAAAAGATCCATCAGACAGAGATACTAATTGGTGTGTGTGTGTGTGTGTGTGTGTGTGTACGGACAGGCACAGGGATGTACACCTAGCCAGGCGTGAGAGCGGTGTTGTGCGGCAGAGTGCAGTAATTTCTTTGATCATTTTTAATGGCCGCTCTTTTATGTGGGGCTGCGGCTCACACACAGCTCCCTGCAGGTGTCATCTCATTCCTTCACTTGTGGGATTAGTATGCGGCAGGCAATAAAAAGCCGGGCCATTACATTGTGCAGCGCACATACATAATCTCAACACACCAGGATCATTACCTTTTCAAAGGAGGATATCAGCTCAGGCTTCAGAGAGAAAGAAACAGAGAACAAGAGAAATGGAGAGAGGAACAAAAAAGGAAGCGCAGCAAAGCAGGAGTGAGAGAGAGAGAGAGAGAGAGAGAGAGAGAGAGAGAGAGAGACACCAATAGAGAGAGAGACAGAGAGAGACAGAGAGAGAGAGAGAGAGAGAGAGAGAGAGACCGATAGAGACAGAGAGAGAGAGAGAGAGAGAGAGAGAGAGAGAGAGAGACAGACAATAGAGAGAGAGAGAGACACCAATAGAGAGAGAGAGAAACACCGATAGAGAGAGAGAAACACCGATAGAGAGAGAGAGAGACACCGATAGAGAGAGAGAGAGACACCGATAGAGAGAGAGAGAGACACCGATAGAGAGAGAGAGACACACCGATAGAGAGAGAGACACCGATAGAGAGAGAGAGAGACACCAATATAGAGAGACCGATAGAGAGAGAGACCAATACAGAGAGAAAGAGACCAATACAGAGAGAGAGACACACAGAGAGAGAGACCGATATAGAGAGAGAGACAGAGAGAGACCGATATAGAGAGAGAGACAGAGAGAGACCGATATAGAGAGAGAGAGAGAGAGAGAGAGAGAGAGAGAGAGAGAGAGAGAGAGAGAGAGAGAGAGAGAGACAGACCGATAGAGAGAGAGAGAGAGAGAGACAGACCGATAGAGAGAGAGAGAGAGACACCGATAGAGAGAGAGAGACACCGATAGAGAGAGAGAGACACCGATAGAGAGAGAGAGACACCGATAGAGAGAGAGAGACACCGATAGAGAGAGAGAGACACCGATAGAGAGAGAGAGACACCGATAGAGAGAGACCAATACAGAGAGAGAGAGAGACACAGAGAGAGACCGATAGAGAGACACCAATAGAAAGAGACACCAATAGAGAGAGACCAATCGGTCTCTCTCTCTCTATCGGTCTCTCTCAACCGATAGAGAGAGACCGACAGAGAGACCGATAGAGACCAATTGAGAGAGAGAGAGACCCCGATAGAGAGAGAGAGAGAGAGACAGACAGACAGACAGAGAGAGACCGATAGAGAGACACCAATAGAGAGAGAGAGAGACACCGATAGAGAGAGAGAGAGACAGACAGACAGACCGATAGAGAGAGAGAGACCGATAGAGAGACGGATAGAGAGAGAGAGAGAGACCGATAGAGAGACCGATAGAGAGAGAGAGACCGATAGATAGAGAGAGAGAGACCGATAGAGACCGATAGAGAGAGAGAGAGACACCGATAGAGAGAGAGAGACACCGATAGAGAGAGAGAGAGACACTGATAGAGAGAAAGAGAGCGAGAGAGAGAGAGACAGAGAGAGACCGATAGAGACAGAGAGAGACCGATAGAGACAGAGAGAGACACCAATAGAGAGAGACAGACAGAGAGACCGATAGAGAGAGAGAGAGACACCAATATAGAGAGACCGATAGAGAGAGAGAGACCAATACAGAGACAGAGACCAATACAGAGAGAGAGAGACACACAGAGAGAGAGACCAATAGAGAGAGAGACAGAGAGACCAATAGAGAGAGAAAGAGAGAGACAGAGAGACCGATAGAGAGAGAGAGAGAGAGAGAGACCGATAGAGAGAGAGACCGATAGAGAGAGAGAGACCGATAGAGACAGAGAGAGACTGATAGAGACAGAGAGAGACTGATAGAGACACCAATAGAGAGAGAGAGACACCGATAGAGAGAGAGAGACACCGATAGAGAGAGAGAGACACACCGATAGAGAGACCGATAGAGAAAGAGAGAGAGACAGAGACAGAGAGAGAGACCGATAGAGAGAGAGAGACCGATAGAGAGAGAGAGAGACCGATAGAGAGAGAGAGAGAGACACCAATGAAGAGAGAGACCGATAGAGAGAGACACCAATAGAGAGAGAGACAGAGAGAGAGACCGATAGAGAGAGAGACCGATAGAGAGAGAGAGAGACCGATGGAGAGAGACACCAATAGAGAGAGAGACAGAGAGAGAGACCGATAGAGAGAGAGACCGATAGAGAGAGAGAGAGAGACAGAGAGAGAGAGACTGATAGAGAGAGAGAGAGACCGATAGAGAGAGAGAGAGACCGATAGAGAGACCGAGAGAGAGAGACCGATGGAGAGAGACACCAATAGAGAGAGAGACAGAGAGAGAGACCGATAAAGAGAGAGACCGATAGAGAGAGAGAGAGAGAGACAGAGAGAGACTGATAGAGAGAGAGAGAGACCAATACAGAGAAACAGAGAAAGAGAGACACAGAGAGAGGCGATAGAGACAGAGAGAGACCGATAAAGAGAGAGACCCCGATAGAGAGAGAGAGACACCGATAGAGAGAGAGACAGAGAGAGACTGATAGAGAGAGACCAATACAGAGAAAGAGAGAGACACAGAGAGAGACCGATAGAGACAGAGAGAAACCGATAGAGAGAGAGAGAGACCGATAGAGAGACCGATTGAGACCAATAGAGAGAGAGAGACCCCGATAGAGAGAGAGAGAGACCCCGATAGAGAGAGAGAGAGAGAGACACACCGATAGAGAGAGCGACACCGATAGAGAGAGAGAGAGACACCGATAGAGAGAGAGACCGATAGAGAGACGATTGAGAGAGAGAGAGACCGATAGAGAGAGAGACCGATAGAGAGAGAGACCGATAGAGAGAGAGAGACACACCGATAGAGAGACCGATAGAGAAAGAGAGAGAGACAGAGACAGAGAGAGAGACCGATAGAGAGAGAGAGACCGATAGAGAGAGAGAGAGACCGATAGAGAGAGAGAGAGACCGATAGAGAGAGACACCAATAGAGAGAGAGACAGAGAGAGAGACCGATAGAGAGAGAGACCGATAGAGAGAGACCGATGGAGAGAGACACCAATAGAGAGAGAGACAGAGAGAGAGACCGATAGAGAGAGAGACCGATAGAGAGAGAGAGAGAGACAGAGAGAGAGAGACTGATAGAGAGAGAGAGAGACCGATAGAGAGAGAGAGAGACCGATAGAGAGAGAGAGACCGATGGAGAGAAACACCAATAGAGAG